>NC_139953.1:18441822-18924322 GCF_963454915.1 Gymnoscopelus microlampas
GTAAATAAAAATAGCCACAGCTGTATATGATTGGCTCGAACAGTGGTTCTCAACCGTTTTTAAAAAAAAATATTTCAAGGATCCACATAACTCTGAGAGTATACAAATGTAACCAAATGGACCTGTAAGGGTATATTTTCAGAGTTAAGGGTTTATTTGGAATCCCCTAAAGGGGTCCCTGGACCCCACTTTGAGAACCACTGGGCTAGAAGGACCAGGAAGGACACTTTATGTTTAGTAAATACTATGTCTTTATTGTCTTATAGTCTACTAGAGTTTCGGGGGGCTACGCCCCCCGAAACCCCAGCCGCGCACGGGGCTTTGCGTTTGTTGGTCCCTCCGTGTCCCTGTCTCTGTATCCGTGTAGCTGCAGCACAGAGTGGGCAGTATAGATGGGGATTATGGCTGTTAGAGGCATGTACGCGCACGGGGCCCGCGTGGGCGTGTGTATATGAGGGTAGACAAATTGTCTAAGTAACATTTGCAAAAAGGGAAAAAAAAAAAAAAATTGTAAGAAAGTGTAATGTAAAAGTTACAAAATGATGAAAAATAAGTAGAAGAAATTATATTTTGTATGTTTCGCGGACCACCAGGGGGTCCGCGGACCCCCTGGTGGTCCGCGCGGAAATCGAGGGATGAAAATTTCCAAAAGGAAAAAAAAAAAAATTAAAAAAAAATATGAAGGTGGTTGCTTGTTTTTCTGAAAGCTGGCGAATGGCAGCCCTTTCTGCAAGATGGCGGCCGCCTGGTGTTGTTGTGATTTGGTCGTGCGCACGTGCTCTCGGTTACACAGCGTTGTACTGGCGAAGTATAGTTCTCGCTTACACAGACATGTCCAGACATGTTGTAGGTCCCTCCGTGTCCCTGTCTGTGTGTCCGTGTAGCTGCAGCACAGAGTGGGCAGTAGAGATTTCTGGCGCAGGCTGTGCAAACCTGGCAACCCAGCGCATGCTGCCGCACGTTACACCAGAAATGGTGCCTGGAGAAAATGGTGACCAAAAAAAAAGTTTGGAAAAAAAGGAAAAAACCCCCGCAGCGGCTGGCTGCTGTTGTGGTGATGAGGTCGTGCGCACGGTAAACGGTACGAAGCTGCCTCCCCTTCCGTTTTGTCCGACATTTGGTGAGTAGAATTAATTATGTTGCGCGGTGGAAAAGGTGTAGTGAGCAGTGAGATGTCCCCTACGCGAGGCGTAAATTCAGCGCGGCCGCCGTGGCGAGTCAGTTGGCGACATGTGGTCTGGCGGTGCGTTGTTTATTCGATAACAGAGCTGTGGGGTGTCGACACCGAGGGTGCGGAAGTCGGTCGCCATTTATATAGTTAGATAGGAGCTAGAATAATGTACTGCCATTTTCACTATTTTGGGTCCCGGGCACCAGTTCCATTTTTCTTTTTCTTTTCAAAACACGAAAAACTTCTTTACTAAAGACCCAAAACTTAGACCTTCATTAACTATCCCTGCCTTGGCAATTGCGCTGACTCAGGAAAACTAAAACGATTTACATCTTAAGTAAAACGGTACAAATAGCAGCATGCCCACGACACACCCTCGCTAGAGAGATATATGAGAATATAGGAGCTAAATGTTTTATTTAAAATAGAGTTGCAAGTCGAGCCGACATGCCAGCAACTGCGTTGCTTCCCCCCCCTCCTGTGTCATGCTGATGTCAGCGTTTTCCAGGAGAACTGTGGGTAACGCAGTTCTTTGAAGTGCAGTTAGACTCTCCTATCGATAACCATTACCTGAGATGGACATAGTAAATGGACTACTTGGCACACGCAGGCAGGCGCACTTACAAGTCCTTCTGCTGTCTACCAGATCTGATCTTTGCTTGTCTGATTCTTCCTCAGCTGTCGTCACTAGTTTTATCTCTCCCCTCATTTATGTCAATCAAGCCTCATACACGTTTTCCGTCTTGTCCATCTATCTGTCTGTTGTGGGGTTATTTTGGGGCTGTAGGAGACAGGAAGTCTGGAATGGAGCCTGGGGGCAGCACGACTCTGCTCCCTGAACCCCCCCACACACACCTCAGCCCCTGTCTACTTTGTCCTCCTGTCTTAGCTGCCCCTCTCCATCATGAAGACACACTGGATATTTGACCTAACTCAGAAATATGTGTGTATGTGTGTGTGAGCGCGCATGTGTGCACAGGTCTACTTAAGATAGCTTGAGTGACAGGAGACGATCCTGGAACCAGCTGCAGTCCACAGGGGGGATAAAGTGACAACATGACGCAAGCCGCCACTGTCCACTTAGAATAGAGTCATGCCTGCCCGGCAACAAGTGGCCTAGCCTATCAGTTGGCCATGAACCGGTGGTGCCGATGCGTCACCCCCACTGGCCCAAATAAGGCTCAAGGTAAACATTGGAGTATTTTGGGGGTGCGATGGTGGAGGTAGTGGGGGGATGAGACAGACAAATGCTCCATTTGCCCGACACCAGGCAATGAGCTCACCATCGTGGAATTAGCCCAAACAAAATAATAAGTAGGACAATATGCTGTGCGAAAATCGGACTTAACTGATCCGCTCACCTTGGAATGAATATTAAGGAACATCAACGCATTTTGTCTAACTTTCATGTGTCTCAGGACCAAATATAGACTGAGAAATATATAGCTCACATGAAGAAATGCTCCTCTGAAACGTTGCTGTACTTCATTTTTAACTTTCCTTCTTTCAAACAGTAAGAATTCTTAGAGCCGTAGTTACATCTCTCACTCAAACTTTTGTGATTAGTTCAATCACATGTCAACAGCAACAATGGAGATGTGTGTGTGATTAGAGTGAACGAAAAAGCATTCAGTTCACTCTCCTTGGTCTGAGGGGTGGAACAGTACACAGGAGGAAGACCTTAGGCAGGATTTGAAGCAACAGAAGTGACCCTGAAGACAAGCGGCTTAACCACTGGGACTTTGATGTTAAACCACCCGGATCATTCACACTTGGCTTGCAGCCATGTGTGCTACCGACTGCCCTCGGGCAAGGCACTAGACCTGTTAAGTCATGCTTAAGACCCTCTGGATTAGACTTTTAGCGAATATGTCTAAAAGGTGAAAGGACGGAATTGTGAGTGCTGTTTGAAGGGAGGCTCATGGTACCTTAACACTCATTCCAGATCCCATTATTAAGTAACCATAAACTAATGAAAGAAAAAACCTTAAAACCACAGCTACTGAAACTATTCCCCCAAAAGCAAGGCTAGGGGCAGGACAAGGTATGTTATTAGAGAGAAAGAAAACAGCATATAGTCTGGACCGTTCGTTCCTGAATTGCATCAGCATCTACTAGACACAGACAAATAACACTCCCTTCCTTGTGTTGTATATTACTGCATGACTCATCACAACCTCAACTTACGGAGTACAAGGCAAGGCCACAACAGAGCAGGAGAAAATGCAATCTGAACCAGAGCGCGCGCGAGAGAGAGCGAGAGAGAGAGAGAGAGAGAGAGAGAGAAAACACATGGGAGAGACAGAGGGACAGTGAGACCCAGACACGCTTTGTGTTTGTGTCTGGGTCTTACTGAGGATGAGATGCAGGCAAATAGACAAGACATGGAAAGTCACAGTCAGATGAAAAAAGAAGTGACAGACAAGGACAGTCAGACAGAGACAAGGACAGTCAGTCAGTGACAGACTGAGGGGAAAAAAGTGACAAGACAAACAGGTTGTGAGACAACGGTGGGGGCATTCTGACATCCTTCAGAGATTTTCCACAACAATGAAATGAGTGAAAAAGAACAAGTGGTACAGGTACATCTGAGAAGAACTGAAGAGGAGGAGGAGGAGGAAGAGGAAGTACGTGGAGGCAGGAGCCATGTGCAAATCTGCCCCGTCAGCGCTCACATTCGCAGACAGCACTGAATAATAGCAAATGACTACAACTACGATCACAGGATCTACGATCACACGATCCAGCATTGCATTGTGTATAGTTTCAGATAGATTCCACCCTAAGAAAATCCCTAGCCTTTCATTTTTCATCAAAACACATTATTTGTCACAAGATGACAACCATGGAAGTACTGTATGTCAGCTATCAGAAATAATGTCTGTTGAACTGTAAGGTCAGAATGACCAAACTGCATACAGTCCATTTAGAGTGCCAATGTAGCATGAAGGCAGATGAGATTGTGGGGTAGTAATCTGGAAAAGGGTTTGTCCTTGGTCTTGCTCTTGCATTTTGCAATTAGTTTTTCTCCTGAAAGTGCTGACCATTGCTAGCTATTGTAACTAGGAGGAAACGCCATTGTGTCTTTCTCAGACCCAGTACTACCATATCTAACAGAAAAGTTTATTCTCTTTGTCAAAGATCAACCCACCATAGCAAATGTGGTCAAACCTCCTTCCAACACTGTTGGCACTTGACAACCTTCCAGCACTGCTTAACCAATGAATTTACAGAAGTACTGAATGCTGCAGCCAATCGGGGGAAGACTTTATCAAGGCCTCCTGAACTGTGCTTGTGGCTCAGGGATGGAATGTTAAAGCATGTGCGCGCGCGCGCGCGCGCACGCACGCACGCACGCACGCACACACACACACACACACACACACACACACACACACACACACACACACACACACACACACACACACACACACACACACACACACACACACACACACACACACACACACACACACACACACACACACACACACACACACACACACACACACACACACACACACACACACACACACACACACACACACGCACTGTGGTCACCCCAATCACAAGTCCACTACACTGTGCCCAACGGTTACAAACACGCCAATGTTCCATTCATTATCGAAGGTTTATCTCGGCACAAACTCAGTTACACAAAGCAGAAGGTTACCTTCGTTTTAAATTCATTTTTATTGATGTCTTCCACCATACAAAATATACTCCATGTGGATAAACATATTCCTGCTTTCATTCCCCCTCACACTCCCACATCCTCCCGCTCAGGGTCATACAAACCACAGGGGGGGAAGAGTAAATAAAGATCAAATAAACAAAATAAAAAATGATGTTAACAATAGTGCTGCCAGTAGATAATGAAAACAACAATGCAGCATAAGGTCACTTTCAATCCCAATACAATCATTTCACAAGTTAAAAACAACACAGCTAATAAAAGCCAGAAATGGATGCACAAAACAAGGCTGTATTATGTAACTACTATGTTGTATGATTATACACATTAAGCCATTAAGACCAGGAAAGCATCTGTCATTTTAGATTTCTTTGGCTATTCAAAAATAGCAGATCTACAAGCTCGCAGCGAGTGCCGCGCAACGAGCTTGTAGATCTGCTATTTTTGAAAAAATGTGAAAATGTGTGCAAGTCTTTGAATATATATATCCTTTTTAAAGCAACATTCTTTAATCAAATCTTTGCTTCTGGGGGGTCCCTGGAACAAAATATTTTGAGATGGGGTCCGTGGCCAAAAACATAATTTTGGGGGTCCTTGACATGACAAAAGTTTGAGAACCACTGATATTATAGCAACATGAGTTTTTTCAGGAACTTAGGATTTAGAAGACATTTGTAGAATCCCCAGAGGCAAAGATTTAAGTTACAATTGTTTGCTTAAAATACACTGCTCAAAATAATTAAGGGAACATATATATTGTTACCAAGACGACGATGGCGATGAGACGGTCGTCCCGAATATGGACGCAACGCCAGTGTGACGTAGCCTTACGACCGCATGACATCGTATCCTGCCCATAAATACTAGGACGCGGTCGGACAGAGTTCGGCGGCTTCCATAGGGATAAATAGCAATAATCTATAACAATAGAAAGAGTCATATATACTCATAATATACTTAGAAACTAGGCCCATTCATCATAACTACTTAGGTGATTAAGGGAATTCCCCGGGCCTGTGGAACACTCCACAGCGGTTATATATCCGCCAGCACCTAGAAATATACAGTCCTTTCAGATTACTGAGGCTAACTCCTCAACATATATATTCAAAGATTTGCAAAAAACAAATCACGATTTTTCAAAAATAGCAGATCTACAAGCTCATATGAGCTTGTATATCTGCAATTTTTTGAATAGCCAAAGAAATCTAAAATGACACAGATGCTTTCCAGGTGTTAGTGTAACTTAAAATGTGAAGAACTGACCATTCCGCATAAAAGACCAAGATAGACTGAAGGAGGGATGCTGAAATGGATCAGTGTTATAAATAAATAGGTAAACCGACACTCACGCAAAAAAAACAAAAACACAAACAAACACACAACCAGACATTTTGTGAATCTACACACGTCCTCCCACGCAAACACGGATGTCAGGTACACTCATAAATGTCAAGCTCCACTACTCACTCCTCAGGATGATCTGAGCCCTGCTGATCTTCTGCGGCTCCCGGGGGAGGCAGCGGATTCTAGCTGCAGAAGGCATATCTGCAGACGCCTCGGTTAAGGGGGCCTCGAGGGGCCTGCTCGGTCTGTCTGAGACACCGGCGGGCAGGACAATGGAGAGAAAATGTACCAGAACACTGATGAAGATGGGAGATAGCAGTGTCTCTGTCTGTCTCTCTCTCTGTCTCTCTTTCTCTGTCTCGTTCTCTCTCTCTCTCTCTCTCTCTCTTCTGTATCTATTGGCTGAGAGTCGTCTTATTCCTTAGTCTCTCAGTCAATATTTTGGTCTCTGTCCTCTTTCTCTCCCTTCGCCTTTTCAACGTCTCGACAAAAACATTCTCTCCGTTTGCCATGGACTGTCTGTCTCTCTCTCTCTCTCTCTCTCAACTCTGTCTTTCAACACAATTAAGTTCTCTCTATTCTCTTATTTAACTTCTCATCTTTACTTCATCATCTATTTGTCCTGTGTGCTCTGATGTTGCCGTGTCTCTCACTCCTGTTCTTGTCCCTCCCTCTGTCCTCATTTACACCGAGGTCTAAGTATGTCCGTTAGAGCCAACTAGACCTGTTAGCTCATCAAGTAAACACTGAAGTGGGCCACACAGACAGACAGACAGACAGACAGACAGACAGACAGACAGGGGCAGTCAACACATGATGCAAGTGCGGTCAGTGGTCACGCGCCATCAAGTGTTGATGATATCCACCACATGCCAGCCGAATATGGGCAAAGGGCCAGTGCTGCACCCCTAAAGAGACCCCACCCCATACACACACACCAGAGCTGCAAAAACAAACTCACTATGGCTCAGGAATGTGGTATGTTTCAATGGGACAAGGATGAAGTGTCATTATGTCCTCCAACTCTTTCACTTGTTTCTCTCCGTCCCTTTCTATCCACCCCCCTGCTTTGTCACCGTTCCTTTATCTCTGTCCTCCGCTCTCACGCTCATTCTATCTTTCTACTTCCCTCGGTTTCCTCTTCTCCTATTCTCTCTCCCCAACTCTCTTCCAACTGTTTCTCATTCTCCCTGTCCTCTCTCAGGTGTCCCAAGGCTATAACAACACACACACCATGCTGTCAGAGGGCCCATAAAGCCTCCACATACTGTCCAGTCAGCCACTTAAACATCTGTCTCTGTGGAGAAACACAACACCAGCTCTGACTGAGGTAGAGGAGGTCTAGAAAACCAGACCTTGAGAATGTCAACTGTAACGTGTCACTCTAGCAAGGGTAACTTAATACCAAAGAAAATATATATCTATAGGCCTATATACTATATAACGTTCAAGTTGTGTCTGTCTGCGCGCAGACATGTCCATACAGCAAGCATATGGACTGCAATAACCCCGGCAATGATGGGCAGGCTGATTGTCAGCCCAAATATGGACATGCCCAAAGTCACTGCAATCAAATCGGCACGTCACATGCTCATATATAGACATGCCCATGGGTGTGAGAGAGAGGGCAAGCATGATCAGGGAGGGAGGGAGGAAGAAAGAGAGGGAGGAAGAAAGAGAGGGAGAGAACGGGAGATAGGAGAGCCTATTTCACCCATGCAATAATGCTGAGTACCGGAACCTGTACATGTTGGTCAACGCATTGCTTTGCTTGCATTACGATGTCATGCAGCTGTTAACAGCCAGCAGGTGAGCACATGTGCCCAAATATGGACATGCGCAAATTGGTGTCGTTTGGCAACAGTTTCTGTTAGGTCTGATGTCATATGCCGATATACAGTATGAGATCCCTGAGAACAATGCAATTATTTGATTATACCCAAATATGGACCGAGAGAAAGAAAGAGAGACAAAGATGGTGAAGAAAGGGATCAAGAGAGAGGTGCCTGGACCGCTGGCGTAGCGGTCCAGGCACCTCGGCTCCAAAATAGCCAGACAGCACGTCGCAGGTTCGAGTCCCGATCCCGACAGCCTTTGCTGCATGTCAGTCCCCATCTCTCTTCCCATTTCCTGTCAGACTACTTGTCCTATCAAAAAAGGCATTAAAGTCTTAAAATAAATCTTCTTAAAAAAGAGAGAGGGAGAGCTTGATCAGCGCGAGAGAGAGATTGAGAGAAGGAATAAGGGAAGAGGGAGGTAGGGAGGTAAAGAGAGACAATTTCACATAATATAACAATAATAATATAACATGGCAATTGCTGGGTACCACATATACTGTATACCTACAGTATATACACACACAATATACACATTGTAATATTAAACTGGCATGTGAATGCTCACAGTTATGCAAATACTGTGTGTGTGTGTGTGTGTGTGACACACACACACACACACACACACACACACACACACACACACACACACACACACACACACACACACACACTCTAACTGGCATGAACTCAGCACAGACAACCGGACACAGATAGATGGAATGGAGTCAGAAAACTGACAAACAAAACAGGGGGGTAAATATTTAGCACCAGTGGTCCTGCACCCTGCCCCGTCCGCCAAAAGATGAGGTCATCCGGCTACCAGCCACAAATCCCACTATTTGCCTGTCAACACATAGTGTTTTTATAGCCTGTTAGCTATGGAGAAGTCTCACACATCCAACACAAACCACACAGACTGGCCTAGGATGTGCTTGTTTTGTTGACCTGTGAGGACTGATGAAAAATGACCCCTTTGTCACAGGGTATTAGGTGGTATGTGGGTTTTAATCCATGGAGGCATCGAGGGGGACACTGTCAAAGACTTGAAACTAAGAGGACCGTATCCACTGGGCTCAGGGACGCCTGCCAGGTCTGAAGTAGTTTTAGTTTCGCATTACATGTTACACGTATCATGAGCCTGATAAACATCATATGACATTGCAGGGTCATAGTTGGAGAACACTGATCATTCATGGATCTATCTATTTATCAGTATCCATCCATCCATCTCTTCTGTTTTTCCTCTATAGAGCACCGAAGTCCTGACGTCACTAGCTCATCCCCTGGGTCACAGAGCTATTTTCTCTATGGAAAATAACATGTTTTTCATTTCACGTGTCTTAAAGCTCCTATTTAAGGGGATCAGAATGACTTTTCTTTTATGTCATAATATCATTAAAGTCTTAGTGTTTTTCTATAATGATTTGAGAACCAGTGCTCTATATTTATCAATGTTTCTGTTTTCTTTGACTAAGTTATGTACCCCTCCTTCCTTCTCTCTCTCTTTCCCTCTCTTCCTCTCCAATCAAGGGGCGGTGACGGGGGAGGGGGGGGATTAAGGTCCAGACCACAACAGAGACAGTCGGCCAGCAGTGCATGACACACTTCTCCATCCATCCTTCCAATAAATCACTCCCTCTCCGTCCTTTCTTCCATCCCTCTGTTCTGTTCAATCTTTTTTGCCTTTTTTGGAGAAAATAGTACAATGTGTAAACAGAGTGAGTGTGTGCCTGGATGGCAGTGTGTGTGTGTGTGTGTGTGTGTGTGTGTGTGTGTGTGTGTGTGTGTGTGTGTGTGTGTGTGTGTGTGTGTGTGTGTGTGTGTGTGTGTGTGTGTGTGTGTGTGTGTGTGCGTGCGTGCGTGCGTGTGTGCGTGCATGTATCCTCACTCGTCACAGTGTGAGCTCAAAGTTTTGAATATAACACAGAAATAGATCCCTAAATCAAGACTTCACACTTTGTTAGCCGCTCTCCTTTTGACTCTGCACGCATACATGCACAGAGGCACACATACATACACACCAATGAGGTGATGTATTCTGGTTAAAATGAAGTGAGACCGGGTGAAACTAGGTGACATCAGTTTTAAATGAAATGCCAGGTGAAACTATGCGACAGGTTTAACCACTAACTTCCGCACTATATACTTTGTTATATATGAGTGACAATATAGCCGATCAAAATGAACCAAGGACAGGTCTATTTTAACTTGAATTAAATTCTCTGCTCCCCCCACCCTCCATACTGGTATCACTCCCATCGTACAGTAATTGGGACACGACACTGCATGTACAACATATGTTTTTCAGCTAATGTCTTAGTTACACCAACACTTAGGAAGCATTCATTGAACAGTTCCACCCCGGTTGCAGGAAGCCTCACACACACACACACACACACACACACACACACACACACACACACACACACACACACACACACACACACTTTCTCTCTCTCTCACCCATGCTCTCTCCAAGACCTTTCTCTTTTCCTTTTTTTATGAAGAATTTTGTTCATAGAACAACTTGTTCATAGAACTTGCAGGACTACATCATGATGGTAAGACCCTTTTCATTCAAACTCAGGTGGTGGCATAACAATGTACAGTAGGTAATCTGTCACGGTAGGGAGGCGTGAGATAGATGGTAGAAAATATACCAGCATTCTAAATCAGTTCCCACAGGACGGCAAAATTAAATATGCCGATAAATGACAGGCATTTCATGCGAGTTGGAAAGGAGTTTATGCATGTTTTAATGAATAAAGACCAGAAGAAAATCGGTGACACCACGTTTTACTGAATTGATTTAAGAACAGGTGAAATTAGGTGACAAAGGGTTTAATTAAATGAAACTAAATAACAGGTAAAACTAGGGCATAACAGGTTTAAACGAGTTGAGACCAGGTGAAACTAGTGGCAACAGGTTTAAACGAGTTGAGACCAGGTGAAACTAGTGACAACATGTTTAAACGAGTTGAGACCAGGTGAAACTAGGTGTCAACAACTTTCAATTGAGTTAAGACATGGTGAAACTAGGTGACAGTAGGCCGGCGATTTTCGGCAAGTGACACAGTCATACGACAAAGTATAAATCGGGTTTAAGGCACACTAACACATAGCTGCGCATGTACAGTATTAGCCCCCACACGCACAGATGAAAGCAAGTGTTCTGTTCCATGACCTACACATTTCACCAAGGCTTTCCCAAATCCGTATGTCCTCGAGAGACCCAAGACACACACACACACACACACACACACACACACACACACACACACACACACACACACACACACACACACACACACACACACACACACTTACTTTCCCAACTTTTGGCAACAAGCCACGACCATTTGCATGCCTCAGATGGAAACTATTCTGTGCTTTGTTCAATAGCTTACTCACACATTCCTTCTTAGCAGACGGGAATAGACACACATTCATACATACACACACACTGACCCAATTCATTCACCTGACTACATGGCGACCCGATATCTTGATTTGGCAACACCAAATCAAGATATGGTTTTCATGTCACCCATGCAGCATCATGAAAGCACTAACAATAGGCAATACAGCAACTGTACTAATCTTTTGATCGTTCCATTCAGAAGATTCAGAACATGAACCATGTTACAATATTCTATCACAAGATGTAACTGAGATGGAGAGTGACAATATGTGTGAGATGGAGTGGAACTCACACCATTGTGAGCCCTGACAATGCATGCCCTGGCCCACAGAGGCTGTGATAGCATCCAAGAATAGACTTGAGGGGGGTCTGGGTGGTGTAGAGCACTGCTTCCCAAACAACAGGTCGGGACCCAATTGTGGGATCCATTTTCGGGGGTTGTGAGTGAATACCCCTTTATTTTTTGTTTCCTAAATTAGTTTCATTAATTATTATAATTTTTTTTTAAACATATTTCCTCAAAAGTTCACACATTTTCACGTTTCAAATTCAAACATTTTTCAAAAAGAATTTCATGAATAAAATTCCCTAAATTAGAAGACACATGTTTAAGGATTAGTGACTATACCAGATCTGCAAGCTGTGAGCTTGTAGATCTGCTATTTTCACTAGTTTGGGTCGCGGGCAGTTTGGGAACCACTGGCGTAGAGTTAAAAAAAAACGCCCACCACCACCTCAGAGACCTGGGTTAGATTCCCATTTCCCAGCAGCGGTGCGTCCGGCTTGGCCGGGCTCTCCAACAATCACATTTGTCAGTGTTCATGGGAGGGACAACTGGAAGGGGGACTGCATCCTTGTTGCTGCATTAGCGCCTCCTTCTGGTCGCTGTGGACGCCTGTTCAGGTAGGGGATGTGGGGATCACATGAAACTGTGCTCTCTCTCCTCACTATAATTGCACCTTTATTTAACCAAGGAGATTATTAAAAAACAACACATTCTTGTGGCCTGGCAAGAGGTGGCCTCTTGCCAGGTCAACAAATAAAAAACAGAACCCCTAGTATGACAGCTGAGGGGAGGGGACGGGAGAGGAGAGGAGAGGGTGGAGATTCTCCCACAGAAAATACTGCAGTATTCTATCATGATATTCACAGGCACAAAAAATAACAACAAAGACATCCACTGCAAAACCAGCAAATTAGTGAAAGGATTCGCACAAATACACATACAGACGAGCAAAAAAAATCGAAAAGGACAGGGGGAAAGAGTGTAGTACTGTGTTGTACGTTGCAGGTCAAGGTATTAATCAGGTGTAAGATTGTGCGACAGCCAGACAGTTACAACTACAACGCTGAGAGAACCAAGGTGAGGCCACAGTCACGGCAAGCTGATGCATTTAATATTGGATTACCACATGTAGAATAATGTATTCATATATATACATACTATTATTTAAGAAAATAAATACAGTATATACAGTACTGTATATTCTAGCACTAGGTCTAAAATGACAAGAGGAGAACAGGCGTTATGTACAAAGTGTTTTTTTCATCACCCACTGAGTGATGGAGGGATGCGGGTGACTGATTGCGTGCAAAGATGACCGTGACTTAGAATAGCTGCCATTCCCAGCAGCTGTCAGGACAGGAATACCAGATGAAAACTCTGGGCAAGGTTATTACAGTTTTGCAGTTTTCATTCGTTTTCATTCTTTTTCTCTTTGTTTTCAATTTCGGTTTAGTTTTAAGTCGTTTTTGCAGTGGGGTTGTTTGTTTAGCTTTTTAGTTCGTTTTAGTTTTGTATAAAATATGGGGTGTTTGTTATAAATCTCAACAAAAGATAATACATAAGATTTCATATTCACCCAAAATACTACTACTTATTTATGAAATATCGACTGATATTGACACGTTTTTATTTTTATAATCCAACCCTTTAAATCTGCATAGAGCAGAAAGTCACCAAGATAGTAATATTATAAATAAGAGGTTATACAGTAAGTAACAAATAATAAGAGGCTTATTATCGGTATGAGCCAGACCGTGGGAATCTATCCCTGTTTCACAATGGGCTAGACCCCTGGGAGATGGATTGCTGAGGTGGAGCGCCACACCTACAGTACCATCAGCTCCCGGTATTTAACGCGCGACTTGCCACACCCAAGCGGTGCTACATATATAGTCACTAAAGATTGATTTTCCCGATAGGTACAAACTTAGCAATATGAAATAACTGAATCATTGGAGGCGGAACCCAGAACTCAGAACATACTTTCAACAATCTTCGGAAATAGCAATACTAAAAGCTCACAACGTGTATCTGCTATTTTGACTTTTTTATCAGTTTTTTCGTATGACGCACCTCCCACTACAGGGGTGGTTGTGGTTATATAATGGAAACGTAATCAAAAAACCCATCACAGCTCACAGAACTTCACGGGTCATGGAGAGTTTCATGCCAGGGAAGGTTCTGGGTTACCTTTCCTAGTCGGAAAAAAAGAGCCATAAGCTCTCTCCCCTCCCCCCCCCCGGCAGGCAAGCGTGCTGCGTTGTGCAGACGGGTGGCGTCTAGCGCTGTGGGAGAGGAGCGGTGGAAAGACGCTACGGTAAAGCCATAACTATCTCAGCACTGATGTAATGAGGGGAAGAGGAATGAAGGAGTGAGCGAAGACGAGAGGGGAGGAAGGGAAGGAGAGATGATGGGATGAAGGATGAGTGAGACAGTGATGGGGTGAGATAGAATAGTTCAAATGAGGGAAAAGAGAGGGAAAAACACAAGAGCTTGCAAAGACAAAAGGGAGAGAGAGAAGGAGAGAGGAGAGATCAAATGAGGACAAACATTGAGAGAGAAATAGAGAGAGACGGAATAAGAAACAGAGAGAAAGTGAGAGTGCTGGAGGCAGAAGTCTTCAGCTTTGCCATTTACAAGAGCAGCTGAAGAAGTTCCGCGGCCAAAACAAACAGACTTCGGACTCAACGAAAAGTATTCTACAGTTCATCTTTATGTTGATATTTCTTTTTTACATAAAGAACCTCAGGAGCTCAACTACGCAAAAAAAAGAGAGAAAAAAAGCTGTGCACTGTAACACAGTGCAGCAATGTACGAGTAAATTATTTACGTGCAACTGCTGGAGCTCTGTCACTAATCTTCATTGTGAAAACCATCTCAACTGCAAATTGAGACGCTCATGCTCCTTATTTACAAAGTAAAAGTTGGTCCAGTGTGTTGCTGTAATTCAAATATTCAAATATTTCAGAAATTAAACTTTCCATTAATTGCAAGATTGTGGAGATTAGTAGCTAGTCGGTAGGATGTGACAATAAAACTGCCACAATCTTTGCATTGCAGACATTTCAACTTACAACCTCGCGTCCCTCCCTATTTTGGGCATATTATTATATAGGCAAAAACATCTTCACACAAAAATCATGAAAATAGCATATCTACAAGCTCACAACACGTCGCATCGTGACACGTCGTGAGCTTGTAGATGTGCTATTTTCATGGATCATCATTTGAAGCGGTCATTTACGCTATTCATTGTATGACAAAGTACAGTATAAATTGAATGATTAATTTATAGCAGTGATATGGTAGCAGGCTGTCATCATCACTGCAAACAGCAGCCCTTATGATGTATGTGCACTGTTCTCCCATCTCATTTAGTTCTCTCAGACTCTCTGAACTTTGTCTTGTGTTAGCCACATTTTGCATTTGACATGATACAGTAGGTGCAGAAAGCATCGGGGAGAGGGACTAATGGAACATGTGAAGGAAGCAGCTCGTCGTGAGGGCTGTGAAATGTAATTAACAATGGCCATTACCACAGTTCATTTAACCATGATTTATTTAGAGAAAATCTTACAATGGGTTACATTCAGTCATCTCTCTCTCTCTCACACACACACACACACACTGAACAACATCTCCATGATTCTTTAGGCAAGCTGTAGTCAACTCCACCAGCAGGGGGGGGGGGTGATGACACACACTCACAAACATGTAGAAACACGATAGGAAACACATGTGTGTGCGTGTGCACACAAACACACACACATACCTCATTAGCACCTCATTAGCATAACGAGGCACATCACTACTATGTGTTTAATTAGCGGATGGGATTAAAGTGTGGTGATGACAGATGACTGAGGGAGGACGACAGAGTCACAGGAGAGGAGTGGGTGGGCGGGTGGGCGTGGGTCATGACACGAATGTCACAAGAGGACGACTTTGTTGTGTGTATAATTATTTTATATAAAATATATTCATTTTTAAGAGGTTAACTGTTGTCACACACACACACACACACACACACACACACACACACACACACACACACACACACAAATTGAACAGAGCCACAGGAGACCGTATACAAATTAAATCAACCAGCCAATCAGCTGACTAACCATTTCATAATGACGAGTCTGGAACAAATTAATACGTCCATCAGCTGTGGATATGATGAGTATCATTCATTTGCCAACCCACTGGTCCCTGACTGACAGCACAAGTGTTGCTGTCAGGATCCAGTCTGTTCAGGCTCTATGCATAACTGTAGTCCTAGGTTTCCAGATGGTGGCATACCCGTGTTCTGCTGATTTTCCCATACCTTTGTTTGATTGGCTCGGCAGCAGATTTGAATCGGAAACACATATGACACCTTCATATGTACTATGCACAGAGCCTAATGGACCCTTCCCCACAGCATTAGGTTTTCACCTCTCCTTCCCTCATGCATATCATACCTCGCTCCCTCTTTGCCATTCTCTCTCTCACATACTGTACCTATAGACAGATGAGTAAAGAGACAGCAAGGCACAGAGGTGTTCAGTTACCACTGTCACCACTGCTGCACAACCAGATTTACCTTTACAATAGGCATTAAGCAGATGCTCTTATCCAGAGCGACTGCAAGATGGGCATAAACGCCATGAACCCTAGCCATACAGCACAACAACAGGGCAAGTGGTCGAGGAATTAAGAGTGCCAAGAAAACAAGTATGTGCAACAAAGTTAACTAGGATAGCAAGTAGACATCAAACCTAGCGTCCATCTACATAACATACTTCACGTTAGTGTACAACATACCGAGCATCTAGATAACATTCAAGTATCTTGTCTAAATAGTCTACAAGTGCAGACAGATGTACAGTATAAGGCATGCTAGGGAATGAGGAGGAGTCTGGAAGAATGGGGAAGATGGGGAGTGATTCTGCAGAACCTTGGATAAAACAACTTGACAACTTTAGTTACAATGCTTCAACACAGGTCTGAATCCCAGTGAAGAAAACAGTCCATATAAAGCATATAGGTTGGGCAGAAACCTTGTACTTTATCTTCATATGTAATCCTTTTATGTTTTTTTCCCCATAAATGATTGACAATGCCATTTTATACTTTATTATATGACAGTGTTGTGCAAAATAAGCTACAATAGATGATCCACAAGCTTACAATGCCTCACGATACAACGCGTTGAGCTTACAGATCTGCTATTTTTGCTATGAAAAAATGTAAACAATATGGTAAAATCATTTTAGTTTTCACCTATAATTACATCCCCAAAATAGGGACACCAGGTTGAAAGTGGTAAAGTGTGTCTGTGGGTTTTATAAATATTTAACCAATGCAAAGTATTAACAAGAGCTTGTGACTAAATAATAACTACATTGGGTCCATTGGAACATCGTTTTTTTTTTTTTTTTTCCTGAAAATATCAGTTTTGGACAAACAGTACAAGGTTTCCACCCGACAGCGCCGATATACTGTGATTCATCTACAAGACATAATACTGTAAAGAGGTCTACCTGGTCCTGTGTCCTGTGAGTTTAGGACCTCCAGGGCATGCATCATGGCACTGGCAAATACGTTGGCGTCCTCCTTGCTGCCAAAGTTGAGGCCGTAGACCTGGCGGGCGTCGCGCCATTGGTGGAAGGTTTGCGTGGCCTGGTTGTACTTCAGCCCCTTGGGAATGGCACAGTTGATCACCACCTGGGAGGAGTCAGGAGTAGGGGAGGGGTGAAAAACAGTAGACATTGTTATATCGCGTTATATCACCACCTGGAACCCCCTCAAGGACCACTGGTGGTCCCCTGACCACTGGTTGAGAACCACTGTATTAAAGAAAGGCTGTTACAAACTTGAGTCGGCTCAAAACACAGAGAAAGGTTCTTACACACTGCAAGCGTTTATTTTGTGCGATTTCAATTAATTAACTGCCGTTTGTGTCATGAATTCATCCGCACAGAACATGAATATTACGTGACGATAAGGCAGCATTAATTATTTTCTGAAACAAGGTCGATTTTTCACCGCGAATAAAAGCATCAAGGTGTATGAATGAGGCATCAACGAATTAATAGCTTGATGTGAAACATTGTTTATTCGTCACACTGTGTAAGGACCTTAGGGGATTAGACAGAGTTCAGCAAAGCAAGTTGATGGAATTTATTGATTTAACTCTACATTGGAGAGTCAATATCAGCATGTTTATATTATATGGCTTTCATCAGCAGCAGCCAAGAAACGTTCACATTGACAAACTGAAATAAAAGCCACTTCAATTTATTGCAGTCTATTTTTTCCCTATACTGTAGAGCTTGGAATTATGTGCTGTAACTTGTAAAAAAAAACAATTGTTGCAGTTGCACCTGTTAAAAAACATGGTCACACACACACACACACACACACACACACACACACACACACACACACACACACACACACACACACACACACACACACACACACACACACACACACACACACACACACACACACACACACACACACACACACACACACACACACACACACACACACACACACAGACTATTGTGGGCTATATCGATCAAGCTACCACTCAGTCAGGAAACAAGAGGAATCTCCAAAAGCTATTATTATAAGTTAAGTAAATGTGAATCAATGATCAATACACTACACAGAAAGTATTCCCTCTCACAGATAAACATGCATTTATTATATGTGCATGTGCAAATGAGAAGATGACAAAGCTTGGGCATAATATACCCTCTGTCTCCAGTAATATCCCTCGAATCTAATTTAAACACAACAACATTTGGGACATCGCTGCCCAGGGACATAATTCTCCACTTGCTCAACTTCTTCTCAGCTCTGCTTCAGATGCTAGCAATGAGGTTTTAAGTGTCCTGGGCATGCAGCCAAGTGGAAACACCTTCCTCAATTTGTCTCAGAGTTAAAGGGATGACGAATTAGAGCGGCAGTTCATGCCATTTGGTCCGGCGACACCAAAGGGCATTAACGAGTTGTGACGTTCCCAATTTTCCCATCACTTGGCATAAAGTATTAATGAGACTCCCTCACTTTGTTTTCGGTTTACATGACTGAGCATGGATGCCCTATATATTCTTTCTTCTACCTCAACCAAATAGCAAAAATACTAACAATGTAAAAATGTTCTTTCGCCGCTTAGCTGATGGGGCTGAAATACCCTCAAAGCGTGCATATTTCAATGTCATTTTTACAATGAAATAACATGATAACACGGATACCCCCATAATAACCACAGTCATCCTGTTCAGTGGTTATCATGGAAGTACCATGGTAGGCTGCAGAACATTATTCCATAAAAGAAAACATGATTAGATCACATAGCAACACTGAGATGGGGGTCAAAGTTTGCATTTCCTTCTGAAGACACAACACCGTTGGGGTCAGTGAACAGATCTACTGGACCGCGGCGCCCGCCTGTTTGCTTATGGAAAACAAATGCCCAGCACCAGTACCAGCTGTGTTTATTTCAACCATCCAGACCAATCTGTTGACCCAGTAAGACAAACCACCCCGCGACCAAATTCTATCTTCATTACACTGTCTGGTTGGCAGGCAGGAAGGGATTCTCATAACCATTCATTTATTGATGAATGAATGCCTGATATAATAAGCGTCCGACAAGCGTGAAGACGAATGGTGCCAGTGTAACCCGAGCTCCCGCTCTGCTCGGTCTATGGAGGGCAAAGAAAAAAATGTGGATGTTATAACAGCGGAGCCACGAAAGCCAACTATCAGCCCGGCCTGCCAGTCACTGGCACTTCATCTAGTTTTAACACATTTCTTTGCTAGTTTTATTTAATAATTTATTTATTGTCTCAGAGGCAGAATTTTGCCTGCACACATTCTTAATGAACCATAATCCTGGCATTCATATTTTGGGCAAATGTTTAATTTAATTTACTTTCTTCAAAATAGCTAATCTACTGTACAAGCTCAAAATACGTCATGATGAGAGCTTGTAGATCTGCTAGTTTTTACTCATTTTGAATATTTTGGAAAATGTAAAAAGAACACTGATATTCACAATACGATATTATCGTCACAATATTAATAGAGGTACTTGCAAAAAAATAGTGATATTTGATTTTGTCCATATTGCCCAGCCCTAACAGAAAGCATGGAATTCCATTTCATAACAACAGTATAAGACTGGTGTTTGTTGCATGTGAGCATCTGTCTGTTCCTGCACCAGCAGAGCTTTCACAGCTCAAAAATAGACTTCCTTGCTTTCCGAAGGCGAACGCCGATTCCAGCCCCCAAACGATTTTGACTGTCACAAATGCATTTTCTACGGTCCCATGTGGGACACTGTTTGTTTTGAGCCCCGCTTAAAGTATTAAGCTGCTGTTGAACCATTATCAGCAAATGTTCTATGCTGTTATGGTGCTCCTGAAGAACACACAGTACTGGAGAATGGTAAATGCCTTGCTCAATGAATGTATGCCAGGAGGCTGACATAAAAAATGTATCCAGGGTAGGACTGGAGTTGCTGACAAACCTTGTCTACCTCGATATCGATAATGTGACGATATGTTGGGAATGAGAAATGGTGCTTTCAAAATATATGAATACATAAAAAATACAGATCATCAGAAATGTGGATGTGATGACCAAACACATTTGTTGTTCATTTCACTCAAATATAACAGTTTAATACAGTAATTTCTGTATGTTATCAAATTACTGTGCAGCCTTTGAGAGAAGGAGAAGACAGCTTTTACAGTATACAGGATATTGCAATAACCCAAATCCCAGATAACAGCCTCATAGATATTGACATTGTATCGATACATCGGCCAGCTATTATCAAGGTCTTTCCTATCAAGTTGACAATTTTTTACCCATGAAACCTATTTTTTTTGTTTTAAGTTATCATGTTGGGCACTCGGGTGGCGCAGCGGTTAAAGTAGCTGCCCACCACCAAGGAGTCTGGGGGTTCAAATCCACCATGGTGCACAGTTCACTGCACGGGCTGGGGCGGGGGGCGTCACCTGTCAGCAGGTGGTGTTGGGCGGGAGGGGAGGACAATACACAGGAATGTGTGTGGGGAGGAAATTATAACTTTTTAAAAGTTATCATGCGACTACTAGTGGCTCAGTGGACTTTTTCATGTCAAGGACCCCCAAAATTATACCTATTCGGCCAGGGACCCCCATCTCACAATATTTTGTTCCAGGGACCCCCAGAAGCAAAGATTTTAGTTAAAATGTTGGCTTTATATATATATATATATATATATATATATATATATATATATATATATATATTCAAAGATTTGAGCAAACTTTCAAGATTTTTCAAAAATAGCAGATCTACAAGCTCATAGTGCGGCACGCTGTGCCGCGTTATGAGCTTGTATATCTGCATTTTTTTAATAGCCAAAGTATACAATAATGGTTAAAATGATTGTGACGCTATATTAACTTATTTAGCTGGGGACCCCCTGGTACCCTGCCAAGGACCCCTGGGGGTCCCCGGACCCCACTTTGAGAACAAATGGACTAACACACACAGACACACACGCACAAAATGTGATTAATGACATTGTGGGTTCAACTTATGCAGTTTATTGTACTACTCTCTGCACTAACGTAACTTGGCCAGATCTCCTTTGAAAAAGAGAGGGAGAAAAAAAAGCTTTGAAAGAAACTAAATAAAATGTCTCAGTCTCACCCTGTCTCTCTATGAATCTGTTTCTTCTTCCCTTCATTCCTCCCTCTGTCTCTCGTTAGCTCAGTGTATCCATCAAGTCTACCAAGGCAAAAGTGCTGTAAAATAATTGTTTAAAAATAGCTATCCTGGGGGGTTTCTAAATGAGGGCAATGAGAAGCCTGTCATTAGAATATTCTTCCACAGCACTTTACATCTACTGTCTGTGTCAAATGACAAAATAATGCACATTATTGCACAGACACCTGGAGGTGCCTACAGTAGCTAATTAGCAGTGGGTGGACTGTTGAGTGAAAATGTGACCACCTAGTTGTTAGTAGAGGCATTCCCTAAAACCCTAACCCCAAGCAGAGATGAAGAGAAGAGAGGAGAGCCAGACCACTATATCGGCTGGGCCGAAATGTCATTATTTTGCTGTTTTGACCACATCCGTATTGGGAATTATGCAGCCGATGTGCAATGTTTTAACACTTTCAACCTCAAAAAGAAATTTCAAAAATAGAAGCAAGTTTTTGGTTTGTTTTTTTATTTAGTTTTTGATTAGAACATTTTGCACTTTCTGGCAAAATATCAGTCAAACATTTTCAACAGTGGTCTATGACTCCATCTATGAATCCAAAAATCTGGCATGGGTCGGGCTCTAGAGGACATCGAGTCCAGCGGGAGTGATAAATGAAGTCCTCTGTGAGTAGTGTGGAGTGGAGTAGTCAGTACTTATCCTCCCCTCTCTCTCTCTGCCCACATGGAAGAGCTGATAAATAAGACAGAGAGGATTGTAGGATTGCTGAGCCAGTGTTTGCTGCCTCTGGCGAAGAGTTCAGTGGGTTGGATGGTTTCTCACTCACATACACATGACATTTTACGCGTGCACACACACACACACACACACACACACACACACACACACACACACACACACACACAAGTTCCTTGTCTGCAAGACGTCTGATCTTGTACTACATCATGATCTATCCGTCCAATCGTCTGGGACAGGTCTGCATTCTGTACCCAGAATCAGAACCAACTCCACATATCAGGTCTGCTACAACTCTTAGTTCTTTTAAATCAAAGCAAAAAACCTGTTTGCCGCTGCCTATCTGTGCTGTAAATTTCTTTTTGTTGTTTTCCAAACAACCTTTTATAATGTGTTTACTGTTCATTATGCTGTGTGTCCTGATGACTTAACGCTTAATGTTTTATGTAAAGCACTTTGAATTGCCTTATGATGTTGAAATGACTTACACACATTTTACTGTAAATAACGTGCCTTGATCTGGTTAGATACTCGTCTTCAAGCATTTGCTATATTGTGAGGAGTAATTTAGGTACTTTCTGTACTGGCACACACAAAGAAATATAATAAAACGTGATGCTATGCAGAAGCAGAAACACATGCATGTACAGTACACGCACAAAAACGCACTCACATACACATTCTCAGGTCTTATAGGGCTTATGTTCCTTAAGGGTCTATACTACTGTATATCTACAATGGGAGCCTTGCTAAAATCCTGCCCCGAACCCCCAGTTCCCACTCACTGACCTGATGGTCCTGGATCTTGCGTCCGACCACGCGGAAGGCGTTGTTGCCCGTGTGGTGGTAGATGTGAACGCGGCTGAAACCCGTGGCGCCGCCAGCGGGGACCCACTTCTTGTTGGCATCGTCGTACACCATGACTGCGGCCCGCGCCTGGCAGATACTCTGTTCACTGCAAAGACAATGACAGAGAGAGAGAGAGAGTGAGTGTGAGTGTGCTGTGCAAATGTAACTAAATGCACCCGTAACAATTTGATGAATTATCACTGAAGGTTTTACTGTGTTCGTTTGGCATCTGAATGTGCTCGTCTTTTCAGTTTTTCCTGTTAAATCTGTGAAAGAGTAATAATCTAATTTCTTTGAGTTGGGCAGAGAATCCAGAAGAAAGCTTATAATGTAAGATCATGAATGTTAATGTAACTCTGAAAAAATGTCCCCTTATGACCATTTTTACACATGGCAAGTGTGAGAGTTCCAAGTCTCTGCAAGTTATTTTTCATACCGTCCTCAAAGTTTAGCCGTATGAGTTTATTTTTTTTATTTTTCTCAATAAATGAACACATTTATTTTTCTTTTTTTAATTTCGTTTATTTTCACAATAATGAGGATGCAAGTACATTCAATAGAAAAGACAGTAATTACAGTGCAGCGAAGGAAGGAAGCCTTATTATGCAAGCATTATTAAACAAAAACTCAAATTAATTATTCATATGATCTACTCATTACTCATCTCAGGATTTTATATTGGAGGAACATAGCAGAAAGGAAGAAAGACATTCCTGTGTCTTAATAGATACTGCTTTTCTATTTTCAGCTTGATTATTCAAATCAATTCCTTGCTTTTAATTAAAAAACACAATAACAACATAACTTTGACAAAGAAAATCAAACTAACCGCAAACCAAAATGCTTTGGAAAATGGTCAGCAGTAATGTTGTTGTCAAAGGGCTAAACATGGTGTGCCAAAAACAAGTATTGCATAACTCGGCGGGGAATACATTTCACACATATGTAAAGTGACTTTGAGTACTTAAAAAAACGCTATATACATTTCAGGCATCATTATTAATTTCAGGTATTATTATTTATTAACGTTTCCAAGTAGGCCGGTGCCCATTGGGGACTGGTCTAGTCTATCCATCTATTACGTTACAAAACCAGTTTCTGCTTATCTAACTGCTGCGTCCAACCGGCCTCAAACCTGTCATATGGTGTGGGGGTCATATGGGACAGTTTCCAAGAACCGAAAACCCCTGGATACCTGTATCTATCTGACTGTCCGTGGGTCTGCAGAGGACACGCCGAATCTCTTTGCGGTTTGGGAGGGGTGTGGGCATCAGCTTCCTGATTGGCCAACCCGACCCGTCGGCTTTGCGGATTGGCAGAGCTTCGCATTTCATTTGTGCCACAGCCAATCAGCGTTAACTGATTGACTGAGATTTGTGTCATGTTTGTACTGCTGCACCAATATAATGGTGCAGTGTAAGACAATGTGAGATAAGCCTGATACTCCAACATGTCAGACAACATGTTTAACGACTACATCAGATAAAGGAGTATTGCACACACAAAAACATTAAAAGAAAACGACATTTTCAAAAATAGCGATAATAAGCTCAGCTATTTTCATTATTGGTCGTATGACGACAAAACATTTTGGATTATTTGACCATTATGATCCTAACACTCAAAGACTTATAACTGAAGCAATAGATGGAAATTAATTCACCTCCTCTACAACCTCATCGAGAGCTGCCTAAAGCCCTATGGACTATCACATCCAGTGTTCCTTCATTAACTGATAAGACTTGAAATCCACGTTGTGCTTTGTTTGATCCCCACCAGCCTGCTAAAATACCTTTCACTAAGAAGCAGAGAGATACAGAGAGAAGGGAAGATAAAACTCAGAGGTAAATTAACAACATTAACCCTGGCGTCCCCATTTTGGGCACATTTTCAAAATTTAAAAAATATGAAAGGGAAAGAAAAAGTTATCTACTGTACTGTATGATGTCAGATAAGAAATAAGCACAAACTATCTAAAGCTTTTTTTGTTCCTTCTTTTTTTATGCTTACATGTTTTTTAATTGATTTCAAAACACTGATCTGTAGTCTAGGACTCTACAAAATCAGGATGCAGAAATGCAGAAATATATAAACAAATGATTGTCTCCGAGAGAGTATGTTTTGCACCCTGTCCTTACGTCCTTCCGTTTGTGTGTCCTGTCTGTCCGCGAGCAGCTAATGTCCGGCACCGTTGGCCCGGTCGCTGCGAAACTGTGCACACACACTCCCTGGATGCCAATTCAGAATTTTTCACATGGGCCTGTTATAGCGCCACCAGGAGGCTGATTTGTGCAAAACCCACTTACTCCTACAGATTTTATCCAAACGTCATGCAAATCGGTACACAGTATCTCTATACTCATGTGATCAACACGGATCTGTCCAATTTTCCATATTCCATAATTGGCTAAGGTTGGCTTCCAATGTCTGCAGGATTGGTCTGTTTTGAACAAAATGCCTCAAATCATGAACGCAGCTTGCGATTTACGTGACATTTCACACGCACATTCCCACTAGGCCGAGAAAGAAATGCCACCCTTTTCACATTGGCCTGTTATATATAGCGCCACCAGCAGGTCTAATTTAGCAAAACAGATTTTTGTTACAAAATGATTAAAATCATGAATGCAGTGTCCGATTGCCGTGAAAGGCCTAAGAAGAAATGCCACCCTTTTCACATTGGCCTATTATAGCGCCACCAGGAGGCCACAATAACGTACCTGACCTGGCGGAGACCTGTGCTCCGAGGAGCACTTTTTCTAGTTCATTCTGGGACCGGTTAGTTCTATCGGCTGCGCTGAGTAGCACGTCACTGCACCTTCACAGGGCTTTGGAACATGAACATTCCAGCAGACAATTTCTGTTCTATTCTTGTCGTTATCCCATTCCCGCTGAGCAGAGAAATGCTAAGAACATTAATCTAAGGTATTACAGTATGTCTCCCGTCTTCTCTCTCTTTGTTTCTCTCTCTACATCTCCTTTCTCTCTGTCAATCTTTCTCTACCTCTCTCTCTCTGCAGGACCATCACATCATTCTTTGTCTCTCTCCCTGCACCTCCTGCTCTTTGCTCCTACCTTCTTCATCAGTCCTTTATATTCCCATCAGAGAGACGGATAGAGAAAGAAAGAGCGAGAGAGAGGACACTTCTGCAGTAAGGTACTTTCACAGCATTAAGACCTATTCAAGGATCTTTGTCCCCAGGGCTCCATACCTGGTGTCTTGGTCCCCTCCTTTTTTCCCCTCAACACCAAATCTCTCCGCCGAAAAAAGCCGGTCTTCAACCCAAATACTGCAAATACTATATGAAACAGACTATATGGTTGTTGTTTTACCACCCATTTCATCCACTGGCGGAAGCACTTCCAACACTGGTATTGGTGACGCGTATTATTTTTTTGCGCTAGACTAGACATCTTCCATGAAGGATGATAGTATTTCATATTGCGGCAGAATCCACTTTGAATTTGTGTAGGTGCTAAAAGTGTTCAACATAGCTTCAAGAGATCAAGGCACAAGAGAGCCAATGCTTGCTTGGAGAAAAAAATAGTAAAATGATGGGAGGGGGGAAAATAGCCAAAATGCAGAGGGAAAGGAAAATAAATATGAGATGTGTGAATACAGCATTTGGGGAAGAGCGGTGAGTGGGGAAGCGGATCCACTCACCTTGTGTATTTAAAAATACATGTGCTAGAGTGATAATATACTACAAGACTCAAAGCATCACACCAAGTATGAATTCAGTTTCATCTGCATGCATGGGGTAGTGTACACAGAAAACCACCAAAAATCAGCTGTGAAATATTTAGCTATAAAGATGTACAGTACCTACCTACACACCTTAATCACTAATACATGTCCTTGTGATATAAGCGGAACTATTCAACAACTTGAACTTGAACACTTGAGTACCTTCTCTCAGTTGACTCATTATATGTTTTAACACTAGAAGAGAGACTGAAATCGAATTAACACCTAAACAAATGTAAGCATAGCCTTTGCACAGCTTGCCATTTTATCAGACTCAAAAATTAATATAGTGGAGAAAAGAAAGGAAGGAAAAGAAAAAGAAAACTGTACAATTTACTAATGGGTCACTGTCACTGAAATACAGTACAATTATTAAAGGATTAAACTGTTGAACCAGGTGAGTTTGGCAAGGAAAAGGGTATTTTTTTCCCAGCAGTTTGCCCTGGGTGATGGACAGATGCACACTGATTATGCAACAGCTGCTACTGGGTACAGAGGTTTAGAGCAAGAAAATGTTAGCATGACTGCTATACAGTATGGAAATAATAACAGGCCACCCAGAATGGAGCTAGAATGGAACTGTTAAATCCCTCTCTTCTGAATGTACATATAGCCTATAACCCTGACTGGTTCAGAAACAAATCCCTCCAGTGTTTTCACGTTTGCAAAGAAAAATACTAAGCCAAAGCCTATTTGAAATATTAACCACATAAACCCTGGAGTCCCTATTTTTGGGCATGTCATTATAGGCGAAAAATGTTCAAAGACTTTACAAATCTCGTACAACAAACTATATAGGGCCAACGTGGTTGAGAACACCCCCCGCACAACGTAATGTGCGGTCAGGGGGCTTTCGGACGGCCTGGAATCAATCACTGAGGCCATTTAAACACTCCAGCCTGGAGTTCAAGCAATACAAGGTATTTGTTGCATGGCTGCGTGTGTTGCTGATTGTGGTTGTTTGGTGTGGTGCGATGGGAAGTTGGTGGAGAGCCCTTGTTCACTGCCATGGAATGATATGGCGCTCGGAAACCACTGGACAGACCACAGCTCTGGCCTGTAACATTCCAACTAACAATCAATCACCGCAGGCTCTCTCTCTGTGTGTGTGTGTGTGTGTGTGTGTGTGTGTGTGTGTGTGTGTGTGTGTGTGTGTGTGTGTGTGTGTGTGTGTGTGTGTGTGTGTTTGTCTCAATGACGGAGATGGACAATGTGCATGTTTGTGTGTGTACAGTACACACGTACAGGAAAGAGAGAAAGAAAAGCGGATGTATGTATATAAATATTTGTAAAATAAGTATACAGCAGTTTGCATGCACACATATGTATGTATCTCTCAGAGATAGGGTATGTGCTTGTAAAAAGCATCCATGCAAGCAGACGTGTGTGTGTGTGTGTGTGTGTGTGTGTGTGTGTGTGTGTGTGTGTGTGTGTGTGTGTGTGTGTGTGTGTGTGTGTGTGTGTGTGTGTGTGTGTGTGTGTGCGCATTTCGACCCGAGGCCTGGGCTGTCTTATCCCGTTCCGACCACAGCTCAGCTAGCTAGAAGCCAGAGGAATCCAACCAGAAGCCTAATGCAGAGAGGAGTTAAGGGACAAGTCACTGTAGTGTAAAAACCCTCTGAACACATCGCTGTAGCGTGCAATAAAGCTAACATTACATGACACGATCATTGTCCCTCACTGGCCCGTTGACTGTCCACAATAACACCATCTGGGATATTACCTTTGGCTGTTTTGTTTTTCTCACAGTATCCGGATGCCACATTTATCTTTAACCCGTTAAAACCAGGAAAGCTTCAGTGTCATTTTAGATTTTAGCTATATATAGCTCTTAGGATTTAGAGCAGTGGTTTAAAAAAAGTAGACATACAAGCTCACAGCGCGTCACTTCGTGCCGTGAGTGTTCGAACTTCGAAAATATTTTACATTACATTTAACACTAATACTTTTGTACTTTTACTCAAGTAAATGTTGAATTCGGGACTTTTACTTGTAACAGAGTATTTCTATGTTACAGTATTGGTACTTTTACTTAAAGGACGACTTCGCCGCTTTTCAACCTATCTTCATATAATTGGTCCTCACTAATACTCATGATAAAATGGTACAATTTTTTTCTACTCGGTCTGTGTCTCATAGGAAGGCTGTGGACAGTCCAGAAACCCTACCAGTGACATCATCGTTAGGCATGATTTTTTTTTCCCAACAAGATTTCACATTTTGTATTTAGATTTTTATTAACACGAGAACAATGGCTTCTTTTATTGCATTGCAACTTTCCAGGAATAGAAAGCCTGCAGTTTCTATTAGCTTGGATTCCCCATTGATGATGTCACTGGTAGATGGGACTCTGAACTGTCCACAGCCCTCCTCTGACACACAGACCGAGTAGAAAAAGATTGTACCATTTTATCATGAGTATTAGTGAGGACCAATTATATGAAGATAGGTTGAAAAGCGGTGAAGTCGTCCTTTAAGTAAAACACTAAACAAAACATTTTCAGATGGGGCCAAATACATAATTTTGTGGGTCCTTGGCAGAGAAGGTTTGAGAACTACAGTACTGATAGGCATTTCGTAGGGTCGTAATGGGTTAAAACAAAAACAAAAAAAGTCTCTGTGTGGAGTGCAAGCACTCACATTAAATACACCGCAAACAGTGTTCACTGCAAAGAGTCTATTTTGGCAGTGCTTTAAAACTTCTCCAGGGAGGACATCACTTCCTACGGACCCCCTCTCTTTCTCTCTCTCACATAGAGTACACACACTCTGTCTATGACTCTACCTCTTACACAACATCAGTGGTTCTCAACCAGTGGTCCTTGAGGGGGTTCCAGGTGGTCCCAAGCTAAATGATGGAGGGTTGGTAACCATAATATGGTTACCAACCTATTATGGTTGGTAACCATATTACCGATCTATGTGTTCATATTATGAACACATAGATCTTTAACTCTTGAGAGAGTAAAAAAAATAATTTTACGCTCTGAAGAGTTAAATTATTGTCAAACATCTGCATTACTTAATTAAATAATTGCTATTTTGATCCACGTTTGCCTGTTGTCTCTCCTATGGTACCAACATCAATACAGCATGGAATTGTGGACAAAATCCAACGACAAAAGTTGCAGTGCCACGGGCTGTGAGCGTGCAGATCAGCTATTTTCGGCGAATAAATCTGGTGTAGAGGGCAGAAAGGAGGTGACCCGAGGTGACCGAGGTACCCCGGTCAACAAAGTATATTTAAGTGGTTAACTACATTACAGCATTAACTTTGTTGTCTGCCTGTATAGCTGCCCTACCCTATGAATCAGGGACTTTTTAATCTAGTCTTTTACTTGAATGCACTGTACACAGGAAATCATGCATTACTGATTTGCGCAAAGGCTTCAGAACTACATTTAAACAAGTTTTATTGCTTAGTGCCGTGGAAGGGTCTCTAATAGCCTTATGACCTACAAAGCAATTACTGTAGACACATACACAGACACACTTGTGACGTTTTGAGCAACAAGCCAGCTCCTCCTCAGACTCGGACAAAGTCTGAGGAAGAGCTTGTTGCTTGAAATCATTCACATCATCGCATTGAATAAAACCCTATTAACCCATTCAATCCTGTTCTTTCATCTATAAATGCACTCACCTTTCAAATATGCTTCCTACACCTTTTAAAGAATATTTTAAGACCAACTCACAAGTTCATAATCATAATACTAGACAATCCGATAATCTCCATCCTCCCTTACCGTACCCCTCCCTAGCCGTACCACACATAGCCAGTTCTCCATTAAAGTCACACATTCAACTGCACTCAAGGTATTTGTGTTTGTCGTGTCTTATGTTTGATTATTATGTTTAACTACTTGTTTATTATTTTTAGGTGAGAACCTTTATAAGCCCTTTATGGGTTTCCTTTTCTCACCTGCACTTATTTCTGCATTGTTTTAATAATGTTACCTTTGTTCTGTTTTTTTATTGTGCGAATAAATAAATCAAATCAAAAATCAAATCCGTGAACGCATCTACAAATATCTTCTAAATCCTAACTGGTTTCTGAAAGTTGCTATATATCAGTGGTGCTCAAACTTTTTCATGTCAAGGACCACCCAAAATGATATGTATTTGGCAGTGGTCCTGGGCAGGGACCCCCCAGAAGCAAAGATTTGAGTTACAAATGTTCACTTAAAAAATATATATATTCAAAGATTTGCACAAATTTTCCACGATTTTTCAAAAAAACAAAACAACAGAGCTTGTATATCTGCTATTTTTGAACAGCCAAAGAAATCTTAAAATGACACAGATGCGTTCCCGGTCTTAATGGATTAATGGAAGCTATTTAGTGTGTCGGATCGTTCTGCTCTGATCTACAAGGTTAAAGTAAGCAAATTTGCCAACCTCAGAAATAACAGCAAGTGCTGGCTAGCAAAACATTACGACTACTTTTCTTATGAGGCGACTTTGATTGTCCCATTGATGTAAGGAGCAGATGGAACCAAATGGACCCGTAACTCAAAGAGTTATGGGGGTCCTTAGCCTAACACATAACCAAACTGGGCGACGGGCGCCCTTGAAATAAAAAGTTTGAGAACCACTGCAGAGCAGGAGCTAAAAAAAAAGAAAAAGGGGAAAAAAAGGGGGAAAAAAATTGTTACTCAATGCTTGTTTGTGTATGTGCACTCAGACATCTGACATATTATGTTCAAGTTAAATGTTTTTTTTTCTGTTTCGTTCCCCAGTTCCATTTCCCGCAGGCCGAACAATTTGCTACATGTCACTCCACTACCCTCTCCACTGTAGTGGCACTATCAAGTAGCACAATTAATCAAAAATAATATAATATTATTGGTATTATTGGCAATTAATTCAAACATCTTATTTGGTCAGCTGTTACCTTTCCTTTATCTCCATTCCCTCAACTTCCATTACTACATTAAACGAGATAATAAGCAGATAGTACTTCATATCTCCATCCGAGGGATGAGGCACAGGCACAATATAATCCCAGACGTTGTTACAGACCATTAGGCCAAAGATAAGGGACAAAGGTATTAAGTAGATGAATAAAAAACCTAAATTAATAATCGTGATTACAATATTAAGCAAAATAATTAGGATTATCATTGTAGCCATAATCGTGAGGTGCAACCTGTGATCTAGCTTAAGAGACCTACTGTAATTGTTAATTAATCACACAAGGGTTCAAAGACACATTGATGAAATTTGTCAGGTCTAATTGTTTTGTGCTTAATCTGCTAATCGCTATAGGCTGCTACTCTACTGTCTACTGTCAAAATAATAATGTTCAAAGGTTTGTTATAATGCAACTGCAATTTTAAAGAGATAAACCATTTTAGCCATCATGGAAGACCCCCGGACGGTCTGTCCACCCACCCTTTATACAGGCAGGTGGCGAGAGACACACTGACGAGAGCGAGAAAGCGAGAAATGGAAAGGAAATGCGTCTGAGGGATGGAGAAGAACAGCAGCAGTGGAGAATGGAATATGTGATGAGAATATTTTCATCTCCTCTATTAATGTTAATGAAGCTCTCAGTTTAACAACCGCCCTGACTTCAAAGAGATCCAAGCACCCCTCCGGGGACAGTGCTGCTGTGATGTCACATCCTGTCTGACTCCATGGAAGCAGTGGTGGAAAGTAACTAAGTACATTTACTTAAGTACAGTACCTAAGAACAATTTTGAGGTATTTGTACTTTACTTGAGCATTTCCAATTTCCAATACTTTTACTACTACTACTACTTCTACTCCACCACATCTCAAGAGGCAAATGTTGTACTTTTACTCCACTACAATTATTTGAAAACTTTAGTTACTTTTCAGATCTGGAACGTGGATATAAAACATACATTAACCACTTTAGCCCTATTTTACACATAGGCTATTTGAAAATAGCCGATCTATAAGCTCACAGTGAGTGTAACTAATTTAAGTATTTCTATATTGCAGTATTGGTACTTTTTTTACTTTACTTTTACTTAAGTAAAACATTTGAGTACTTTTCCCACCACTGCATGGAAATAACCCGAGGAAGTGGCTGGTGATGGAGAAGGGTTGGGAGGAGAGAGAGAGAGTGAAGCGACCGCTCCGAGTGAGAAGACGGGTTGTCTCGAGCGTCATAATAATGACGGAGGAAATCATTGCAATGATTGCAGCTTGTTTGGTACATTCAACACACATGTATGTGTAACAAAACAGGTAATGATCCCGTTTAGATGGGGTGAATTAACGTTCATTCTAATTAATTTTAAAAGATAGAAATAGCAGTGTTAGTTAATAATAATAATAATAATAAAATAATAATATTTTATAAATAAACAAATAAACTTTATTTGTAAAGAACCTTTCATGACATGAAATGCAGCTCAATGTGCTTTACAGAGCAAGAACACAATTACAACTAATTTAACAATAAAGCAAAAAAGAAAAGGAAAAGCATAAAACATTAAAATAATAGTAAAAGGCAGTGAATCAGGCCATAAATAATGGGTTATACTGACCGTTCGTAAATGAACTGATACCGCTACGGCAGCGGTCCAGGCACCTAGCCTTACAATGTAGCCTGACAGTGTGTCGCGGGTTCGAGTCCCGATACCGACGGCCTTTGCTGCGTGTCATGCCCCATCTCTCTCTCCCCCTTTCCTGTCAGCCAACTGTCAACAGTCCTATCATAATAAAGGCATAAAATGCCCCAAAAAATCAATCTTTAAAAAAAGTAAATGAAACGGACACCAGAGTGCTCTATGACGTCAAAACGAGAATGGTCTGAGATTGGAGCAGATTCTCAGAGTGTACTGTATTTCCGAATGCACCATATGTTTCTCATTTTGATCACCCATCATTATTTTGCTCTTCTAATTTTCCATGCCAAGGACCTCTAAATATGACCACAGGCCCCCCAATTTGATGAGATGTACAGTAGGTACGTTCAGTGGAGAAGCATTTCGTTGTTCTCTGTGATCATACTGACTTCACTTTGGCTAGGTGTCTACACAGTAGACGGTATTGGAGAACGTGAAAACATTTTTTGTACAATGACACATCGTGACAACTTATTGCATCACTACTTGAGGCTGAGAACTTGGACTTGGACCAACAAACTAAAATTAGACAACACAAAAAAGGCGCTTCGTTTTTTACTTTTCTTATTCTCCTTTTATTTCGTGCTGTCTCGCTAGGCAGACAATGTGAAATATTTAATTTAAATATTTTATTGTGAAGTATGATGCACTGCTATGCATAAATGTATTGTCTCTCCTGATAACAACAACAATAAAAACAATAAGTTGCAAAAAAGGTACAATCGACAACTCGTGTAATGTGTAATAACTGGACCGGAAACCATCTAATAACATGGGAAAATCAAGTATTGATTTTCAGCATGTTTCAAAGAAACAAACATTCTTCATCTGCGGGCAGTTTTCAGTACTTGCAGCTCAATTATAGCCGCTCAATTATAGCCACCATGTTAGAAGACTAAATGTTAAAACTATACGACACAAAATCCATACGCAATAAGCTGTGTGATATTTACCCTTATAATAAAATTGTTGATAGCCATGCTCTCGCTTCCAGGGTCATGTTTTGTGTGTTTGCTCTGCTCTGTTGCCATAGCTTGGATGTTTTCCTCTTGCTATTTGAACACATGATTCCACTGAACCAGAGTCATTCAAGCAGTCAACCTCTATTCTGGCATCAGTTTCTCACCCTCACCGCATCCTCTGTTTCCCATCAGACACTGCCTGACAGACACCGCCCCTATACCACCACACACATCCAGACACTACTGTAAGTTATCCTAATTCTGAGTTGGGGAGAGACAGAGAGAGAGAGATGGAGCTAGAGAGAGAGAGAGGGAGAGAGAGCTAGCGAGAGAGAGAGAGAACTAAGCCCGATTTAATTGACCGAGTCTGTCTTTTGACATGCCGTTGTCACACCGCCAATTAATCTCAAGTTTCAATTTAACTCTCGTACGGGTCCATTTATATACCATCTAAGTTGAAATGACACTCAGGATTTTGAATTACAGAGTTGACTCATCAGTAAACAGCCCAGACACATTTACACACATCACATGAAGTACCTCTCTTGTTCTCTTTTCTTCCCTCAGATTTTTCTCTTTTTTCCCCGATCCCTCTTTTACTTTTCGCTTTCTCTTTTTTCCTCTGCTCCAACTCCCCCCCCCCCGCCCCCCCAACTCCCCCCTCCCCCCTTCCCCCGTGTCACTCACTCTCTCTGTCCCCTCAACTTGGTGGACAATGCCATGGCTGGCTGGCCTTACCAACAAGCCACAGTACAAACATCCAAAGCTGAAAACAAAACACGGCAACAAAGACGGAGGAGAGGATCAGAGCGGAGCTCCACAAAGCGGGGCCAGCCACCTGGGAGCTGCTCGGTCCAACCACTCGGTTCCACCGGCTGGCCGCTGAGCAGCTCCACTGAAGCCACTGGGGCTTGATCATGCAGGGCCTTTCTTAAAAGGCATCCTGTAGAGCGGTGGATGGAACAATGCTTCTTACTGTGGGATAAACCAGTGGTTCCCAAACCTTTTCATGTCAAGGAACCCCAAATTAATATGTATTTGGCTGCGGACCACCATCAGATATATAGATAGATAGATAGATAGATAGATAGATAGATAGATAGATAGATAGATAGATAGATAGATAGATAGATAGATAGATAGATAGATAGATAGATAGATATAGATATATATAGATATAAATATTACCCTCCGTACAAGATTTGTGTTTCAAAATTATTCCAAAGTTTTCCAATTTTTTTCAAGATTATTTTTTTAAATAGCCGATCTATTTGAAGTGGTTAAACTGTGGAGCCAACTCAAGGACCCCACTTTGAGAACAACTGGGATAAACCTTCCTCTCACGTTTGCTCTTTTTGCTCTCACAATATGCTCTTACTTCATATTTGTGAGTATGAAGTAAGGGCAAAATGTCCACCATATGAAGAGGAGGAGGAATCCAGATGGACTCCATGAGGAAGAGGCTGCAGGATGGAGGGGATCTAGGGAGCATCCCACCCACACTTAACATCCTCTCTCTCTCTCTCTCTCTCTCTCTCTCTCTCTCTCTCTCTCTCTCTCTCTCTCCTTCTTTATTCAAGTCTATCCTCTCTTTCCATCGCTCTCTCTCCTTTCTCAGAATTCCTATCTAACCTATGTTCACGGTGTCTCACTTCATTATTTCTTCAGTCCATCTTCCTTCTATGCATCCCCCCCCCCCCACACTCTCTCCCGTCCCTTACAGTGTAGTGCAGTTCAGAGCAGGCCAGCGTTCCAGGCCACATGGAAGTCATTAGGGGCAGGCGGAGAGGAACTTATTGAGGCCCCCACAGAAAGCAGAAAACTCTGATTAACAGTTGAAAAGCATGGCAAAGACAAAGCATGAGAGTTTATTTTCTTTTGGTCAACTGACACCTACATGATGATCGATTTCAACTGGCATACAAGTTCTCGTCTGGTGCTCTTGTGGCGCAGCGCAGGGGTAAAGTACATGCCCATCACAGCGGAGTCTAGGGGTTACACTTTCGGATAGTTCTACTTCAATGTTGTCAGATATGAAATAATGACTCATGTAGCCTGCCGGACCGGTACATTATAGCCTGCTATAGTGTTTCAGCAGCGCGAGTATCAAAAATACAACTTGTAGTGACAGCATCCTCGAGCATGGACGTACGCTCGAGGCTGGTTGAAAAGGCAAGAATAAAGAAACAAGGAGTCGTCAATGATGTCAGTGTAATGCGAAAAAGTTTCAGACTCAACGTAGGCAGCTGTGTATCAAAGGCCATCAACGCGCACTACTTTGGTTTAATTGACATTGTAGAACAATGACGCCTACTATCAAATATATATTTTCACACCTCCAAATCACACCACCTTTGTGACTGAAAGAACTGATACAATTGATGGACCAATCGGCCACTGCCAAATGAACAGCATTTGGCTGAAGGCCAATGTCGGTGTCAAGCAATGTCAGAAGACACTGCACCACTTTTTGGCAGTAATGTTGCTGAATAAGATATCAAAACATCCTGACTGGTATGGAAAGTTAAAGCCTCACACTGCTCAACAGCAGCGCCCACACGGAACACTGCCTCGGTTTGGGGGGGCCCGTTCATGCGCTCTGTTCCGCCACTGCCTCAGACAATGAGTTTCTGACTGGTAGCTCTGTACATGCTTAGTGTATCCCACCAATAGATGACTATATGAGTATCTATCCAACACGTCTGCTAAACGTATACTGTAGTGTACGTACAAACAAAAACAAATTTAGGCACAGTTTAGGCTCTATTGCACAGCAGCCATAATGGAAAAATATTGCTTCAGGTCTTGACAATTGTACTAATTGAGGACCTGTTCCATTTAGTGTAACACAGTGGTTCTCAAACTTTTAAATTTCAAGGACCCCATCACTCTGAGAGTGTACAAATGGAACCAAATGGACCAGTAAGGGGCCATTTGGAACCCCCTCAAGGAACCATGAGGGTACCTAGACCATACTCTGAGACCCACCGGTGTAGCAGAGTGTTTCCAGTGAGCCAACATGCACAATATCAGCACCCTGACTCTGTTTGAACAGAGCCTTAATTAGTGTAATTGGTAAGACCTGTGAAGGAAGTAAGGAAGAGGCTCAATTTCTTTCCAATATGGCTGCTGTGCACATAGCCTATTGGACATATTGCAATTTGATGCAATCCCACAAAATCCCAGATAACTGTCAGTTGCCCTTGCCGGCTACGTGTAACACTTGCATGCAGGGAGAGTGGGAGACTCAATCTCAAGAGTACATACATGACGTACTTGTTTCTGCTCAGTAAACACACACAGCTATATGCGTGCACATACGCATGCACAGATACACACAAAAACGGTAAACATTTCTAAAAGTTTCACCTAACGCAAATGCAACCCCCCACCCCAGACACACAGCCGGTTGCACACACACACACACACACACACACACACACACACACACACACATCTAAACACTTTTACCATGTTGCTCCAAACCCCTCAGAGGCTTGTGGCTTTTGAGGCTCAAGTTTATGCTCAGAGAGAGAGAGAGAGAGAAATGGGTGTGAGAGGAATGATGAAGAATAACAGATTAAGGGACAGAGATGAGAGATATCAGGAAGAGAAATAGCTTAATTTTAGCGGCTGTTTCAGAGCCGGAAAGTAAGTGTGTGTGTGTGTGTGTGTGTGTGTGTGTGTGTGTGTGTGTGTGTGTGTGAAGCACATTGTAAAGTACTTTGGATAGAGGTGCAATACCTCTTACCTTTTATAATAGATGTATTATATTATAATGTGAAGTCCGATATCATTATTAGAGTACCCTGTCAGGGTTTTTAGGAAGAGGGAACATTTACAAGTTTTGTAAATAATCGTCACAGAATCCACCCAGCTGCCTTTTTATGGGCATAGCAAACGAAGCCATCACCGTAGCAACACAGCCACACATGGATGCAATGCTAAAAAGAGAAGAAAGATGGAGGGAATAGTTGAGAAACAGAGAGAGGAGAGAGTGAACTAGAGAGTGTGTGAGTGTGAGTGTGAGAGAGAGAGAGAGATTGAAGCCAGGAGCAAGACTAAATAATTCAACTTATGTATTAGATGAGATATCTTACTGGACCAATGGGTACAAATTCAAACACAGAAACAAGCTATGATGCCTGGAATAGACCCATCTTTTTTGATGATGGCTGTGTTTGGTTTGTCCATTTTCAGTGATCTACAATACAGAATCATGAGACTGAATGCAGTGTGTGTGTGTGTGTGTGTGTGTGTGTGTGTGTGTGTGTGTGTGTGTGTGTGTGTGTGTGTGTGTGTGTGTGTGTGTGTGTGAGAGCCACTCAGAAGTAGCTGGCTGCTTGGTTTGTGTTGCGTGTTCTCAGGGATTGCCTTCAGTTCACCTTGCCAATAGACAGACAGACACAGAGGAACACATGAAAATACACTCCACTCACTAGTATGAGTCATTCTGAATGCCAGATATAGTAGGAGAGAGAGAGAGAGAGAGAGAGAGAGAGAGAGAGAGAGAGAGAAACTGTGTGTGTGTGTGTGTGTGTGTGTGTGTGTGTGTGTGTGTGTGTGTGTGTGTGTGTGTGTGTGTGTGTGTGTGTGTGTGTGTGTGTGTGTGAGAGAGAGAGACAATGAGAGAGAGACAGTGAGCGAGAGAGAGAGAGAGAGGTGTAGCAACAATGTGTGTAGCATAACAGTAAAAATATCTATATATAAAGTGTGACTGAGACATCATCACCTTTGGGACTATGTATAACCCACATTGCTGTGTGTACAGCCATTGTATCGTGTGTGTGTGTGTGTGTGTGTGTGTGTGTGTGTGTGTGTGTGTGTGTGTGTGTGTGTGTGTGTGTGTGTGTGTGTGTGTGTGTGTGTGTGTGTGTGTGTGTGTGTCTCACTGTATTTCTGTGGGTACAGTATGTTACTCTGTGTGTGTGTGTGTGTGTGTGTGTGTGTGTGTGTCCATGTATTGCTGTTAATAAGTGTGTTTCTGTTATTTCTGTTATTTAAGAGTGTTCATGTCTGTAATACATCACAGTGCTTGTGTGTGTGCGCAGCGAGTACTTTGTACTTTATGTGTGTTGGACTGCATGTGTCAGTATGAGTGCTAGCAACCATCAGCTAGCAGGCAGAGAGTCCTTCTAGCTGATAGAAAATGTTTTGTGCCAGGAACCCCCAGAAGAGAAGATTTGTGTTAAAAAATGCAAAATATTTTTTGAAAATGATGAAAAATACGTACTATGGATAAAGGGGGGAAAACACCTTTTGCTGGGGACCCCCTGGAATCCCCTCAAGGACCACTGGTGGTCCCCGGACCACTGGTTGAGAACGACTGCTCTAGCTGAATGAACAGCATATCAGCCTTGTAATCAGAAGCATTCACAGAGCCACTAGACCAGTGGTTCTCAAACGTTTTCCTGTCCAGCACCCCCAGATTGATATGCATTAGACCATGGACCCCCATTTGACACCATTTGGTTACCTATCAATGATTTTGCTGGGGCTGTGTCGACTGCCACACACACACACACACCAATTGCTACACCAACACTGAATCATACATGCACGTGGACGACTCTGCACATGTACACTACGTGGTGTTTCATGAGGTGTAGCACAGCACACAACAGTATGAGTCGTACTGCAATGCAAGCACGGGAGTCAGCTTTCCAACTGCTCTCCATGAAAACACATGCACTTTAACCCATTCAACCCGGGAACGCATCTCTGTCATTTTAGATGTTTTTGGCTATTCAAAAATAGCAGATGTACAAGCTCATACATAGCGCGGCACGGAGTGCTATGCTTGTAGAACTGCTATTTTTTTTTTTTATTGTGAAAACTTTTGCAACTACTTGAATATATTTGTTTTAAAGTGAACATCTTTTTTTTTTTTTTTTACTTTGTTTATTGGGTTTTTCCATAGCAGTTTTCAGCATTAAATGCATGTAGCAGGATACAGAAAAGCTTTTTAAAGCAACCAATAAAATAAAAAAGCTCAATACGGATTCCATTATCACCCCAAGACATGAAGACATAAAATTAAAGATACAAAATGAATACAAAATATATAAACATATAAAAGGATATATAAACAAACACAGACCGAACAAGACAAAAACAAAAAAAACAAAAACACCAGTCAAACAATACATATCCATATCACATTCAAAATCCGCTTTACAGCACCACACCCCCACCACAGCAAACCCAACATATCAATGCTCCACCAGACCTCATATATCTGTATCCCTGATCAGAGATGGATTCAAATTCCGCACATTAAAGTGAACATTTGTAAAATATTTTGTTCCAGGGACCTCCAGAAGCAAAGATTTGAGTAAAAGCTCATAGCGTGGCACTCGGTGCCGTACTACGAGCTTGTAGATCTGCTATTTTCGAACAGCCAAAGTATAAGATAATGGTTATAGCTCAAATCTAAAATGACACAGATGCTTTCCCGGATTGAACGGCTTAACAGAGAATGGGAGGAAAAGGCCAATGCGGGACTATGTAGAAAAAACACACCTCGGCAAGAGTGAAGTGATGTTTCACTAGGGTACAAATGGTACATTTCACCTTTCTGTGCGTACGCCTCCGCACATTTTTAGGAGCAGTCAGCCACCATCATTATTAGCTGCCCCTGGGGATCTCCTGTCACTGCCAACATTCAAGATGTTCCTCCCAGTACTCAAAATGCAAAATGGGCAAAAATGGACCGTAGTCTCTCCAAGTGAAGAACAAGAGAAGAGGGGTTTATTTGTCACTCACTCATACAGGTACAAGCAGTGAAATGTTGGAGTGACATGGTTAGCAAGACAGCAATACAATATACAAGATAAAGCTAAGAGTAGTACTGGACTCTAATCATCAAATAAAAGACAAATATACAAGGCCTGCACCTAGGCTCAGTGTAGCCTGACAGCGCGTCGCGGGTTCGATCCCGACGGGCGACGGCCTTTGCTGCATGTCACTCCCCCATCTCTCTCTCCCCATTTCCTGTCAGCCTAATGTTCTGTCAATAAAGGCAAGTCAAATACAAAAAATAAGATATGAAAAAATAATGTTAAAAAGGTTAGGAATACGTTTAGGAATAACTATTACCGGAGTCCGCTTATTCTTGAGTGTGTGTTATACACCATTTTTAGACTAGGCAAAAAATACCAAAAAGATAAATTCACATTCATATGTAAGATTTCAAAACGAAGCTAGTTGATTGATTGGTGGCTCGGAGTCCTCAAGGCAGTCAATATTTGTGGCCGACCATTCATTAACTCCAATAGAGTTATGTTCATTGATGAATTAAAAAATATACCACTAGCGCCCCACCAAAGTTAAAGAGCTATGCCTTCAGAACTAGCTCAGGAACAGGGAGGGTCATCGCAGACAAAAATAAAATACTGTGTGTGGTGTAGTCTGATTTATCTGAGACGACGGCGACCAGAGGTCATTCATGGGAACTTAATATGCAGAGCAGTGTTGAAATTACAGTCAGTTGTTCACTCACAGCATGAAAACAGCACGTCTATCTTTGGTTCATCACCAAGAGCAGCGATTTTTGGATGGCTGCAAAATGGGAAAAATGTGGTCATGTCTGCCATAGGCAGACTAGTAGGTTATGGAGGTCTGTGATCTAGAACACTGGTTCTCAACATGGGGTATGGGGACCACCCAAGGGTCTTTGAGGAGGTTCCAGGGGTCCATATCTAAATGACTCTTAGTTAGAAACTAAATGGATCCTTATACTTTAGGTCTGTAACTCAGAGAGTGTGCAAATCATACCAAATGTACCCCATGGTCCATTTGGTTGCATTTGCATTTCCATTTGTTAAATTAACAGTGAGGCTTTTCGAGTGTAGATTGGGGTCCAATACAACCAAATGGTCTGTGGCCTAATGTATATCAAACACAACTCTTTGTTCATTTCTAGACTGAAGGGATGATAGTGAGAAAGAGAAAGAGTAGGTGTTTTGGAGAAAAGTAGTTAGTTACAGAAGCCTGGTTTAACTCCCAATATTCGGCAGTGCCCCCATTGTTCCCCAACATAAATCCAATGTCTATTATACCACCCTAATGCCATGAACGCATTAAAGGAACACAGAACCTTATTTCAACCTCCATATGGGTTGTAAGTGACTAATCCCCACTTTGATGATAAGATGATAAAGACTTGGGCTGCGTTTAAGTCATTAGATGGTGCGGCAGAACATAATCATTGGTTAATTTAAGAACTGGAACTTTGACTGACCATCTTATGCAAATGCTGTTGCTATAAAAGTTAATACAGATTTGTGTGGTATAACTGCATACAAATAGAATTGCGTGTGTAATCAAATGTTACAGGTGCAGATAGAAATGTGTGGAGTAATCATTTTGTGCTGGCTTCATCCTTGAATGTTGTACAAAGGGGTTTTGTTCAAAAAGAATATCTGGAGACAGACAGACCCCCTTTCGAACGGAGATAAACAAGCTCTTTCATAGTATAGGAGCTCAAGGTCTCTTCTTAGATATGGAGAGAAACAGCTGCCTCAGCTGCCTGTTATTCACTCTGAACATGGATAAAGGAATTCTTCAGGTGTTCAATACCATGTGAATAAATGATGATGATGATGAGATTCTCTATTCTCCATTAGCATTATATCTCAGGGGTTCTCAAACTTTTTAAATTCAAGGAACCCCAGTTTGATTTGCAAATTTAGGTCATGGACCCCCATAACTGAGTGTACAAATGTGTTGTAGTGTGGACTGATATATATAGTAGAGAGAAGGTTGAAAAAGTGTTCCTTTAACATCAGTGCTATGGAGCACCATAGTAAAACAGTGCCTCCCTCTAATGTTTGCTAGTCACCTAATGCACGTCATTATAGCACAGATCATTAGAACCCAGCAATTACCTGCATGCGTAGTCTCTATTGGCCTAGTCGAACAGCAGCCTTATTTAACACATAGCTTGAAACAGTAGACAGAATCCCCTTAGGTTCAATTAAGGCGTTGAACGAGTCTCTCTCACAGGTAACATTAGCGGACTACTGGAGAGGCAGCTCTCTGGAGAGGGGCTCCCCAGGTGTCTACCACTCACTCTCATTGGCTATAATAACTCTGACCTTCGTCAGTGCCAAGGCAACGAGCATCATAGTTTACTGGCTCCCTGGAGAGCACAGCGGGAAACCCCTCGACAGCATTCTACAGGAAAATTGCTACATTTCAAGTGGTTTTAAAGTTCAGTTCTATGATAATAGGCCCCGACACACTGAAAGCGTCAAACGCTCACGTCATCCATTGTTTACGACGGCTGTAGCCACACTGGAGGCATCGACTAGGCACGTCAAAACCTGCTGACGTGGCACAGACCATCCTTTTTTTTTTTTCTAAAGTTTTATCCCACGATTTTGTAACCCTATTTTTTACACCCAGTGCCAGTTGTCTATGTAATCCTGGGCACTACCTTCCCTCTGCCAACCTAGGGAGGCCAGGGCCAAGCTCATGCCTCCTTCAATGCATGAGAGCCAACTGACCTTCTTGTCACCTGACAGAGGGGAGTTTCCCTGGTTGGACGTAGCGCGTGGAAGGAACACGTTATTCCAACCAGTTTCCTTCCCCTCCATCAGGCGCCCCGGCTGGCCAGGGGGAGGCAGTATAGTGACCAGGATTACTGCATGTTTTTGTGAGGGTACCTACCCTAGGAGACACGGGGAGAACATGCAAACTCCACACAGAAAGGCCCTTTCGCCAACCCCACCTAGGGTATGGGCACTCCACGCGGAGGAGAGAACCCGCCCCCAGCACCCACAGCGTCCCCTGCGGGAATCAAACCCAGGACCTTCTAGCTGTGAGGCGACAGCGCTACCGACTGCACCACCGTGCCCCGCACAGACCATCCAAAGTGAGTTGGAGCCAGGCGGAGATGTGAACACGTGGACTCGCGTGATCGTGATTTTAGTGTCAGGTTCCTAAAGGATAAATATGTTTTGAAGGAAATAAAACTTTAAAATATTCTAGATTTATAACACAAAGGGAAATATGTTTTTGTTTCAACCTTGATGATTAGCTCTTGAAAATGCAATAAAGAATGATAAATATTACTCATTTTTGGGGAGAAACAAATCATTCAAAATATTAGAATATTAATACATAAGACCAATCACATTGTTTTTTAATACAGATATGTCAACCTTCTGAGAAATATGTTCATTTATGCACTAAATACTTGGTCGGAGTTCCTTTTACACAAATTGCTGCCTCCTGTTAGATGAAACTATATTTTGCATGTCATTGATATTTGGAGATCAAAGTCAATCAGAGTCTGGAGGAAGAGTGGAGAGGCACAGAATCCACAAATAAAGTGTGAGGTGTCCACAGTCACTATTGTTTGTCTACATTCTGTGAGCTTGTAGATCCGCTATTTTCGTTATTAGTCGTACAACGAAGTACATACAGTAGGGCTTACAGTAAGTGGTTGATAACACTGTACACCTTCTGGTCTGTGCTCAACAGGTGTCAACAAATCCTATGCTGTGACTTCATCATAATATGAGCAGGAAAAACTGGTCCCGCTCCAACAGAAATTCAAAGCGCCAAAACTGGAACTGCTAAACAAAAAATATCAGCGAAACTCAGTGACACACACACACAGCCAGCTGAAAACATGCTTTCACTGAGGACTCTTGTAAACCGCTGTGAATGTAACTGCCTTCCTTCCAGCTAACACCTGGGGCTACCATGCAGGCCTCTTGAGCTCAATGGTGTGTGTGTGTGTGTGTGTGTGTCCAAGCATGCATGTTAACTGTCGGGTCACTATGAGTGCAAGAGTATGTACCACACACACACACACACACACACACACACACACACACACACACACACACACACACACACACACACACACACACACACACACACACACACACACACACACACACACACACACACACACACACACACACAGAAGTCTTTCCAGGATGTGGGGCAGCTAAAGTGTGTGTTCTTTGCTAACCAGGAACCTGGCAGATTTTAACAAGAGCTCTGCTACAGTAGGTCCCCATTCACAGGGTGCACAGAGGACAATCACAACTTGTCCACTCCAAGGATGTTGCGTGCCAAGGACTTCCCAGTGGCTAAGTGTTTTACAGAGAATGGCACTTTTAGAGCCCAATAAGCAAGTCTTGGTTTGTATCCGCTATGAACATGCAACCTCACTCCCCGTTTTTCATTTTCATCATTACATCAACATTTATCCCATTTCCATTAGTGGAAGGCAAATGCAATGTAAAAGGTTTTAAATAACACTTGTATACATACTTTCTTATACAGTAGAAACAGTATAGGTCAGAGACTTCTACAGTCTCTGACCGTCTTTCGTCCTCTCTCTCTGATACGCATCGTCTACCTGTGTCCAGTTTTCTGTGATATTTCTGTGGTACTCAATTCCTCATTAGGACATACTGTACAATTCATAGAATACAATACATATCATCAACAATAGGTATATTTAAGAGGGCCCGGAGGGAAGATTGCACTGTGAATATTAACTCACAAAAATGAGTTTCAGGACCAGAAGAAAATATTTGGAATTGGGGTCCGCACGCACGCATGCGCACACACACACACACACACACACACACACACACACACACACACACACACACACACACACACACACACACACACACACACACACACACACACACACACACACACACACACACACACACACACACAGTCACACACACACACACACACCTCTCTCTTGGTGGAGATTAATGAGTTTTGGTTACACACACATGCATGTGTTTACATGCTGCCAGCCACAGGCATGAATAGAAAACAGATACTGTACATGTGCACAAGTACCCCCCCCCCCCCCCCCCCCCCCCCCCCCAACACAGATCCGGCATAAAAGCGTACAAGTCCACGCACAAGTACACGTGTGCGCGCGCACGCATGCGTGTGTGCATGTTTGCGCACAGCTCTGCTGTTGTTATTGCTACCAAACATTGCTGAACATCAATCACCTCTCACTCTAGGGAATGACATAGTACGGCAAGGCAACTTATACACACACAAGTGTTTTTTATTAGTCTGAGGCGTGATTTGACAGACTGTGCGCTTTATTACAGTCAGGAGAGGTCATATGGGAAAACTCACCTTATCCATCAAATTAAACAAGGACAACTAAATAAAAGGCTTTACTTCTGTGCTTTAATATAGGTCTCGTTTGAGTAATGTTGTGGTTAAAGGGGTCCTTGAAGGGGTTCCAGGGGGTCCCCAGCAAAATTAGTTAATATAGCATCAAACATCAGCTTAATAACTTTAACCCTAGATACATTGGCTATTTGAGAATCTTGAAAATCTTTGGAAAATGTTTAATACTTTTGAAACATTTTAACAACACAAATGTTTGGTCAGACAATATTTTCTGATGGGGGTCCGCAGCCAATTACATATTAATTTGGCATGAAAAAGTTTGAGAACCACTTGTTAAATCATAATGCAAGTCTTATGTAGCTTAACTGACAGTCAACTCTGCGACAAGTACTGCTGGGTTTCATTCTTCTACCCATTTAATCATGGTCTAATTTAGTTCAGGGACACCAAGTGAACTCAGTTAACTACCTTGTACAATTAGAACAGCATACCGTAAAATCCTGAGCATTAATTTAACTAAGACAGAATGTTATAGTGTATCAGAGAGAGCAGACTAGGGGCCCCATCTTGGCCCTTACGGCCTTACCCCTAAATTCTTTTGCCATTTTTTACTATTTTGAAAAACATTTTGAAATAGTTCAACTAGCCGATCTATATCGACACGTTGTGACCTTGTAGATCGGCTATTTGGCACTTAAGCACACAAGCTAGTGCCCTAGGTTCCTGTGACCACTGTTGAGAACAATAGTTTAAGATTATCGTCATTAACCACTAATATATTTCGCTGACCGAGGTAGGGGTCTGTACTTGGTCCTCTCCTTTTCCCCTCTACACCAAATCAAAAATTGTTAGGAGAAGGGTTTGTATTCTGCACTAGACAGACACGGGCAAATTATGGTAAACATTGTTAATTGTGACTATGAAGTGTATGATACATGAAATATTCTACTCTGTCTGCTACTGGCGGGCAGGCTACCAAATACTAGGGATGTCCGATTTTATCGGCCTCCCGATATTATCGGCCGATATTAGCATAGAAATTGATATCGGGAAAATATCGGTATCGGTTTTTGAAAAAAAAAAAATTTTTTTTTTTTTTTTTGGCTTTATAAATAAGTTACAGGAGTTCTTACTGTATATGGTGTGTGTGATATGAAATTTGAGCTTACCCTAATCACAATAATCCCCGCATATATCGGTATCGGTTGATATCGGTATCGGTAATTAAGAGTTGGACAATATCGGTATATCGGTTATCGGTAAAAAAGCCAATATCGGACAACCCTACCAAATACCAATGCCACCAGATTTCTTTCATTTCAACATCTAGCAACAAAAATACCAGACCTGGTGCTTTATACTTCCCCCAAAGAGAATATAATGAATTGTGGCCCTTTATACAGAGCTTATTGAAATGTTAACAGTATCAATAACTAAGCAGTGTATTCTCTTTTCTTAATGTAATGTAAATGTCTACTTAACTTGTAGGGAGACAGGCTCTCTGAGTCAAAGACGTTAACCCATTCAATCCAGGAACGCATCTACAAATGCAACTTATGTTGCTATAATATCAGTGGTGCTCAAACCTTTTTCATGTCAAGGACCCCCAAAATGATATGTATTTGGCCGCGGATCCCCATCTCAAAATATTTAGTTCCAGGGACCCCCAGAAGCAAAGATGTTCTCTTTAAAAAATATATATATTCAAAGATTTGCAAAAATGTTAACGATTTTTCAAAAAATATCAGATCTACAAGCTCATAGTGCGGCACTCGTGCCATTTTTTAATAGCCAAAGTATAAAATAATGGTTATAGCTGTATGGGTTAAGGTGAACAAAAGCATGACGAGCCAATTGATTAACCACTTTCAACCCAGCGTCCATATTTGGGCTTGTCATTACTCATTATAGGCAAACATTTTCAAAAATAATTACATTTACAGCTTATAGATCAGCTATAGCTTTCACTATTTGGATTCATCGTACAACAAAGTGGTGAAAGGTCAAATCAACTGATCATTAATCATGTATATTGTACTGTTATAAGATCACAGTGACGCGCCTCTTCAATCAATGTATAAATAAACAATGGCATGGGCAAAATAGTCAACTTGACAACTAGTGAACTATTGACTTTTTGGGGATATATATATTTTATTTTCCAATAATATTTCAGAGTGGTCTGGCATGGTTTTTCATAAGCCTAGATATATTGCCAAATAGCGTTTACCTCAGACAAACTTCATATGTGTGTTGTATACTGTACATGTACTGTAGTACAGTACAACACACAAATGAAGTTTGTCTGAGGTAAATGCTATTATCAGTAAGGCTACTTTTATACCTGCACATACTTGTGCAGGTCTATGCCATGATATACAGCTTGACTACATATGTCGGGCTTCATTGAGACTGGTCGACTAACTGTTCAGACAACCCACAGACCGGTTGACTTGCACATCTCTCGTATAAACATTACAAACTCACAACTAAGCGACAGTCCAGCGTACTACGACTGCAATCTCTGATGCCAGCTAGACAAAATCTGCTCTGCTGACAACGTGAATGAGGGCTGACTTTGCAGACTCACATGTTTAAGAGTTTTGAGTTTTCACATCTTCAAAGCCTTTAAAGCTAGATGGCCATGGGGACAGTTACACTATGTACATTATACGCCTGATACTGGAGCCAGCTATACGCTATCACTCGATAACCACTGAACCAGAAAAACAGTGGGAGACAGACAAGAAGAGCATACTCTGCCAATATGTACTGCATTTCACGGTAATAAAGCCTATTCTAATTGAATTGAAAGAGACTGAGACAGAAATAGTGAGCAAGAGAGAAAGTAAGTCACTGACAAACGGATAGACAGATAGATAGATAGAAAGACAGGCCGTCGAACTCACTAGAATGTCGACTAGATCTGCAGCAGGTACGTACCGGTGGACTTCCATTTTGGAGGCCAGCACACATCTCTGACTGAGGATGAAGCTGGAGGCTTTGGATGGAGGAGCAGAAGGCTGGATCTGCATGGCTCCAACACAGCCTGTGAGACACTACCTCTTCCCCCTGCTACGCCCCCCCACCCCTACTCTCCTCTTTCTCTCTCTCTGTACCCCACTCTCGTCGCCTCTCCAAAACCTCACCTCTCCACTTCTTCTCTTCTAAACCTCTCCCCCCCACCCCAGCCCAGAGTCCTTTTTCTCCTCTTCTCGACTTCCCTCCTTCTCAGCTCTCGGGTTCCTCTCGTTCGCTCGGTGGACGCGGTGATCCCCCCCCTTTCTCTCGCTCTCTAGCAGCCAGCCTGCCTTACGATGATCCACCCCGCTCCTCCTCGACACCCACCCCCCACACACACACACACACACACACACAAATCCGGCCTGCCAAAAAAAAAAAAAACAGAACAAAAAAAAAAGAACAGGGCGATTCCTTCCTTATCCACACATGCAGACTCAGCAAGTTGGCCGAGGCGCGAGTGAGCCGTTCGCGATAAGTCAGTCAGCGGAGGTTTTCCATGGCAACGGCATCAGCCATCCAAACCCATGGCTCCGGAAAAAAAATAAAAACTGGCAAGCGTATCCTGGCAACAGGCTTTCCTCCTCTCTCTCTCCTCTCGCTTACTCCAGTGCGGCTTCGCCAGCTCCACACTCTCCGTGGTGAGAAGGGGTTTGTCAGGGAGCGGGTAGGGGGGGGTAGTATCGCCTACAGCCTCGATGCAGCTCAGCACAGAAGAGGTGCGTGGGGCGGGGGGGGGGGTTTACTCTCATCTCCCCACCCTGTGACTTTCTCTCTCTCTCTCTCTCTCTCTCTCTCTCTCTCTCTCTCTCTCTCTCACCCATGTCTCTCAGCTGTTTCTCTCTCCCACCTTGTGTCTCTCTCTTGATCTTCCCTGCATTCATCTGCCCGTGACTCCCATCTTCCTACGCCTCCCCAACCTTTCATCTGCGTGACTTTCCCTCATGCTCTCTCTCCCTTTGTCTCTCTCTCTCTCACCATCTTCTCTCTCTTTCACTCCCCCCCACCCCCTACACAGTCAAGACAGACCCACCCAACTGATCTCTCCCCAGTTGTCTAAAATTAGATGTTAATAACTCTTAGGGATGATTTACAGCCCGAATTAGAATTAGCCGTGTTTGGTGGGAAATGGAATAAGGATTAGTCGAGCATCTCCCCGCATCTCTTGACGCGCACAGGCACCCTCAGGCGTGTGCATGTGCAAATACACACACACACACACACACCGATTTGACAGTGGGGATTCTCCCGTATGGAGGCTTCCCATGTTTACAGGAATAACACATAGATTTGCATTCACTGAGCGTAGCCCATTTACCACCAGTCCATCAAGGGCTCTCTTTCTGTGTGTGCATGCATCACATACAGCAGAACTGAATTCCTCCTTTCTGGCTGCAACAGCAGCATTACTGCATTTCACAGGAACTGCACTGTGTAAAAATGCCAGTCAAAGAAATACAGTGCAGAGAATGAAGACTAAAACAATGCAGTAGCTGATTATTTAATCACCACAGCGTAAATTGAATTACTTCCAAATCAATGTTGACCAATTAAGGCCTGAGGTTAGGGGTTTCTGAAAAACGTATGTTGCTATGTATCAGTGGTTCTCAAACTTTTTCACGTCAAGGACCTCCAAGATTATATGTATTTGGCTGCGGACCCCCATCTGTAAATATTTTGTTCCAGGGACACCCAGAAGCAAAGATTTGAGTTAAAAGAAATTTGCTTTAAAAAATGTACAGTATATTCAAAGATTTGCACACATTTTTCAAAACTAGCAGATCTACAAGCTCATAGTGCGGCACTATGAGCTTGTATATCTGCAATGTTTGAATAGCCAATGTATAAAATGATTGTTTAAGTGGTTACACAGATGCGTTCCCGGTTTTAATGGGTTAAGAGGTTGGTTACCGACATCCACATCAGTCATTATTTCTAATGACTTATGTTCACTGCAGACTAGCATCACAGTCAAGATGCTGCTCCAAGGTGTTGCTCACTAGGTAAGGCATTCTGAGCAAACCTTAAAGGAGTAGTTCACCCAAAGAATGACTTATTTTCTATCAATTGCACACCCCATGAAGCCTTGAATCCATGGATTTATTTGTGTTTTTGTCGCATTCCTAAGCTAATAATTTGATTCCTACCGGATACATTAGCCGGTAGGAGACACAAAGTAGATTATTTGTGACTCCTACCGGAAATACACCCAGGCATCAAATTATTGGCTTAGGAATGGGACAAAAAACAAAAATAAATCCATGTATTCAAGGCTTCATGGTGTGTGCAATTGATAGAAAATAAATCATTTTTTGGGTGAAATCCTCCTTTAAGTACTGAGTGAGGTTGTTTCAGTTTTGGGAGTGAGTGGACAAGCTGGCGACTGTCTCATTCATATTGCCGAAAAGAGCAAACCTCGTCTGTCTTCCTGTGAGGACAGAATACTTTGAAGTCAAGTGTGCATGCGCATCCATACTGAACTGAGATCTGCACGCTGACTGGTATGGGCCTCACATGCGCTGTGTTTGCAGGGAAGGGTATGCACAGCAGCAGTGTGAAAGAGCAATGACACACAAATGCGCGCAAGCGCATACATACGTACACACACACACACACACACACACACACACACACACACACACACACACACACACACACACACACACACACACACACACACACACACACACACACACACACACACACACACACACACACACACACACACACACACACACACACAGAAAGACAAAACAGGGCTGCGAGGGAAGGCTGTACCAGAACTAGAGGTCAGAACAACCAGGGCTTGAGGGAGAGGAGAGATGTGATGGATAAACCCCTCTAACAGAACACATCCACTGACATTTGGACATAATGCACCCACTTGGTGGCCGATACCAGTTTGACTAAAAATAAAAATGTAATCTATTACATCAAGGAAAAAATGATTTAATATTTCAACAAGCCCAGCATTTCCTCTGCAGTGTGTTCTTGCAGTGGGACATGATGGGGCGAGTCATTTCATTTCAATGTTCCACTACCTTTTGTGGTTCCACAATGGCTCTCATTAAAGTAGTCTACTTACAGTGCACCACAAAATATGCATTCATTAATTATGCAAATGCACAAATATTTGTTTAGTTGGGTTAAATGTGGGTTAATTGTTCTTCATAATGTTCTTGTATTATCACGCATTCATTCATATTTGTTTTCATGAATACTTCTGAATGAACACAGGGGAAGTGGCGAATGGTCCATTGGGGGCGGCAACGGTAATTATGGCCTGGGACGTGCCATTAATGTGTGGCCCAGATAAGAGGTTGGGATGGAAGAAAGGCCCGGAATGAGAGCAGTTTGTCACACAGTGGCAGAACACTCTGTCCAGAGCTGTCTGAACACTGCACACTCATCAAGCTGTTAGAATCAATTAGAGAGAGAGAGAGACACAGGCAGACAGACAGACGAAATCAAGAGCAATAGAAAGCGAGGTATAGCAGATGAAACACCTGCAACAGGCTTCTCTCTCTCAACAGCACATATGGTGCGAGGGAGGGGAAGTAGGGGAGAGGGAGGGAGAGAGAGAGAGAAAGAGAGAGAGAAAGAGAGAGAGAAACCCCCTGTGCTGTTCACTTCATATTGCTGATAATACTTTACATCTACAACACAGAGTTTTACTTCTTAGTGTATTGGTGAAAACAGATACTGTACATACATTCATCAATGTTATTGTTGAGAAGGCTCCCCTTATACAGGAGCCTTCCCTATTATCAATATATGGATGATAAATGAAACGGCTATGCTCTAGGGTCGTCCTTAAATAGAGAGTACATCCTACTGCTATATAAGGTTTAGTCAACGCCGGATAAGCCAAATCAGAGATATTCCAGTTCAGTAGCTAATAAGTATAACTAACTAAGAAAGAGTAAGGGCCTTACAAACCATCTACTCAACCTTCTGATCCACTTATCAGCTTTGATTACTAGAGCTCCCACGAGAGGTACCGTTCTGACCGACGGCGCTCAGGGCAACCTGCTACCAGCTATCCACCCATACGAACAATCCTACAACTAGTTCATCTTAACAGTTATTGTTGATGTAGATGGAATGGAAACATCAAACCACTGTATTCATGAGGAATGAATTAAATCAAGCCCCGTTTCAAAACAAAATCTTGATTTGAACAAGAGGCAGGCCTAGTGTATAGTTCTCTTTTATAAATACACTCCGTTTAACATAATCAGAGACCATCTGGTGGCTTGTGGGTAATTTGGACACTGTTCCGATGCGTTAAAATACAGCATGCAAAACTCCACTGTTGGCTATTTTACCACAGCATCTAATACAGTATTGGATGTATTTTATTATTTTTTTGTATAAAAGGTGAAGGAAGGTAGGTGTGAAAGGTGAGCAGAGGGTTGCATGATTGGAGCATGGAAGATAGGGAGTAAAAAAAGAGAAGAAAAACACAGAGGGAGAGAGTGTGGGATGTCTCCTCCCCAGGAGTTTGATGCCATTTCTGGTTGAGGTCGCCACAGGAGGCTGTGAGGCACAGGTGGCTCAAATGCCATGCACACTCTTTCTCTCTCTCTCTCACACACACACACACACACACACACACACACACACACACACACACACACACACACACACACACACACACACACACACACACACACACACACACACACCAAACCTTTACAGGAAATATTTGATAAAAGATACAGACACTGCACCTTGTACCAGAACACATGAATAGCATCTCTCTCCATCCCTCCCTCCCTCCCACACAGAGTAAAGCAGGGAGAATGGATGGGGGCGATAAGCCCACAATCAGTATGCTCGACAGATTCAGGTATCAAGCGCTACTGGCTGCAGGTTGGCCATTGTGCATGCATGAGAACACACACACACACACACACACACACACACACACACACACACACACACACACACACACACACACACACACACACACACACACACACACACACACACACACACACACACACACACACACACACACACACACACACACACACACACACACACACCTAAATGTAGAGGGCATAATGTTAATGCTTTCTAACAGACTAGCAACTGACTCTAGTCTACACTGTAGCATATACATACTACATCAATTTGCCAGTTTCAGGACACTATTTTTCAGTCAACCTACAAACACTTGAGAAAGCTGTAAAACAACGTTTTGCAATCAAACCACAGTTTGCTTACGAGGCAAAACTGTCTGACTGTTTTCAAAAGCCACAGATGTAAGCTGGGTCTCAGCCCTATAAACAGGTAGTCCTGAGTCACACCACCGACTTTGAATCAAGCCCCCATGACCGGAGGATTATTGAAGCTGGTGGCCAAATCTGGCATTGCAAGACTTCCGCACCTAGAACGCTACTGCCGATCTACAAACTCGCAAATGTAGATCTGCTGTATTTTGTCGATTTTGACCCATTTAAATAAAAACCCAACCAAAATAGGGACACCAGGTTGAAAGTGGTAAAAAAAAAAACATTATACATGGCTGCATAAATGCTGAAACCAAAACTGGAAGTCTAATAATGTCAGATATATGGGCCAAACCCGACATATTCGGTTGGGCTCTAGATCCCACCTACTATTTGCAAGAGGTCAGGAGCACTGCATAGGCTACTACCTTGACCATCAGCCAAACGTTAGTAAATTTAAACTACAACCGGAACTATAAATCTATCAATTCTACTGGTTAGATTGGCAGGTCGCCAGCTCCCGTTCAAACGGTCCGTTCTAAAAGCTACCTTGACTGCTAAGAAATTGGATTGCCCTGTGAAATACGGAATCCAATAGCCAATGTCCAAAGGCCAGTTGACGGAAGTCCTCAGCGTTTGGAGTTTTATGCCCGGATAGTGAAACAGGCTGATGCAATAAGCATACCCTTTGGACAGACTGCTAGTGTGTCGACTGCTGGGTCCTACCCTGATATCTCTTTCATGTAAAACAGCTTGACCATTACAGGGTCAAACAAACTCACATAAGCACATACAAATACACTTAAAATATTTGCCCTGACACACAACCCATCCTCCAAAGCTTTAATCTTGACAGCTGTGATTAATAGTCTACTGCCTTTAACCTGCAGCCCCCCTGAGGGGACAGTAATTCACTGCCACCCTTATGCTTTAACCAAATTGCACTAGGGTTAGCTCTGATAGTACGGTATTTTTAAAATAACGGTATGGTATCCATTAAAATACCAGCCATTTACTGTAGAGGGTCTGTCTGTCTGTCTGTATTTCAGGAGCTAATCTCACAAACTACTGCACTAATCAGTGCCAGATCGTTGTGCACGCTGCCAGTAGGCTACAGAAGCACCTCCACTCATTTATTTTGGAAATATTTAACTTTTTATATTATTTTTATAATGCAAGCCAGCGGGACTCTGATCGGGCAGAAACTTTGCCCAAATTTGGAGACGTACATTATAGATACAGTATGTCATGGACGTCTGTCATCATAGATGACGGTCATAGACAGTATTTACGGAAAGCATTACAATGGATAGCCTCAAGGCATCATAGTAATAAGCACCGAATGGAACTGAATGTCTGTTAGTGGGAGATATCAGGTCTGTGTGACATTTAGCCTACTTTATTGCCTCCAGACCCATGAAATCTTTTCTTCCTTTCTTCAATTACCTGGTAATAATGTACACCTCGTGACTTTTTGGGAACTGTATGACCGTATGAAAAAAGGAATACCGCAAAACCATAAACTGTACAGAATACAGACCCAGCCTGTACTCACAGTTGTTTGTTTGTGCGTGAGAGCGTGCGTGCGCGTGATGACATAATCGGACACACTCAGCAGTCCTTTCCCCCTGCAGCGGGCAAAGAGGTCACAGCTGAGCACGGATAGACTATACAGACAGGAAGAACAAGAGAGGCAATAAGAGATCGGAGACAGATGGGGGTGGGGGGGTGAAGGTAGTAAGAGAGCCAGATGGAAGGAAGGAGAAAAGGATAGAGGAAGAGAGGGGATGGGTAAGCAAGAATGTGTCAATGTCAGAGACAAGTTGCCCTGTGACATAGCTCTGTTTACACATTTCTTTATTGCCTTTAATTGCACAAACATTTCTAAGTTTTCATGTTTTTTAATTGACACTTGCTTTGGCAATGTAAACGTATATTTTCGCATGCCAATAAAGCTTCTTTGAATTGAATCAAATTGAAAGATGTAAACGTATGTTTTCGCATGCCAATAAAGCTCCTTTGAATTGAACTGAATTGAATTGAGAGAGAGAAAGAGACTTGCTTTCACAGAGACGGAGCAGTTAAGATTGCCGCGGTACGCTGTCAGGCCGTTTTCCAAAATGAACGACAGTAGAATCATTAACAGCAGGAAGTCGTGAGAGAAAGAGAGAGAGTGTGAAACTTAACAAATGGAACTGACCTACAGCGTCTCATTGCTGCCTCGTTGGAAACACCGGTCTGAATGCAGAGTGAAAGACAACAACCATATTGTTCTTTCATATTTCCCACAGGACTGTCTGAAGGCAGACTCAGATGTCTGCAGGTGATCTTACATGAGAGCGTGTGTCAGAAGGCAGTGTCTGAAGTTCTCGGAACCTGGGCTGACGTCGGTTGGGGTGGTTCTACCAGGACATTTTTCATATCTTGTTTGTTTCAAACTAATGAAAGACATGGCTTTTCTCCCCATGGAGCCATATTGGGTAGAGGCGGAGAAGTAAACATCAATAAATAAAAAAACTCATTCAGTGCACCGACCACGCTATGGGACGCCACGTCCTGCGAGTCATTAATCATTATTAATACAATCAATCAGGGAACTCCCCGCTGGCTCAAGCAGACAGCACTCCAACCGTGTACCGTAGGCATATAAACCTTATCACATCACACTGGGCTCACATTGACATATTATCTTCCCACATCTCTGATGGTCTCTCTTCTTTCTCCCATTGAATAAATATGGAAATACTCCTTTATAAAATGGAATAAGAGGACTTAAATACGTCTTTCTACATTGTCTACATGTAGACAGTACAGTCTGTAACACAATTTTGTTAAGGCTTAGATTATACCAGTGAATAAAGGATAATAGACTACAGACTGTGCCAAGGAACACTTAAAATGTTCAAATAAAGTTCAATGTTCAAGTCTTACTTTACATTTCAATGCTTTTATTGATGCATTGAAACAAATGAGTACACAATAATGTAAAGCCGTAGCCTTTAAAATAAATGCCACTGTTTGTATCTCTGACTGATATGAAGTCACTTTGGACTTCTTAGGGACAGATGAGGTGACACATGGGAGATCCCAAGGGAAAGATAAAGATGAAGTGTGAAAGTGTATATAACTGTATATGAGCAAAACAAAAGGAAGTAGTTCTGACATCTTGTTATCGTTATATTGTTTCAGAAATCAAGGCAGATTTCTACAAGGACACTCACCCTACTTCTTAAACGGCTGTATAATTCCCCATCCATAAGAATACACATTATATTCTTACCAAACAAATAAACAACAGTATTGTGTATTTAAGAGGAATTCAAGTTGATCAATTGTCACTTCGTGTCCATGTGATCCCATTGTTCAAAATCTCAACTACAGTCTGCTAAGCTGAGTCACCTCTCCATGCAAGGCCATTTATCACACAGACAACATGACGAGTGCTAGAATCTCTCTCTCTCTCGCTGGGACAAGAGAATATCTTTGTGTTGTTGTCACTGGTCCCTCACCACTTCCACTATGGACAATGATGTCATTGTTGCTGGGCAAACTTGTCCAGTGTGCAGACAGACAGACAAAGTAGACAGACAGACAGACGCAAGGTCTTCACTGAAACAGACAATGGGAGGAGACATCAAACAGAGAATCAAAGACCTAGATAACACGCACACCGCAATTAACGTTCAATTAATTTGAAAATGTTCCAACAAGAATTAGACAAATCGTGGAACCCCAACCCCCCCCCCCCCCCCCCCGCCACTCCACGGATTTTGATCCCACAAGCCAACTCCAACACATTATGAATGATTCCATTTGTCTGAATGTTTTATTAAAAACGATGAGTCACTTCCAATACACCAGTGTCTCTGTTTTGGAACAATAAATCATTCAGTTGGAACAGTTGACGCATGTTGACTCAACACATGTTGCTATAAACAAATGTGTTGAAAGGAAGCACCAGATATGTTAAGAAGTGTTAAGACTAACTAGCACACAAGACAACTCTTAACTTGGACACACTATTTAAAACAAGGAAACATGCAATTATAACAAAAAAGTTGAAATATCATTTAAGAATTTACATTTACATTATACACAGTATCAATAACAAATGTACACAGACATGGCGTGAAAAAGTCAGTTTACATAATATTAATTCAATAAGAAACATCCAGCATAAACCTTTACCCTATTACCCCACTACCCTACACAGCTTGACAATGCTGATAAAACTGCTATCTCTCACACACAAACACTCCCCCCTAGCCCCGACGCAACCTCCACATAAACAATGCAAACTTTTGCCATAACCCAAGGGAATGAGTCAGCTTTTTTATGTGTCTACTGTAACTGTGTGCAGCAAAGCCATCAATAACTAGGCTAGAAGCCCGGATCTGGAGGCAATGGGGGAGAAAAGTGCCGTGTCACTTCACGGGCAGGAGAAATCCTATCCCCCAACCGAAATAAATAAAATAACTCCCTGGACTCTGAAGAGCTTAATGGCCATCACAGCTCTATGAATACAGAAAGAAAAAAAAGCATCACCACAGTGAGAGCCACTTTTACACAAGGGCTTCTAATAATGAACTGACTGAATGGGTGGAAGGGATTAAAAGCTAAAGCTGATTTTCCTTTCTGAGAGGACAAACCACAAAAAGGCAGATGTACCAACAGTCACACAAGTAGACAGATATTCAGGCATTTCAGACAGACGTCAGGCATACTCTAAAAGCCTTGGTCCCATGCTGGTTTCCAACCCCCCTTCAGAAGCCCTGTGGTTAATATTAAAACCTAAAAATATTAACACTCGATAACTTATGTTAAATACAGTCAACTGAGTCCCTTCTCATTTGACAATAGTAGCTACTGAGCTCCTCACATCCACGTATTGTACAGCAGGTCCCACAGACCTGGCTTTCGCCGAAACACCCAAAATCACCAATCGGTTCCGACCCAGAAACTTACGAGTCACGAGTCATCTTGGCGTCGGTAGCGTGGGAATCCAGCAACCTCTACCTGAAACAAAAAGGTCTGTCTCTTCTTCTAGAAGGTTTCTAATTTCTGTCCACTTTCCCCACAGAGCAACCGATTAGCTGCCAATGCGGCGCAGTCTGTCTGACTACAGTTAAGTAATGGACGAATGGCTGACTTGCATGGCAAAGTGAAGCAGAAGCGTTCGTTTAGGGACAGGCGGTGGCAGTGGAGGGGGGGGGGGGGGTGGCACATACCCACAAGGCCTGCAGGAAGATCCCCCCTCCCCCCCATCCCAGCACCACACTGGAGCCAGGGCTAAAAGTAGAAGAACTACGGTGGGTGAATGGGGCTGTGGCGAGGTCGTGGGGGGTGGGGGGGGGGGGTAAGCCGGCCTGAAGAATGCCCCAACCCAAAAGGCCCCCCTATGCAAAAATAGACACGCTGACCTAGAACCATCATCAACCGAGGTTATATGGAGCACTGGGGCAATATCATTTTTCAGTCAAAATACAGATGTTGATAATGGAAATGGATCACTGAATCACTGAAACTCATTTGTGGTCGTCATTTTCTTTACATGAGCATGAAAGAGGTTCATTTCCCATGACACACTTAAATACATTAGGGACAAGGTTAAGGTTCTACAATGAAGGCTAGTTGACCCATACTGCCCCATGTTACCTAATTTTACACAAGGATACTTGCTGACACGAGCGCGCACACACGCACAGATTCCATTCCTATCCTATGCTTAGCACAGGGAAATACGGAAATGCTGATCCGCTGAGCAATAGACTCACATTTAGCCATGACAAGACAGTTCACTAGTAGGTCGTTTATTGTAGGAAGTACATACTTATAAAACTGCTCTATGTGAATGGACAGTGAAGACACTTCTTGCATGGTGTATCATCGCCTATCAGAGTCACAACACACTTAACTTAAGATGGGTGCCATATCATATTGATAACATAAGATGAGTACTGTACATACTGTTCCAGTGGTTACCTGTGGTGGCCACTGGCTTGTATTTTTGAATTCTTTATTTCTTATCAAATGCCCTTTTATGGCTTATGTTAAAGCACTCTGAATTGGCTTTGTGCATTACAATAAAACTTGCCCTTGCCTTACCTTATATGGGACACAATGCTCGACTGACAAAAGCAGAAGGAATTTGATACAGTATCTTGATACCTACCTAAACCATTTTTCTCATCTACACTGCATTGTGAGCACCCGCCCCGCTGCACAGAAAACCAGGCACTTTCCTTGTTCTGTCACACAGAGATCAAGAGAGGTGATACAATTACAATCACTCCTTCTGTTGTGACTTCCTCCAACATGGCGACGTGCCCTTTTGTACAGCACAGGCCTCCATTGTTTCGTTTGAATGAAACCTAATGGTAGAAGTGTTCAATCAAGCTGCCACTGGGGGGCTCTGTCACAGGACTCCATTTAGAAGGGCAGTACATCAAGCTCGCTTCATCCTCTGTGAGACTGTATGAAGGTCTGCATGGCGTGATTGATTTGAAGCCAACCAGATCAATGGAAAACGCATGGATGGAAATGTTAAGCTCTCAGCCATCGCCATGGAAAGATGATAAACACATCCCAAGGACCGTGGCGGGAGGCAACTGGGATGAATTGATTTTGGCACGACACCCCAAGGTGCTTCCGAAAGTTCCGATCAATAACACATCTACTCCCGATCATTAAATGAACGCTCTGTTGGGGCAGAAGTAGAGATGGTGGGGATGGCATGGCGGCGAGCCACAGTTCAGTCATGTGTTGCTATTATTGTTGGGGTGCTGCTCGTTTAATTGCAATAAATCAGTGGTTCTCAAACTTCAAGGTCCCCCATAACTCTGTGTGTGTGTGTGTGTGTGTGTGTGTGTGTGTGTGTGTGTGTGTGTGTGTGTGTGTGTGTGTGTGTGTGTGTGTGTGAAATTTAAAAATCACATTAAATAAAAGGATTCCCAGCATAGCCTTCTAAATTAGATACCGTGGCCTTGTGTGGGATCCCCTTATGTAATTCTCCCCAAAAATTACAATTCAAGGCACAATTAAAAAGAAAAGCACATTAGCGACTTAGTAAAATATCAACTCTTGCATACGTGAAGTAGACACACAAACATATCGACCGGCCTTTTGGCTTACAATGGTTTGCTGCATCTTCAACCAACACAACGAGTTACTGTATCGATGACATAACTCTGTCACATGTGGCCGTGACCCTAATAGGATATGTCGGCCAGGAGTGCTCATGTAGAACGTAACAGCAAGAGGTTAAAGGTCAAATCGTATCCAGTATCCGTATTTCCGGACAAACAAGGACCCATCGCTCATGTTCACTGATGTGACTGAATACTATATCGGCACCTAAATAGCCTGTATTGCTTTGCCCACAGACGCCTGGACTGGTCGTGTAGCCAGGGCAGGTTGGAATGCCTCAGCCAGTAAGCGTGAGGACCCTGGTTCAAATCTGACCCCCGTCTTGTCTCACATGTCTCTCTCTCTCTCTGCTCTTGCGTTTCCTGTCTCTCAATGACCTATCTGAAATAAAGGGCGAAAATGATTATAAAACAAGGGGAGGTTACATACTTCTGTTGGCCATCAAAGGCCCAGCAAAAGAGATTCCCATGGGAGAAGAAAATCCCACTTTAACATTTGATATAGCACAAGTAGATAGATAGCCCATTACTGATCCAGCAGGGGAAATTCAGTTGTTATGGCAGAACTGCAGTTATGAAACACAGGACAGATACAGAAAAAGACAGAGATACAACTGGGAGTATAAAAATTATAATAAAAAGGAGTCAACACAGGTAGAAACGCAAATGGATTAGGAATAATGTACCAGTAACTTTGCACTTTGACTTCCCCAGGATTTGCGTGTTGGATGGGCTAACTAGAAAAAGTGCTCCTCGGAGCACAGGTCTCCGCCAGGTCAGGTACTGTACGTTATTGTGGCCTCCTGGTGGTGCTATAATAGGCCAATGTGAAAAGGGTGCCATTTATTCTTAGGTCAATCGGACACTGCATTCATGATTTGAAGCATTTTGTTCCAAAAAATTGTTTTGCTAAATTAGACCTGCTGGTGGCGCTATAACAGGCCAATGTGAAAAAGGGTGGCGTTTCTTCCTTGGCCTAGTGGGAATGTGTTTGTGAAATTTCACGGAAATCACAAGCTTTCATGATTTCAGGCATTTTGTTCAAAACGGAGCAATCCTGCAAATCTTGGAAGCGAACCTTAGCCAATGAGGATGAAATATGGGAAATCGGACAGATCCGGGTTGATCACATGACTATAGAGATACTTTGTACCGATTTGCATGACGTTTGGATAAAATCTGTAGGAGTAATGTCGAAAAAAATGTTTTGCACAAATCGACCTCCTGGTGGCGCTATAACAGGCCCATGTGAAAAATTTGGGGCAGAGGTTCTGCTGTGGCATCGAGGGAGTGTGTGTGTGCAGTTTCACAGCGACCGGGCCAACGGTGGTGGAGATTAGCTGTTAACAGACAGAAGGACGGACACACACACACACGGACGGACGGAGGGTAAAACATACTCTCTCGCCATGCCTTTCGGCCTGGCGGAGACAATAACAGGTATGAAGATAAATGTAGTCAAAGTGTACACAAGTGGAAGGAAAGCCAGCCATGCAGGATAGCTGTACAGAAATCTCAGTGCAACACCTCGTTTTTGCCAACTAGTAAATTATAATAAAGGAAATTAACACCTTGTAAATTTCTTAAGACACATACTTAGGGGGGTACCTGGTGGCAGTTAGTGCACAGAACATAGCTTCTTTTTAGCGCAAGGACCAGACCGGGTTCAAATCCGACCCCCGCCTGGTCTCACATCTCTCTCTGCCCATGATTTCCTGTCTCTCTACACTGAACTATCTAAACTAAAGCATAAAAGTGCCAAAAATAAATATCTAAAAGCCACAAAAGTGTGCGTACACACCCTCAGTCACGGTGACCACTACAACTAATCCCCTCAATCCAAGTAATTAAGTAAATCCCTTCAATTTCGGTTGTGTTTGATCATTTGTTTGGGTCAATACAGCCATTGGCCACATGGTGTAGCTTAACCACTTGAATCCTAGCGTACCTATTCTGGGCATGTCAGAATAGGCGAACATTCAGTGAAAATTTCTCCAAAAATAGCAGATCTACAAGCACAAGCGTTGTGAGATTGTTGATCGACTATTTTCTGCAAAGAGATTTGCTGATGGAAAAAAGTAGGGGCCTGTCAGTAAAACATGGAGCTGATCTGTGGTACATAGAGCTAATGGCTTCTGCTCATTTCCAACCCAATTAGGCTTTTAATTGAAAGTCTAAAGGGTTGGCATTAATACAGCCAAATTTTGTCAAACTCACTCACCATCTCAGTCATCTTCCCTCGCCTACTCTACTCGCTGACTTTCTCAACATATTCCTTAAATTGGCTTGGAGCCAACATCCTGACATTCACATTTGAAAGATGTCAGGTTTGATTTACAGCTAATGGAAAGAAGAGAGAATGGCAAATGTGAGTTTGAAATGAGAGTTGAGTGCTCTCTTTCTCTACTTGCTTAAAAAACATCCACGCTCGGGCTATAATGGGCCAAAGTGGTGATATCTTGTATACCTGAATCTATTCCGACGGGAAAAAATGGGCCTCATTACAACAAAATGCGGGACCCACCTGGAATTAACACACTTTATCGATTGCAGGTCAACAAGTTGATCAGAGGACCTTCATCTGTTTAGTACAGAAGGTTATTGGAGCTGAAATGAGAGCCTAATGAGAGCCTACGCGTCCATGTCTGCAGCTATTCAGAGCTTACAGTGTCCGTTTTAAAAAACGGGCAATATCCATTTGCAATTTGACATCATGACCTCATGGCAAGCGGGCCTGCAGAGGTTAATCACCTATTCTCAAGGCAAACTGCTAATGTCTTCCCCATTTCCTGTAAATGTAGCAACAGTGAATTGATTCTGAATTGAGGCTGATGTTACTCGTTAAATAATTTATCACACACATTTTAATCTGTAAACTAGAGGATAGGCCTACATGAGGCTATAGTTCTTCCCACAGACAACACGGGTTCGAATACGACCTGATACCCTTTGCTGCAGGTCATACCCTCTGTCTTTCACTCACTATCAATAGTAAAGCAAAATTATTTGATATAGCACAACATTAAGATGGACATAATACTGTGTGTGCGTGTGCATGTGTGCGTGCATGCGTGTAGATGAATGGTTTATGTTTAGGGGAGGATGAAGGGGTAATATAGTAGTCATATTGAAATTAATCCCCCGGTTGACATGTTATGTTAGATCAGATTTGCAAGAAAGTCACCATATGCCCAATTAGTGGGCACACATGTACACTATGCGTGTGCTGTGTATGTCCTGTGTATGTTCCTTTTTTTGTTTTGAGAGGTCATTAAGCTCTTGAGTTGAACTTGTTAAAATCATTTCTTACAGACTATTTCTGTGTTCACCCCCTCTCCTCAAGACAAGAGACACCGTGTCACCATGGAGCTGCAGGAGGATTGTACATACATCCACAGAGAGAGAGCGAGAGAGAAATGGAGGCCAAAAGGGAACGAGAGGTCAGAGTAGAAGGGGATAAACCAGGAAAGAGAAAGTGCAAAAGAGAGAAAGCGGTCATGTCAGTGAGAGGAGACAAGAGTGTGAGTGAGTGAGTGAGTGAGTGAGTGAGTGAGTGAGTGAGTGAGTGAGTGAGTGAGTGAGTGAGAGAAAGAGTGAGGGATTAGGAAAGACTACCCTCTCCTATATGGATGTATAACTATTTCTGACAGAAAATGCACAACTTTTATAGTTTCGTAAGATAGTCTTCCCTCTAAGTTGCAATGTAACACAGCTCTGTTTACAATGTTATTATTTTTGTGTTGAATTGATTAGGGAAGAGATATTAGGACAGGGAGAGGGGGAGAAAGAGGGAGTGACGGTGTCCAGGGTGGGGAGGGGGAAGGCAAACAGAGCAGGAGAGAGAGAGAGAGAGAGAAAGTGTTGCTGACTTGGAAAGGAGAACAAACGTTGGCAGGGAACAGCCTTCCTTTTTCAAACACATAGAAAGAGCTAATGTATCACACCGCTGTGTCCAACTCTCTCTCTCGGTCCCTTCCTCTCGGTCTCATACTCTCTCTCCATTCATCCATCCATCACTCCGGTTTCCCCCATGCCCCCTCTCTGTCTCATTCTCACTCCCTCTCCTTCATTCATTCACTCCTCCTCTCTTCTCTCTTACCCTTTGTCACCCTGTCGCCTTTTCTCTGTCACCGGGACTCTCTCTCTCTCTCTTTCACCCTATCGTATCGCGAGTGCCTCACTGCACTGGCTACCCGTGGCATTCAGAATTATTTTAAAATTGTGTTGTTTTTAAATGGAAATAACTTTCAAATCATGGGTTAATGATATTATACACTGACTTTGGAGAAAATCTGTTACTCCACAAGGGGGTGTGCTCTGAAATTTTACACCATCTGCCAATCATTTTTAGCGGTGCCAACCGCTCTACGTTTGACTCTGTCTGCGTGTCCGTTTGTTTGAGCACGGGCCGTTTGTTTGAGCACGGGATGAGCACGGCAAAGAAGCAAACAGCTATAACTTCAGTTTGCAGCAAGCCACCAAGTCCACATTTGGTATGTGGACTTAGACCACCAATAGGGACCAGCATGAATTGCTGAAGCCCCGCCCCCTCTGTCTTCCCATTGGCTGGCCTTCAAACAGCCATAACTCAAGTTCGCAGCATGCTATGGAGTACAAATTTTGTACATGGACTAAAGCCAGCAATAGGGACTAACTGTCATTACTTAAGCCCCGCCCCCTCTGTCCGCCCATTGGCTGGGCTTTAAACAGCCATCATTCCAGTTTGCAGCATGCTACCAAGTACAAATTTGGTAAGTGGACTCAGACCACCAATAGGGACGAACTGAAATGAGTTAAGGCCCGCCCCAAAGGCACCGCTTCCTTCACACAGGGTGTGATTTTTTAACCCATTTAGACCTGAGGCCGATTCTAAAAACGCCTTCTAAATCCTGACCTAAGTTTTCTGAAAAACTTCAAATATGTATTAAAAAATTACAAAAAATGTATGTTGCTATATACTGTACAATACATAGTAACAAGAACCGCAAAAGGGGTTCCCGTCCTGAAAGGTATAGTTACAAAAAGGGGTTCCCGCCCAAAATGGGTTAACATATATAGAGGATGAACGCTGCTGACATTAATGACCCATAATACTTTTCCCACTGTATTTGTTTTTGCATTATTATAATTTTTTGTGTACTTTTATTTTTAATTTAATTTAATGATACATATTCTACTCTGTATACTTAACTTCTTTGACTTGTTTTTATCCTCGTTTTACATTTTCTTTCAACTTTCATTGCAAATGTGTCATTGTCTTTATACCGGGAGGGTTGTGGCTCTTTCGGAGCAGGAACTTTGGGGGGTGGGAGGGATTGACCTGCATGTGAATTGGAAACTAACAATAAAGAAAATAAATTGTATTGTTTGTTTTTAAATTACTGAACGGCCTTGCTGTGACCCAAAAACTGACATAAGTATTAACCGTGGGCTGAACCGTTACATACGTATTACAAGTCAATATCACTGAATCACTCTTATTTTGGAATTACTATTGAGTTCACACTTGATATTTTAAATGTAGATAACAGTGAAAACTAAGCAGTCTAACAGTAAAACACTTACTTTCCAAAAACTTGACAAATGTTGTAATTTTTAAGGCCAACTGGAAGTCACAAATGCTTGCTTTCATTTGACTTGACGAACATGCTAAGCTTACTCATATAGGCACGGAAAAAAAATCACTGATCGTTCAATCAACAAATGTCAGTCAGTACTGCTGAGGGTATATATACACAGAATTACACACACAGGGACAGAATCAGTTGTACTGATGTAATTCTACAGGTACATCCTAACAGCATATCTCCATTATTTCTCCTGCCACACACACTCACGTGCACACAACATCTACACGTCCGTGTGCACGCATATGCACAAAAAACACACTGTAAAAGAGCAGAGCGCACAAATGCGCTCTGGAGAGGGCCACTATATTTCCACACTCATTCCAGAGGGCCACATTGCATATACTGTCTGTCTGTCTGTCTGTCTGTCTGTCTGTCTGTGTGTGTATTGAATATTGATAATATAAATCACAGAGAAGTGGCAGTGCTGACTTTGCTTGCAGTGCTAGAGCAAATCTTAGCTGTGTTTGGTAGCAACGCTCCGTTGCTACAATAACCTCTAAAAGCGCCATTTATCAAAATGTACAGTGGTTGAAATGTGGACGCAGAGGAATATGAGACAGGAAGACGTTGCATGGAAGAATTTCCTGTCCACAACGAGGATTAAACTCTTATGGTTTCTAATGTCCAATTGTCTGAGGTTTGGTGGGAATGATGGAAAATCTCTCCCTCTCTCTGATTAAAATATTTCAACGTAAATTATCTAAAGGAAATGAAACAGCTTCTGCTCATATTGTGAGGCCTCAAGTATTGATTTGCTTATTAAACTTACAATACTTGCATATTGCTGTCAGGAGTGACTTACAATGCAGTGTGAAGGTCAGGGGAGGTTCACTGCTACAATACGACAACACAATAGATTACTGGCTGTTGTGGGAATCAAACCTGTGATCAGACGAACATGCCACACTACACTCAGGCCCCTTCTCGATCGGGGTTGACCAGGTTAGGTTCTTTCTTCCCGCCTAATTTTGAGTGTTTCGACTGAAAATGTGTTGGTTCCATCCTAGCCCTAAAAGTTTGTTCGGAACAGGAACCACAAAATCGGTGGTTCATCTTGTGAGCAGTAGCCTCGATCTCCAGGCTTTTATTTTTTAGTTTTGCTAAAAAATAAAAGCCTGGACCAGCGAGTCAGTGTTCCAGGCATAGGAAGAGTTTCATTTCCCCAACCAACCAGAGTGCAGTGGGCGTCGCTCCAAATGTTGTGTAGACCGGGCGGGGTGTGACAGACAGATCGGTGAACCAATGGGATCAAGCGCATTCTTTCTCCGCTGATTTTAAACCCGCACCTCTAGACAAGTAATCAGACAAGCTAGGGCAGCCTATGTGAGCAGTGACGACATACGTGGGTGTGTCATTAATCAGAAGGTTGGAAGACGGACACGAAAACTCGCAAGTAATCTAGACGATCAGCCATCTTAAACCCAAGTAGCTTTATAAGCATGAAAAAACACAAATGAAACGATCCAACCAAAACAAAGACTTAAATGTACGTAAAAATTGAATCCAGATGTGTAAACAGGGAGCTGTCACATGTTGTTTTCCTAACTACTTCCTAACTTAATATTAGGGGCTGTGGTCTGTTCTCACCAAGTGGGCAGAGTGGTCTGCCTCGCTGGGGGCAACAAAAGCTATGCCTAAACCTCACAAAATCATTTGCGACGCATTTTAGATTAAAAAACAGCGCCGGGAGAGGAATTCGATGCCGCAGCGCTACCGAGGCACTGGGATTGGACGTTAAACGCCACAGAGCCATCTGGTATTGCAGGGTTTTAGGAGTTATTTAAAGAGATCCGCACATGCATTGCCAAGTTATAGCGATCCGGTAGGAAAGCCACACACAATCCTTCTTCTTTTCAATATTTGTTTAGGTACATTAGTGCAACCAACTGAACCGGAGCACAATAGCTCCAGTTAAATCTGGTGGAAATACAAGCCGGTTCGCGGCCGGTTCGCTAGAAAGCACCAAGGTTCCAAGAATCTTGAACGGCACTGGTTCTAGAACTAAGGTTCTTTTGGTGGAAAAGGGGCCACATTAAATTCCTCAGTGTTCATTTATCCCTGTGTAACTCAGAGAGGACAAATGTAACAAATTTGTACACTCTCGCAGTTAAATTAACAGTTTACTGTGTATGTGCAGTAAATAACCCAAGCACATGGACCAAAGGATGGCCTTTTAAATCCGGGTGCAGAAAGACAGACAGAATCCACAGTTCCTTTATACCGTATCCTACATTTGAATACCTACAGCCATTTCCAAGAAAAGTCACTAAAAGAGGACATTCATCATTTAGGTTCACCACAGACTCTGAGAATTAAGACAAAGCCATGTGTGTGCAAACACGTGTGGACACACGTGCAGACACCTTTTAAAAAAACAAATCTCCCAAAAGAATCTTATAAAGAAAAATACATTAGAATACGTTCCCAGAGAACTCTTTGTTAGTGCAGACTTTTTCTCTCTCTCCTTTGTTTTTAGTTGAGGCTGTTTCTACTTGGCTGGTCTCTAACTCGGTGTTGTGCTGAGCCTGTGGAATTCCACTCACAGAGGGGGGTCTGTTTGTGAGTGTGTTGGGGTTTCATTTCATTTAGGAGGCTCACTGAACGACTTCCTGGATGTGTGTGTGCGTGCGAGGCGAGCAAGCGTGTTGTTATATCCGAAGCTGCGCAGCCTCTTCTAAGGTTTCTGCGGACGTTTTGGTGGTAGAGTTGCTCTTTGAGTGGGTTTTGCCCACAAGGGTTGAGAAGAGCAGCCTGGTGGAAGAATGACAAACAAAACAACATTCATGGGTGAAAACACACCACGTCAGGAGATGCATCATGTTGTGAAATGCAAACCCAAAACTGGAGACTCTTGTTACAGCGGACGCCTGATGCTCAGTGTTATATTAACAACTCTGTATGGGGTGCAATAGTTCATCCAACTAATTGATTTAACCGATTAAGACCTGAGGCCGATTCTACAAATGTCTTCTAAATCCTAACACTTTTCTGAAAAACGTATGTTGCTAATTCAGTGTTTCTCAAACCTTTTCATGTCAAGGACCTCCAAAATGATATGTATTTGGCCACGGACCTGCATCTCAAAAGATTGTTCCAGGGACCGCCAGAAGCAAAGATTTGAGTTAAAAATGTTGGATTCAAAGATTTGTCACAAATGTATTTCTTTTTTAATGGATAACCGATTACACCTGCCAGCCAACGACGCATTGTGAGCATGCAGATTGACTATTTTAAATATTTTTGTGCGTCATCGCTCTACACCAAGTATGAAATAGGACAAACGATGGGAGCTTGTACAAAGAAGAATCTCACCCACATTTTTACATCTGTAAACCTGTGATGTGACAATGAAGTTGAAATAAAGTTGAGTTTGGGCTCAGCGTGTAAGGATCGTGCATTTGTGGAATGAGCAACACAGCTAACTGTGTGGGTAGCGCCCCCCAAAAAATTCAATAAAATCCCACTTTGCCCTATTGCATGGGCCTTATCCTGAAGGGACAGACGTGGCATGTTGATGTTTAGAGCACACACAAACTCAACAAAGTTGCAGGACCCATGCTCAGGTGCCTTCCTAGCACTTAAAGCTCAAAACAGAACCTACCAACAGAAGAATGTTGCAGGGAATTTTGGCAAATGTTGGGGGGGGGCGCTGCCGCGCTACCCACACTGTGTTGCTCATTCCACGAATACACGATCCTTACAAGTTGTACCTCGTTGTAAAGGTGACTAATGAGTCTTTCCAACGATATAAAATACAATACCAATTGGTATTACTGAAGGGGAGAAACAATCAACTGAAATACATTTTTGGAGTTTTAGAATATAGAGAAGAACAGATGATACTACCCTACGTATCCTATATATCAAACAGCACAGTGTAGAACAGAGAATATAACACAATAAAATAGAATGCAGAGGTGAATTAGGGATTGTGTGTGTGTGTGTGTGTGTGTGTGTGTGTGTGTGTGTGTGTGTGTGTGTGTGTGTGTGTGTGTGTGTGTGTGTGTGTGTGTGTGTGTGTGTGTGTGTGTGTGTGTGTGTGTGTGTGTGTGTGTGTGTGCGCACGTGTGTGTGTCTCGGCCTGAGCAGGTCGTAGAGAGCATGATATTAAAAGATTTACACTTACAGATTAAAGGTCAGGCCCAGAAAGCTTTGCTTTTAGTGTATTGTTGCTGTTGTGGGACAGCAGGGAATAGGAGGAAACCAGACAATAAGGTGCTTCATTCACTGATGATGATGAAGTGATGCAACACAGTCAAATCCTCAGTGTTAATTAATCTAACTCTGGGTGTACAATTGGAACCAAATGAACCCGTAACCTCCATTTTGGACAGTCTCAGAGATGCTGTACAGCACTGAGGATTCTACTGTGTGGCCCCCTCTCCACTTTTTGAGACCCAAATTGATTGATTGATTAATTGACTGACTTTATTTGGATTCAGGAAAAGCAGAATCTCACCGCAACATGAGACAAGAAAACCAGAGGAAAGCACTTGAAAGCATTACTTAATAAGACGTATTCACATAGTGGTCCTCTGAGTAAAATAATCACAACATTGTGTGTGTGTGTGTGCGTGTGTGCGTGTGTGTGTGTGTGTGCGTGTGTGTGTGTGTGTGTCCTTGTACTCCATAGTAATGAGACACATGAGTTCTAAGTTCACCGCACTGGAAAATGGCCGTAATTAACTTTCCTCATCAGCTCACACAAGGATCCCTAAAAGGCCTCCTCAGACCAAGCTATCTTGTCCTCCTGAGTAACAGGGACCACGTCGGCTGATCTGATCGGGTGACGCCTCCTGTTTAAACGTTGCTCCAATCCAAACACACCACACAGACTACAGCAGACGGTCAGCTGATGGTGCTGTTCTGCGCCTGCGCGAGAGGAGATAACTCCATACCATCCTGTTTGAACACGTGAATGAACAACCTTATACCCCTTTTTTCCACCAAATTTAGCGTGTATACACAAGGTTACGGGTCCATTTGGTTTCATTTTGCGCTCTCAAGAGTTAAATGATTGTTAAACATCTGCATTACTTTAATTAAATAATTGTTATTTTGATAAACGTTTGCCTGTCATCTCTCCTATGGTACCAACATCAATACAGCATGGAATTGTGGACAAAATCGTATCCAATGACAACAAAATATTCTTGTCTTGGGTCTGAGAGTCTAAATGTCATCAAACAGTGGTCCGTCGCTCAAATGCCGAATAAATAATGGACCTTGATATGAAAAGGGTTGAAAACCACTGATCTAAATAAAAGGAAGAAAGTCTGTCCATCTTTCCTTCGCCAGAAATGAGTGTTCCATGAAATAAATGTGTTGCTTGCAAGTCTGTCTCTCTTTCTCTTCCACCCTCTACGTCTAATTTTAGGGGCAAATGCACTTGAGATACTGTGGAGCCCTTTGTTCTCCTCGTTGGCTTACTGTTGACTTCTTCACATGTTCTGATTTGCTCAGACTGAAGAGCCAAACAGAGGGCTTTCCCCTCCCGATGAGCTCCACCGCTGATTCAACATACTCAATCAGGTAAATCGGTGACACCGTTAATAACCGACTACTGCCAACGGCGCAGCACAAACTACTGTACGGCCGATTGCCAGCCACAGATGCTCCACTTATTCTCTCCCCCTCATCACTAAAACCACAGAAGTGGCTTGCAGCAACACAATAAGTCCATCACACTCCAAAAGTCCTCATTAAAAGGCTGGGGGGGTTGAGGGTTTTCAAAAGCCCATCCTATAAATCGCAACCAAGCTCTCTCTGTGCAATCAGAAACTTTTCATGGCAGATCCTTTCCGTTTCTGTGTGTGTGTGTGTGTGTGTGTGTGTGTGTGTGTGTGTGTGTGTGTGTGTGTGTGTGTGTGTGTGTGTGTGTGTGTGTGTGTGTGTACTAAAGAGACAGACAGACAAACAGACTCACACACCTACACACGTGTCAATGTAGCACTTTTACAGATAGTATGGGTTGATTGATAATGATAGACCAGCAGAGATAGATACTGATAAAGAAAGTTATGCCTATCGTAGCTGCACTCTAAAAAGTCCATGGGTGTACCGTGACTTTAGACAAGACGTCTGAAAATGTTTTGTCTGTCTGTATTACAGCTGATAAAATGGCGTTTTATTGGTAAAAAATATATATATATGTGTATTATTTTTTATATCAAATATTGTATGCAGTAAAACTCAGTTCAAAGACAGCAGACAGGGTTATTTCTTTCTCTTCATGCATAAGTTTGGCAGTGTTTACATCAGCAGGGAGGTGGAAATGAAAATATTTGCTGACTCCAACAAGAGTCAGCAAATAAGATTTAACGGAATGGTGCAATTAAAACCGGTGACCTTTTGACATACTGATGCATTTTGAGACATACAGTACTGATGCATACTGATGCATTTTTGCAGCTATATTGTCACTTCAGAGGCTGGTGATTTCTTTTTTCATCAGTAGTTTTCTGGAAAGAGGGGGAAGAATAGAGACAGAAGGAAGAGCAAGGAAACAAAACAGGGTAGAAACAGAAACAGGTCAAGAAATCAAATGTTAGAATATAAGGAGAGTGAACAGATATATGTACATCTGTGCATTCATGCCATATACAGTAGCAGGTGTACAGGAGGTTAAACATACAGTAGCAGCAGATTCAGATGTGTATAAAGGCGCAGCAGTACGGTGAGGTTAAAAAGCAGCAGGTGCAGACGTACATAAGGTGCAGAATATTATGGGTAAAGGGACATGACAAAATTGACAACCTGGCAGATGTGTCCTTATCTGGTGCGTTAAAAGAAAAAACAAAGTGAGATGTGTCATCCATTATGATAACTGATGATGGCGACACAGATAAGCAAGCCTATCCTGTTGCACCTTGAACAGAACGAAAAAAATAGTGTTCCAAGAGTAAAGTTGTGTTCCCAGTGGATGGGAAGCAAAAGTTTCTCCTGGCATGAAAGTGCAAAGAAAGATGTGAAGTTTCACCAGGCAACGTAAAGGACGCAACGCAAATGACACAAAAGCGAGGCAAAATGGTGTGAAAGCACCATTAAAGCTGCCACTTGGCTTTGTGAACCGACATACTACACACTAAAACCACAACACACACACAGTTGATAAGTTACAGATCAATTCCAAAAATACACCGACAGTCATGCATTATATTCCATTCACCATTTCGCTCACCAAATACAACCTGTGTGTGTGTGTGTGTGTGTGTGTGTGTGTGTGTGTGTGTGTGTGTGTGTGTGTGTGTGTGTGTGTGTGTGTGTGTGTGTGTCCAATCTTCATTATCAGAACAAGCAGTTGATTAGGGGCATTGAGTGCACATGGAACCTGTCAGGTGTATCATGTGACATGGGAGATACATGGCCTGCATTGAGTTCTCAGATATCATAAGCCATCACAGACATTGAAAAAAGAACATTGCTATTTTTGCATCCTGAAAATTTAAGTGAAAATAGTTGCTTTCCCTTTTCCTGAGACACTGTCCATTAGCGAACACAGCAAATCCTCAGTGTTAATTTTAGTGTCTGTCAGTGAGAGTGTAAAAGTACATCTTTGATGAATTGTCATTGTACACTTACTTAGCAAAAGACGATATTGATTTCATGCAGTAACTTTTAAGTCAATCAATGAACACTGGCAATGAGTTGCCAGCAAACCGTAGCTGAGAGCTGCCTGCTTCTCAACAAGGCATTTCCAAGGACAACATGACATTTCACACAGGATCAGCAAGAAAAACAATGTCTTAATGAAACCAACATCCCCGCTCTTGTCATCTTATTTTACTTCACACGTTTTCTGCTTACTGAAAATATTTACAGAACCGCCCCAAATCTGTTTCTCAACCAGTGGTTTGGGACCCAAAAGTGAGTCGCAAAACGTTTTGATAGGGCCCTGACAAACAAAATTCTGGCTCCAGTTTAGGCCCGCTGTCCAAAACTCCTATCCCCTATGCCCCCCTGGGGCAAGTGAGCTTTATACTGCTTTATACTGAATAAAAGGGAGGTAAAGAGAGAGATGGGGGCAGTGTTAAAATTCAGACAGCATTGCTTAGCTCCCAGACACTCTCAAACTTCAATGTGTGTGTGTGTGTGTGTGTGTGTGTGTGTGTGTGTGTGTGTGTAGTACATTAGTCAATAGCAGCTACGCTGGTTTCTACTCTAGGAGACACTCTGCATTCCATGCGTGGTTTCTAGCCTCTGGCCCTGCATATTGAGAAGTTATCGATTGGCAGTCGGAGAAGCTGTAGAAGCATTTTTTTATCTGGACCCAAATCTGGCATTTTATCAAGTGTGATGATGTTGTGACTCAGTGTGGACAAAAAACACCAATCTTCAATTAAAATTCTTCTTTTGCGACCCTGGAGAAATGTCTCGCGGTCCACCACTAGGTCTGGAATCATCAGGTTGAAAAACACTAGTTTAAAAGAACAGGAATGTAGACATGAACACACGCTTCATGTGGTGCCAGAAAAGACTTGATATATTAGGTGTGTCTAAGTGTTAAATAAAAAGTAAAGCCCAATCTGTGCCAGATTTAGTAAAATAATGTGGATAATTGCAGATACCGATGTCCTCAAACAAGTCAAATAATGACCGATATATCAGCCAGACAGGGCTCTAGTAGAAAGGTGTGCTCGGTAGTCGGTAGAGCACAAATCTCCACCAGGAGGCATAATCCAATAATGTCAACCTGCATCTCTCTCCGTTACTCTCAGTCTGTGTCCTGTGTGCATACTGCATACACACGTGCTCACTGATATAAAGTCAGTGTAACGTGTTATCGTGTAGTCAGTTTTAGTTTAGTAATGTTAGTAAACTTGTTACAACTTCACCATTGCATGTGTGTGCATGCCAGCCCAGAACATGCCACTTCTCAACAATTTCATTATACAAACATACTGGGAAAATCGAGACTCGATTCTGAATCGTCCAACATGAGAATCGATTTTTGAATTCGAATCGATTTTTTCCTGCAGCCCTAATCAGAACTGAACTGGTTTTAACCAGGCTTGAACTGAACGATGTTCGCATCTCTCTCGGTCTCTCCCAGAGTTTCTCTAACAAACTGTAAAACAGTCCCTAGTGCTGTGGTGTCGGGTTATGCTCAGTTCGTCTCTTTCTCTCTCCCCATTTCTCTCCGTCTATGTGTGTGAGTCTAGGCACTGTGTGGGAGAGACAGACGTAGCGATCTATAAAACTTGACCAATGAGACCAACAGTAGTACCACAGCCTTGCCCTTAGTAATTAAGTATTTCGCTGAAAAATAGGCCATTATGTTTTACAACATGTCATGCATGGATTATCAAGTTTTACGTGCCATTACAAACAAGGATAAACACTGTTTATCCATGTTAGAGAGGTGAGAGAGATGGAGAGATGAGATTGATAAGAGATAAGAGATATAGATGTGCTCTTATCGAGTAGGAGTAAGAATCATAGAGTTATAAAAGAACTAGAGTGGTAATCGGGAATCCCCGGCCAGTCGCTTCTATTCTGTGGAGTTGCTCGCCCAGCGCATACTCTCTTTTCCCCCCTTCTTTCGCGTTTGGGGACGATGACGTTGCGGGGCTCCTCCGTGTCATAGAGTTATGTCTCAGTATGTGCAGTAGTGCCACCTCCATGCGCAACCCTGTGTGCAAGCTTGTGAGTTGAGCCCATTGGTCGATTTTTGCTCGTTCATGCATAGGGCCCCAGCTGCACTTCCAGAGTCGGCCGCCAGGAGACTAAAGCTTCCCTTTTCCCTCTCGGTTCTGGGGGCTTGGTAAGAATAATGCAGAATTGGCTTAATTTCCTCAATCGACAAGGCCAACAATCAGTCGAAGACATAGGTCAAAGGTCAAACAATGCAGAGACAACCTCTGTGTAGTCTTAGAATTTCACCTGTTAGCATTGTAATCATCATCCATTGTGCAAACATTTACACAGCACACAAACACACACACACACACACACACACACACACACACACACACACACACACACACACGGCTGTTAAGTGAATGGGGAATAAGCCATGTGAGCACTTTAAATCTGATCACAGTGGGGGGGGGGGGGGGGCACAGTTGAAATGTTGAAGCAAATTCTCATACCAAATAACTACATGAACCATAACCTTCCTAATGAGTGATTAAGTCAGACAGAAAGAATAACATAAAAACAACTGAAAGATCAGTAGAACCAAATGATGATGAGACCACATCAAAGAGAATCTGAGATGAAAAAGTCAGGGAAAGAACACAAGATGGAGAGCGAGAGTAAATGTTGCCCTCCGAGAGAGCGAGAGAGTGAGAGTACATAGAGAACGTGAACAGCTGACGTGTTTTCTTCATCCTGAGCTGATTAGATGAGTCTTGTTTTTTTCACAGTGTTAAGATGTAGGACAGACAGGTTTGTCACACGTACAAACCGCATTTTCGCTGACTATGAGGAAGTTTTCAGATGGTTCTGTTTGCATAACAAATGGTTGCTGGTTCAACAGCTCTGTTTTATGCTGCACAAACATAATATTATGTTGACAATTGTCACAAACAGTGTTTGAAGTGTTGTGTGTCTGGTAGAATATGTGACGGTAAGAGACCAGAGTTGTGTTTGTCAAACACAACTCTGGTCACCTGCAAAAAAAATAGATGTGCAAACGTCTATTTTTCTTTTTGATTACTTCCAATATGATGACCCATTAATGAAGATGTCATCCCAGAGTCCAATGACAGCACAAGGAGGAGAGAGTCGGGTAGGAATCACCTCCTTCTCCTCGTAGCATTCAAACAGTCTCCATGCAGATTGAGTTCAGGCAGGTCAAACTCCATAACTAAATCATTACGGGTTTTACAGCATAACATTTACAGCCCTATACAGTCGTGGAGGATTCAGGATTTTCAGCATAATTTAAGTGAGCTGCGCTGTCACCTCCCGCCAACAGTAAACAACTAATTATTATTATTATTATTATAACTATGAACAGATATGACTAGAAATTGTCAACTTAACACATCTTTACTTTAAATGTTTATTTTATGTTTCTCATAAAGTAAAATAAAAAAGATGGCTTTGAAACATTAGCGGCTTCCAAACATGATGGTGGCAGTTAATGCGGGTTTCTGGGATAACTGGGTTTTCATTTGCCAGCAGCTTTAAGCACTGACAAAGTAAATGGTCCTGTCTGACGTCACATCCCAGCCCTGCTTAGTGGCAAAATGTCAACATGTTATGTGTGCAACTTGTTTTTAACATGCACATAAACATCTGAGTTTCTGGACTGTGACCCTTGATCCGAGAAGAAAAGTTAAAAACCTGATGGCAGTAAGGAAGGAAGGAGGCATGCCAGCGAGGAAGGAGGCATGGCAGCGAGGTAGGAGGCATGGCAGCGAAGGAGGAGGCATGGCAGCGAAGAAGGAGGCATGGCAGCCAGGAAGGAGGCATGGCAGCGAAGGAGGAGGCATGGCAGCGAAGAAGGAGGCATGGCAGCCAGGAAGGAGGCATGGCAGTGAGGAAGGAGGTATGCAGCTGTTGTGCTGTGGGGAACAGATGGACAAACACAGCAGCCACCTGTTTGAGGACCTCAACCACCCACCCACCACCCTCCTTCACCCACCAGCACCGACCTCCACCCAAAACCATCACTGACAGGGCAGACCTGCCCCATGGCTCATGTACAACTTGCACATGCATGCACAAACACAACTACAGACTCCTCGTGTAGCCCAAACAGTGAAAAGGGAGAGTGATAATAAATGAAGGGGCACATGGTTCAATAGCTGGCTGCCTCTGTGTCTCTGGGGGGTCACACACTCAAATGGCCACAACCGCAGTCTTGCTCTCTCACAAAGCTCACTCTCTCCCTCACACACACACACACACACACACACACACACACACACACAAAGACCCTCAGGCTCTATCTCAGTAACACACACTAGCATACAGTACTCTCACTCACACAAACACCCACAAGTGCACTCTCTCTATCACCTACATCAACACCTACCGTACAACCACAAACTGTCCCACACACACATCCACAAGCGTACACACACACACACACACACACACACACACACACACACACACAGATTTGCACTCTCAGACACGCATTCTCTCGCTCTCTCTCTCTCTGGCAGAGGGCATGGGGCTGGCAGCAGCAGGGCAGCTTTCCCCTGTGACAGTCTTGTAGGTTTTACTACCTATGACATCTGCTGCCTGGAGTCAGACATCTGACCTCTGCCCTCAACACTGACGACAGCCGTACAAACAATGTGACCTGTTCTGAAGAAGAACATAAAACCGCAATGGAGGGGCGTACGAGGCATAGAACAATGTGAATCCTTTATTGGAAATTTGTCCAGAAAACCTGCCAGCATAAAGGACTGCATTTGCAATGCTACATTAAATAATGGGACGAAAGCCAGGTCAATTTAAGAATACATATTTTAGTTATTTTATGGTATAGCAATATTTTGACAATAGTTGATTATTCAGAATTATGAATCACAGAGAGAAGTACATGACTGAATACAAGCCAATATCTAGCCACAAAGGTCTCTCCATTATTTAGAATGACTACAAACTTTCCTATAATAATTAAGGAAACTTGAATAGAACAACATTAAAAAAATTATTCTATTAAGAATAGGATATTTTAGAACAGGGGTCTTCAACAGGGGGTCTGCCAAAAGTTCGTGTGATAGGATTTTTTTTCTTTTTTTATACAACCACTTGAACCCTAGCATCCCTATTCTGAGGGAAACAGTAGCGAAAATTGCCGACCTACAAGCTTACAACGCCAACGAGGCGGTGTGAGCTTGTAGATCGCCTATTTTCGGAAAAGTGGAAAAAAGATCAAACCTAGTACAGAGCTTAATGTCAAGTTTACTAAGTATTGAGGGTTTAAGTGGTTAAATGTCTGAAAATACACATACAAATAAATCAAGCATATTAATAGAGAAGAGAATTAATGTGTAAACAAATAAACAAAAAAAAATGTACACAACACTGATGATAGTGCTGTCAAACAAGTCTATGAAACCATCTATGAAATCTATGGAAAAGTTTAACCTGCAACAAAATTTTATAGGGGGTCCCTGCTTCATCTCTCTCTCTCTCTCTCAACTAAGGGGTCCTTGGACTGATTTTTGAAGACCGTCATTTTAGAAGATGAATTAGTAACACTACATTGAAAAACATAACACCAGTATTGGTATCTACCTAAACAGAACATTGCAGCTTCAACCCTAATATCCCCCAGGCCAGGGGATGTATCCCGTCTTCCCCTTGGCTTTGGTCAGAGATTCAGGTCTAGACTTTCTAATCCTGCGTCTCTATTGTCTTACCTCACTCTCTGTGTAATAATACCGATCACCTTAACCTAGCCTCCCGATCAGCTTTTATGTAATATGTCTACAGCTTGCATCTATGGAGAAACAAGCACGCAGACCTACAAGGAAGCTGAGGGGTAAATAGCATTTCTACGACATACTGTGCTTGCATCTGATCTGTCCAGCGGAGGGATATACAGACAAACCCTGTTCTGAACAGCTTGTAAATCATGTAAAAACATATAGCACAATAGCGACAAAAAGAGCAAAGATTGCACTTGGTGGACTCACTAAATGAATGCTTTCTTACTGTTCCAGAGGTTGTCTCGTCCTGAGACCCAGGCTTAAGACATCACTGATATTTGGGGGCCAGAAAGAAATTAGGCCAGCTGTCCATTCTGGGAGTGACCTATGGTAAAGCAGGCGGTACAGAGCCGAGGTCCGGCGTCCTGTGACACTGGAGTCTTTGAGCTCCTGTGGATGAAACCATAATCTGCCATAATCTGCTTAATGTTTGCTATGGAGATTACCACCTGACATAACATCTAAGGAAGATAAAAGAGACACAATACACCTCTTGCAAACACATACACCAGAGTACTGTTTTGCAGAAATGCATAGGGTACATAGAAGCACAGTACTGTAACATCAAAAACAGAGTTAACATGCGTCCACATGTGCTGCAGGATAATAAAATACAAACACAAACATAGTAAGTAAGGTTCACAATCACATGGAACCTTAACATCAGCCGAACAGTAACATTAACTCTCCAGAGTAATTAGTAGAGCATAAGTCCCTTGGCTTGGCAAGTGGCCAACATACACCCACGAACTGTGTCTGTGTGTGTGTGTGTGTGTGTGTGTGTGTGTGTGTGTGTGTGTGTGTGTGTGTGTGTGTGTGTGTGTGTGTGTGTGTGTGTGTGTGTGTGTGTGTGTGTGTGTGTGTGTGTGTGTGTGTGTGTACGTGCTTGAGAGTGTGTGTGTGTGTAAACCAACGGCGACAGGTGACAAAGCGGCTGGCCGCTACTGAATAGCAGCTGTGTGGCTGAGGGTTGCTATGGGCCAGTAAGAAAACATTTGAGTGGAAACCTCTAAAACTTTAATAAGTGTCTCCATCAGCTCCAGCTACAGTAGCCACTAGAACAGGGCTTTTCCCCTGTCTTGTACACTACCGTTTGTACTGTGTGATATATGGCTACTAGTCTAAGAGATAAGAGAGCAGGCTCTCTAGTTGGAATACAAGGTTGTACTACCTTCTTATTTGCTAAAAGGATAATGCATCATAAGACCGACGTTACAGATAAACAAGGCACCCTAGTAGCCCAACCAGTTTTCTTACGATTTGCGATTTGATACACTTTTTTGTCATCCCTCACGGGGAAATTCAACAGTTATTAAAAACAACTTTATAAATATAATGTCACAATCATAACACTTGCTCATACAGGAGGTGCAAACACTGCTCACACACCAGCATCTTTTGTTCGACGTCTATCTACTCCTGACATGACTGATGTTCATTTTGACCTTTGACCCTTTCAACCCAAAAGTTAATCAAATCATTTCTGCGGATCATTAACTTCTATGAAAATCTGAGTTTTGTTCACACGCACACACGCAGGCTGTGGTTTACCATGGATTGGAACAGCTAAGATGCCATTTTGCCACCATCTTAGCCACAGAGATTTGTAAAACCTTGCGCATACACAAGACGAAAAGGGTCGCTCCTCTTACCTTGCCATAGGAAAAACTAAATCACAAGTACATCCATGGAATGGTGAATGCTGTCAACAAGATGTTGGCACAGTGATATGATACATAAGGTTCTAGCAGGTGCATGTTTGTTGTATTCTACAATGGGCCAATCAGAATCAAGGCCTGCAACTATCCATTTTAGAATTGGCTTTGTTTATCATCTCTGTATGTGTAGAGTTATGCATGCATGCCTGCCTATGTGGTTGTGGGGTGGGCGGGCAAATGTGTCTGGGTATTGAGATTAACCACAGTCTCAAAGCCCTTGATGCAAAGCCCAGCTCAGAAGCTGTGTTGTGTCATCACATGTCCAATACCCTCTGCTGCTCTGAGGTTGTTGTTTTTTTAAGGCTCTTGTTAACATTAAGCCAAATAAGGAAATCTCTCTCATTCCACCATTTAAGAAAACAAAAACCAAGACCAAATGCAGATCAAAGACAATAATCTTATAGTTTAGGAATGATAATTAAATTACGCAAAACTAGGCACCATCGATCTAAACACAACATGTCTTTGAGCTGGGCGCTAACTGCCGCCTTCACCTAGCCAAAATGAATTATTCAACACCTCACACAGACTCATTCTCACGCCAGAATAGGGAGTTGGAGCGTGCCTGATTTTGACAATGAGTAATTAGAAGGCCACTTCCTAGAATCCCTCCCTTCTGCATTCAGCACAAGGGCCAAGCAAATGTGTGCATATGTCCATGTTGTTTTCAGCTTTGCAGACAGTTCACACACACACACACACACACACACACACACACACACTTTTCCAGCTTGCTCTGTCTATCTCTCCGTCTATCATTTTCTCCTTCTCCCCGTCTGATCATCCATACTTTGCATTCTTGGCTCAATCTATTTCCCTTTCTATCTCTCTGTCAAATAGAGAAACATCTCATCTCCACTTATGACAAGAGAAATCATTTCTGGACAAAACTATGAGGTCAAATGACACTTAACCACTTACAAACCCTTACTACTTTGTTGGATGTCAAATCGTGAAAATAACACACCACAAGAATGTTCTACTATTTACTTTTCACCAAACCAAATGTTCTTCTATTTTCGCCAAATGTTTTCCTATTATGACATACCCAAAATAGGGACTCTACAGTACATTAGTTACAGATAAATATAACCTCACGCACGGCACACTCTCCTCTCTGCTCAGTATTGATAAGATTCCATAATGAATCCCAGAGTTACTTTTTCCTCTCTCCAGGTTCTCACTGTAACTGATAACTTGTGTCACGAGTCACGACTGGTCAAGTAACAGACACGCCAACAGCGCCTAAAACACATGCTCTCAGGTCAGCTGTGGTGGGTACCGTGAATTGCGTGGTCCCCCCGCTGAACATGGGGGGGGGGGCATGGCTGTCCCCTCCCCGGCCGCAGGGAGTTCATGTGTCAAATGATTCTCTCCCAGAGTGCACGCCATTGTCCCCGGGAACAAAGACAGAGAGGCTAGTCCTGGGTCGCTTGATTGCTGAGGCCAAATGGGGCCGGGCCTGGCCCGTCTGTGAGCCAAGTGACCTGTTTCACAATAAATACCTCTTCACACGTCCCTGCCTCTTTATGCTCCCTTTCTTTCTTTCTTTCTTTCCTTCTTAATTTCTTTCTTTCCTTCTCCCTTCCTCTCCTTTCGTACTCTGTTTCTCTCATTTCACCGCATTCTTTTCTCACTACTTCTCTTTTCTCTTCCTGTGTTTCTCACTAGCTCCTTCTCAGAGCCCGACTGATGCCAGATTTTTGGGGTCCGATGCCGATCCTGATTTTGGTGGGGCCCTAGACCACCCATTACTGTTTTAATCAATTAGAACATTTTTTATTTCATGAATTATCGGAGAATATTTTACTTATAAGCAAACAAATAAATAAAAGTACACGCAAATTACTTTTTGATAGATAAAAGTATATTTTCTATAAATAAAAGAAAAACATAAGAACATTTTATAAATTATACATTGAACAAGCAAACAAGAAAATAGAAAATACACATCAACAGAACATTATTAACCACTTGATTTGCTATTTTTAAAAATAGCATATCTACAAGCTTGCGGTTCATTGTGAGCTTGTAGATCATCCCGCGTTGTGAAATTAATTGTAGATAATCCCTCCCTCCTTCACCTTCCTATAAAGACTTTGGACTGTTTTCCTCCTTGCACCGACACTACGGATGTTAAAACTCAGAGGACTGCCGATTCTGCAGCATACTTGTGTTGCCGGGGCAACCACTTCTGAGAAGGAGCAATGTGGTGGGGGCTGTTCATTTGGAAACAGCATTAGTCAGAGCAGTGCTTCTCAAAGTTTTTTCATTTCAAGGACCCCCATAATAGAGAGTGTACCAATGGAAACAAATGGAACTGTAAGGGTCCATTGTCAGACGTCAGAAGAATAGCGAGTAACATTTGAAGACTTCATTTCTCTGACGTTCTACTTTTCGTGTTAACAACCTTCAATCCACCGACACTGCCACAGTCAGAAAATCACCCTTCAGCAGCTTGGATGCTGCAATAGGCTCTATGCACAGCAACCATATTGTAAAGAAATTGGGTCTCTTCCTTACTTGCTGTTACCAATGATACTAATGAAGGCTCCGTTCCATTCTGGTCAAACAGAGTCAGGGTGCTGATATTGTGCATGTTGGCTCACTGGAAACACTCTGCTACACACTTTGAGAGAGTCTCAAAGTGTGGTTCAGGGACCCTCATGGTTCCTTGGGGGGGGTTCCAAATGGCCCCTTACGGGTGTGTAACTCTGAGAGTGTACAAATGGAACCACGTGGACCAGTAAGGGTTCATTTGGTTCCATTTGTACACTGTCACTCTCACGGTGCATTTTAACAGCGGTTCTCGGGCGATGCCGGGCGACGTCGCCCAAAATATAAAGAAAGTCTATGAGAGCCGGCAACTTCGGGCGATCGGGCGAAGTGGGCGGGGGGGCGATGAAAGATGGATTTTCTTTATCTTTTTGGGCGACGTCGCCCAGAGTTGCCCGCTGTTAAAACGCAGGGTCAGAGTTATGGGGTCCTTGAAATTAAAACGTTTGTGACCACTATGTCACACTAAATGGAACAGAGCCTTCATTAGTATCATTGGTAACACCTGTAAAGGAAGTAATAAGTCATTTATTTTCAATATGGCTGCTGTGCATAGAGCCTATATCAGGCTAGTGACAAAACAATGCTGTTCCTGGAATCTCAGGCCACGTAGCTGAATAAAAATCACTCCTCCCTGCAGGTTCATGTGCCATTTAGCAAGGCACTTAGCCTCGACTGTTCAGTGCTCCAGGGGAGCTGCTCCCAAGTGTCAGTATGTGTAACTACATGAGTGTAAAAGCAGGCCATTACTGACAAATGAACACCTTGCTTGGTTAACTTGGATTAATTAGCGTTTGAGAAACATGCACGTACAAGCACACAACTAAAGCTGACTGAAAAAGATAATTATTTTCCATGATCAAGAATGTTTCCCGTGGGCCGTCCGGGTGGCGCAGGGGTACATTTCCTGCGCACCACCATGAAGACCGGAGTTCCTCCGGCTTGGCTGGGCGTAATAACGAACACAATTGGCTGTGTTCATGGGTGGGGCCGGTTAAACTCAGGTGAAAAGAAGTGGCAGGCGATGTCACGTGTTTCGAACTAGACATATGGCTGTTTACGCTCTCTCCAAGACCAAGCAGAAAAGGGCCAGCAGTGACAGAGACATGGAACAACTGGGAATGAAATGGCATAACGACTAAACTGGAAGAAATTCAGAAATGGTAAAAGAAAAATGGGGAAAAAATGATATTGTCCGGCATAAACAATTCTCGATAATAGGCAGGAAACTGAACGTATGGTACAATACTGATGTGAGAAAATGGGCTTCAATGGCTCACATTCCTGGAGCAGATGGAGTCAGAAGTCAGCTGTTAACAGAGTGGTGGGGAGATGTTGAATGATGCATATGGAAAACACTGTCAAAGTAAAATAATCACAGTATGCTGCCGACAGACAGATGAGCTGTTGTTTTGATGTTTCCATACAGTTAACGAGATCACATCAGCTAAAATGACTTGAATGAAACAGACACGGGACCATGTGTGCTCCCATGAAAGTGTGTGACCCCATATTTCAGATCTGTGACATGCCATTGTGTGTGTTTGTGTGTGTGCGCACGCGTGCACACACGCATGTGTTGGAGATGCTATTATGGAACAGAAACAAAATGATTCGGTCTGTATGAGAAGGATTAAAGGATTGAAATAGCTCTGGGCAGGCTACTTTCACACCGTAAAATCTTAAGAGTTAATTAAACTGGCCCATATTCCATTTCTGCACTCTCAGGGTGAAATTTACACCCTGGTTTTTACTGTGTAGCAGCAGCACCACATGTTCTCATGTCACTATAAAACTGGTAGTCTCCTCTATTGGCAGCACTATGAAAATGGCTTCATGCACCTATTTTTAGAAGATAGATTAGCAGTGATTGTGTATTGTTGGACTGACCAGCAATCCCAACAGTATTCCATAATGTGTCTTCTTGTGTTTCTATCACCATGAGAAACCAATGTTAGGAAATGAATGAAAGACAATGAAATGCAGTTTTGTAATGAATGTTTGTACTCTGCACCTGCATGATCAATAGTAATGCTCTGTTGTGCTCTGGCATCTGGTTACAAGGGAGGGGAGAGGAGAGGAAGGGAGCCCATTAGAATAGAGATAACGGCCCTACCTAATTAACCTTTTGCTGTGTAGCTACACATCCGTTTAGAAAGCGTTGCCTGTGTCTCATTCAGCAATCCAAACAAGGTTACACACTAGTCTGCATTCACATTCTATGTTGCAGTACAAAATTCCCGCTGTTTGCATGCACAATGCATGCATTTCTATAGGATAATTCAGCACTTGAACTTAAATTACTCTGCAAAAGTATGTACCGTACACATGGCTAAATGAGTACAGATTGAACACAAAAAAAGGATCCAGTTAAACAAATCAGCTTCACATCACACTCCTGCAAACTCGTTTGAAGTTTCTTTCATATTATTTATTTAGCAGATTTCTCCGCTAATGTTCCTTTTCAACTCAAAATGAGGGTGGGACAAAAACAAAACGAAAATCTCCTCCTCATCATCATGCCATTCCCCTTTTCTTCCTTCTTCCATGCCATTCTCCACTGGATACCATCTGAGAAAGTTTACCAGTCTCAAAAGGGTGCATGTAAAATAGAGAGAGGGGGTGAGAGAGAGAAAGAGGGGTGGGGGGCACGTTCATGAGCTGCTCCTCACACGGGCAAATCACACACATGAGTGGTCACTGGGCATGCAGCTGGTCAGCGCTCTGCTGTACAGGGCCTGTGCACTGGTGATTGGCACTGCCCAGAAAGCCTGCACCCACGCACACATGCACACTAACACAACAGAGCAGGTGAGAACACAACCACACAAACAACAAAATGTTGCTTGATGAGAAAACACACACACACACACACACACACACACACACACACACACACACACACACACACACACACACACACACACACACACACACACACACACACACACACACACACACACACACACACACACACACACACAGTAAAACTTTGTTCCCCTATCTAATGTGTACATGTTTCATGACGTCTTAAGCGTGATTTATACTTTGTCGTACGATGGTGTGTCGCATGCCAAAAATAGCAGCAAGCTCACAAAGCATCGCAATGTGAAGCGCTTGTTGTATAATTATCAGCTAGTACAAATTAAGCATTAGGCTTCCCTGTGGATCTCTGATGTCATGCAACCAGGCTAATATGTCTGTATATGACCTGACTGTCCTATATTATAGGACATCAGTCATCCGACTCATCTATGATGTCAGTCATCTCCATATTTGGGCAAATCATCATCAGTAATAATCAAAAATAAAAATGTGTTATTGGTGGGCAAGTAATGTAATCAATGTATGCCCCACATTGTGTAAAGCTGGCCTGGGTAACACTATACTGTGGCAACCCTAACACAGACCCTCTTCTAGACGGCTTGGAACAAAAAAGGCACACATTCTGTTAGGCTGCCGCTGTTATGCAACATGGAGCCTGGAGGACGCTTCTACCCGAAGTGATCACACTCTCTGGAGCTGCATATAGGACCAGTGGCTGTTCTTTTGCAAGGTTAGGTTTTGCAAGTGTGTCATTTAATTGCAGTTGAATTACGTAGTTCCATGCTGAGCCTGTAATTTGTGCCAAGATCTGTGGCATAGGAATACTACACGGATGTTGAAATTTTAAATGTTAATCAAGAAATGACAGTGGGAATCAAGGCTGCACAGTGGTGAGTCACCCAATGTACAGAAATGTGTACTGTGTGTGTGTGTGTGTGTGTGTGTGTGTGTGTGTGTGTGTGTGTGTGTGTGTGTGTGTGTGTGTGTGTGTGTGTGTGTGTGTGTGTGTGTGTGTGTGTGTGTGTGTGTGTGGTTCGTTCATAACAGAGATGTAGGCTTCCCATCCAAGATACCATCTGTCCCACGTTACACCACTACAGTACAAAATCCTGAATGTTAATTGAACTCCAGTTTAACTTAGGTTAATACCAAGATCTATGGCACACGATACATCCCACCCTATACCCCACTCTAAAAGGTCACATTATACTTTCCACAGCTGCGTAGCTGCAGGGTATGGTAGCCAGGGCAAATTTCATCACCAGCTCTCGTCCACGCACACATCCCAGATTTCTGTGACCATGCATACTTTATGTATGGACAAGTTATGTTGGCACACGCAAAAGAATAGACATACAGTATTGGATGCTCTGTTTGAGGAGAGTGTGAGTGAGGAGATCGATCACCAACTGCTGAATTATATAATGTGACTATGAAGGACTTGAACTTGAAGTGATGTTTGCTTGCAGGTTTGTTAAATGTTATCCGAGCAGAACAGAATAAAGACCTAAATAAAAGTTTTCTTGAAGCTTTTCTGTAGGAATGTATTACCCTTATCTGCTATTGCTTATCTGATGGTTAAGCTATAGTGGGCCTTTAACAGTAAAGTTATGACAAGTCAAGTCCAAGAAGCCCTTCATTTGGATTGTCTGGATTAAGGTTATTAGATTAAGCCTTGAATTAAGTTCAGTTCATATTGCTCTTGAATGCATGCGTGTCTGCAGACACCCAATGTAGCTACAGAACCACGTCACAAACGCTGTAGGCGTTGCAGACAGTCAAGGTTACATGGACACGGCAAGTATAATGGCATAACACACATGCGTGCATCCTCTACAATGATAAATGTGCTCTGAGCCAGACAACGCTGCCCCAGGTAAATACTCAGCACCTCGCCGTAGTTTCCAAGCATTCCATGCGTCTGTACGTTCTAGTAAGTGATGTCACTGACACCAACACACCAAACCCACAGCCTGGCAAGCAAACAGGCTTCATAGCTTCGACAAACAACACTTCTATCACTCATATACTCTCTGACACACACACAGATGGCTGGATATTTCTAGAGCTTGGCAAACACCAACTTTCACCATTATTTATTTTTATATACATTTATACACAGTACACACGCTATATCTATAAGCTCATGGTCAAGCAAATGGTCTTCTATGTGAAGGCAAAATGGGTAAGTTTATGTTAATCCTTCACATGGCTATTAAGGGGTGGCAGGTGACTAGATAAAATTCCTTTTATACAGAGATTTGTGCTAGTCTTTCATTTACCTTTCAGCGCTAGCAGCATACTGCCACGACTCTATGACATTGCAAGTTCATTTACTGAGTCCCAAGGGGGCTAGGGAAAATGGACTGATAGAGAAAAAAAAGATAAACAGGAAGTTCAAGAGCAAGGTGATGAAAAACCAAAACACAATCATACTAAAATGTTCAAGATGATGTATCATTTGTTTATAGCAATCAGTTACAGTGGAGCATGTGCACCAAATAACCTTGCCATTGGGAATCTATAGTTATTGTTTAGGAAGGGGAGAGTATTTTTCAATACAGGAGTTTAAAACGTGCAACTTTCCTTTCAGAAATCTGCTTAACAAACCTCTAGGATATTGCAAGGCTTAAATCTAAGATTTTTGAAAAGGCCAGATAGTACAGACATACAGACAGAGGAGCAGAGAACAGTGACGAGCAGATGGTGGCAATTCACAAGCAGAATCAACCCCTCCCACCGCAAAGAAATCTTCCTTAAGATAAATCACTGGTGCACTATAACCTTATAGCTCCACTGCAATACTACTACTTGTGCACTCAACTTTAAAGAGAAGTATTTAATCGAAAATAAATGTAGAAGATTCCATTGATCCATTGATACCCTATCTATTTGCCAAGGCTTGAATAAGTCATAATCCTGACTTTTTGTGCATTATGACCACATTTTAACCTGAATAAGTTTAGCTTACCAGTTACCAAACTTAATTACGAGAGAATTGAAACAGTGGCCTAATGACTAAGGTCACAGGTTCGCTGCTCGCTTATTTTACATAACTCTGAATAAAAATATGAACTGAATGACTAAAAAGGGAAAAGGCATTCCTGAACAAACCCCTGGCTAATTCTGATTATTTTTACATTTTAATGCCAAATTGGGTGTACAGTCAGGTTGCAGCCAATGAGTGTGTGGGCAAAACGTTGTCAGGCCTTCATTTCAGGTCCTGTCATTTATCTGCGACGTTAAACTATGTCACCAGGGAGGCAAGAGGCCCTTCAGCAGTTGTCATGGCTCGTTACCACGCCACTTTACAGTGCCGGTCACCCCGATGACGCGGCTTATCTACCAGCCTTAGATAAGCTGACATCAGCGTTAAGTGCAGCGTGACACAACACAGAGGAACAGACGGAACTTGCTCTTATATCGTCATCTTCATAGTTTAGGAATCTTCCATAGGAAGATACATGTGGCCTGCCCTACATATTTGTGATACAAGAAGGGTGGGAAAGATAGATAGTAGGTTTGGTTGTGACAGGCCAATAACCCTAGCATAGACATTAAGCCTGATTTATACTTACATGGTGACACCGGTGCACAACTAAGTATAAATCAGGCGTTACTGCTTCCTTTTTACGCAGGATACAAATCTTTTTAAAGATTTGTTTTGGGCATTTTTAAGAGAGTGTAGAGAGACAGAAAAACGGAGTGCAGAAACACGAGATATGATGCCCGGATTTGGACTAAAACCCAGGTCCCCGCAACCCACAAGGACGGAGCATGCGGCCAGCACACCAACTGGCTGAGCCACCAGACACTGAATAAGAATTGAACGGCAGCCACCTGCCAGACTCGAAACCATTGGCTGTGTCTGATAATGTGGAGGCTGGCTGGGCCGCTCGTGGGGATAGATAACCAACCATCTTCTGGCTGGTAAAATAGTAAAGTGGAAAAAGGAAACCCTTCAGTGCCTCAATTTGAAGGTGACACATTTGGAGAATTATTTTTCAAAATATGAAATACATATATATATACACAAACAGACACACAATAGGGACGAAGAATGTCAACATTTTGGTTGAATATCACCATCGTTCATAATCGAACCGATTATTTCCAGTCTTGCGTTGCCAGACCTTGATATCTGCCACACCACAGACATGGTCTCCAATGTAGATATGATGACCATTTTATTGTGTATCCATTATATACATGTACAGAAAACACTGCATTGTGATGGGCATTGACATTTTCAAAAGTCTGAAAATGTTCCCCTTAAAATGTTTTCCCTATTGGAAGATTTAATTAACTCATTATTCATTTATTGTGAGGACATGGAGCACTATTAACCACTTGTACCCTGGGGTCTGGGGCTAACGTTTGCTAAAAATAGATCTACAGGCTATTTTCATGGGTTTTAGTGGGGCAAAAACAGGAGGGGCCTAGTATAGAGTCCTGGGGGACTCCGATCAAATGAGTATAGGGTTTAAGTGGTTAACTAGACTCTTTTTTTCCCTGCGATTCAACAGTGCAGCAGCCTTATGACAGACACAGCCATGGGGCATGAGTGAATCAGTTGTAGGCAGCTGGGAAATCTAGATACTAAAGCATAAACACACCTGCCCGCAAAACGCATCAATATTTCTCTTGTGCTACTCATATTAGGACTGGAGGGCGATATGCATAATATCATATGATATTTTGGAACAAATACATCGAGATCTCTTTTTTCCAAAACCTAAAAATAAAAATAGCAAAAATATCAGATCTACCATCTCACAATGTGTCACGATGCGACACTGAGCTTGTAGATAGACTATTTTCTAATGACGTTTTTCACCCATTTTCAACCTCAAGAAACCTGGCTACCAATGACATCATCGATGGCAATTCCAAGGTGGAAACCATAGCATTTCTCTTCCTGGAAAGTTAACATAATGAAATAGAAGCCATTGTAAAATAAAAAAAAACGAAGAAAACAAAACAAGTTTGAAATCGTGTTGAATTTTTAAAACCTGCCTACCGGTGATGCCACTGGTAGGCAGGTTTCTGAGCTGTCCACAGCCCTCCTGAGACACAGACTGAGTAGATATAAATTGTGCCATGTTATGAGCATTAGTGCACCAATTATACGAAGATAAGGTTGAAATTTAAAATAAAAGTGTTCCTTTAAGTGATTAAAGTCAACAACAACAAGACAACAGTTATGCCATATCACAATAGCCAAAATCCCAGACGAGCTGAGACGACACAAGCTCAATCAACCCCATTAATAAACACAAACCATTCCATATTTTACTGTATTTGTTAAATCAAGTCATGATTGACTTCAATTTAAGGTAGCTCTCCACCGCACCGACGTTGGCGGCGGTATTAAGTGTTGTAAAGCGTCCGTTGCCGAAAATCTGCTGTTGAATGGGCGGTGGGTACACCGCTGTGTCAGGTCGCAAGTTGTAGGGAAGCGTCAAGCCATAGGCTATTTTTAGCATAGTAGCCGTCTGTCTGCAACTTTTTTTCACACCTTCCAACTGGCTGATCTCCTGACTTCATTCGACTGCCAGTCTGTAGTAATCTGTAGTAGTCTGTTTGGTGGAGAGCTACCTTTAAAGGCATAACAACTTTTCCCTGTGTTTACATAAAAAAACAATATATACATTTTTACCCATCATTTTCCTTCTATACCGGCAGTCATCAGTAGTGTGGTGGCGTTTACCTGCAGAAACACATCCCTCTCGCTAGGGGTGGAAATCGATAGGTACCTGACGTCTGATTTGATTCCGATTCAGAGGGCTACGATTCGGTTATATTCCAAAAAAATCAACAATTGCAGAAAACCAACAAGAAAATAAACTATTTTTTTTGTAAAATAATACTGACTTATGACAAAGGCTTCTCAATATATTCTGATAACCAACCAAAATCTGGCTACTGCTCTGTGCAATTAGCAATATGATGAAAAATATATATATAATACATTTCTGACATTTGTGAATCAATTCATAATCGTTCATGTCAGCATCGCGATTAATCTATGAATTTATTTTATTTTCCACCCCTACCTCGCTGTATTTTGGTGTTTTCAATGTTTGTAGCCCAAAAACGTGTCTACCAAAACAAAACAAACAATGTGTTTCTGCAGGTAAACACCACACAGTGGCTGATAACTGCGGGGGAAAAGATGGGTAAAAATATATATTAATTGTTTCCTTACGCAAACACAGGGCAAAGTTACATATTGTGCCTTTGAAAAGTACCATAAACAAAAATAACTCGTAATAACTCTTGTGTATGGGTACATTTGCTCGTTCTGGTTCCTCAGACATTGTAGCAGCAATAATCACAACATAAATAAAGGGAGAGCAGAGGAATGGCATGACTAAGATGAAACGCGACAATGTAATAATCACACCAAACAACTTCAGTGGTTTCCATTCTGGAACAGGCACACATCATTTTGAGTCTTTGAAAACAGCCGAGGCTATTGTTAACCACAGTTTGGCTTATAGAGAGATTGCAACAGCTGGACCCAATTAAGGCTTTCTTTAAAAAGGGGGCAGCCCCCACTGACTGCATGTTTCCCTGCCTTTCACTGGCTTACATGCACATGCATACACACTCACACAACACAATGGTGAGTCATGGATCTGAGAGTCTGGGTCATGCAACTCCATAGAAGCTGTGGTGATATATGAACTTTCTCTTCATGGAGAAGACGACTCACACGGCACCAAGCAATGGTCATGGCTGACAAAGAAGTCCAGTCCACACACTTAAGCATGTCATTATAGGCGAAGATTTAAATAGTTTTTAAACATTTTCAAAATAAGTTGATTTAGGCTACAAGTTCACAAAGTGTCATGTTGGGAGCATGACAACTTGTAGATCGGCTAATTTAGATTTTTTTTTTTGAACAGAGCTTACGTGGTTAAATAAAAACAATGTTCAGTTTGTAGATTTTTCATCTATCAAAAAGTTGTTTATTTGTATTTCTTTGTTTTTCTCAAGTTAAATGTTATCAAATAGAAACTTTTATAAAATCAACTTTTTGAAATTGAAAATGTTGCACTTTTATATAAAATATTTGTCAAAACATCGGTAATTGGTGGTCTTGGACTCTCCAAAATTGGACCCAAAAATCTGGCATCTGTAGGACTCTAGTAAACACATTTTCCTATAGTTTGTAAACATGTCTTATGTATTTCCTGCAAAGCCCATAAAGGAAGACATAAATACAGCGTATTTGGCAGTGAATGAAAACAATGTGTCAACAGTCTTAAATAATCTCAAGATCACTGAATAATTTGTGCCCAACAAGAATGTACTACAAGTAACAATTAAATTGCTAATATCGACTTTGAATAAAACAACCTTTGAATCAGCAGTGTATGCATGCTCAATGGTACCTACCAAGTACCTATTCAGTACCATTACCAACTGAAGTAATTCCTTCTCTGTTATAGGCTACGCCACAGTATGCCATTTGTGCAGAGGCACAGTCTTTGAGATGCTTCTGTTTCACATGATTCTTCAGTCTGGGAAACAAAGACTAAGAAATGTTCCTGATCACAGGAGCAAATGGACATCCTACAGCAATGTTTCTAAATAAGTGGGCGAGGATCCAAAAGTGGTTCACTAGGTTTTATGACAGGGACACAGAAGAAGTACGACTATAATAAAAAGGATATTGTCTTATTTACTACATTGGGTTACTTCATGGTCAATACAAACTAGTTGATAAAACTGCAATATACGTGAACAAACACTACATAATTTCCTTTAACAAGTTCCATTTTAATCAACTCCCAGTATAGTGTGCTTTAGACTGGAACAATTTAGGCTGGATATCCAATCCAGTGTCTGCCCAGTATCCTATATCCCAACGTTCTGCTCAGATTACTGTATCCTTACCAGTGAAGTTAAGGCATGTCAGCAGTTGTATTAGAGGTGAGGTGTGTACCAACATGTATACACCTGTGACACATGGCATGTTGTCTCAAGGGGGCATACAGTGTCACTCTGCTGATGTGAGCTTTTAACGTCCACATGACTAACAACGACCTATTTGTTGTTGGACATTTCCACATTCCCATGAGAAACTGCTTGTGTGTGTGTGTGTGTGTGTGTGTGTGTGTGTGTGTGTGTGTGTGTGTGTGTGTGTGTGTGTGTGTGTGTGTGTGTGTGTGTGTGTGTGTGTGTGTGTGTGTGTGCGTGTGTGTGTGTGTGCGTGTGTGTGTGTGTGTGTGTCTTTATAATTAAGTGAATGGGGAAGCATTTAGTGACATTTACCCCCCCATTGTTCATGCCATTTATAAGCCTGCCAAAAGTACACCAACTGCTTCTTTTGAGAACAGTCTGGGGGGCAACCACCGAGCAACGGACAGCCAAAGCTTCTGGTCAAATAAAGCGGATGTGTTTGAATTATAATACATGGCATCAAATACTTTATGCCATCATGTAATCGGTGGTGCTAAGGATAATCTCTCTTGTGCAAAGCGACAGTAGCACGAATGAGGGCTAGCGCCATTATAACCAGCTGCAAGTATAGCTAGATATTGCCAGAAATGCTGCAGAAATGCGAGTATGATGCTCAGTTAAGTCCATTGTCTACACACAGTTGTAACCTTATGTAAAATAAGCTGAGTTTAAGACATGTAGGTTGACTTGCATCGCCATCATTGATTACATTATGAAAGGATGTCACTGACACCGTTTTTCTTTAATACACTGAAATCGGCAGTGTATGCATGCAATGCAACTGAACATTCTCGATCCTTGTGCACGAAGGTATAACATTTCGCACTGCAAGCAAGACAAGTCGGTATCAGAAGTCTCGCCCCAAAACACGCTCACCCCCATTTTCTTGTATCCTTATATTTGTTTTACTGAGGATAAGGTTAGAATTAAGTTTAGCGTTAGGCATAGTTTTACTTGAGGTTGAGTTTAGGAATAAGGTTAGGTTTTGGCACCGTTTTACTAAGGTTACGTTTAGGAATAAGGTTAGGTTTTACGTTTTAGGCACAGTTTCACTGAGGTTAAGGTTAGGTTTAGGCATAGATTCACTGGGGTTAAGTTTAGGAATAAGGTTAGGTTTAGGCATAGTTTCACTTAGCTCTGGTTCAGAGCGTTAGTGAGTTCCCTCACTAACGCTCTGAACCAGAGCTAAGTTTCGCTGAGGTTAAGTTTAGGACGAATATTAAGTTTAGGCATAGTTTCATTGAGGTTAAGTTTAGGAAGAAGGTTAAGTTTAGGCAGAGTTTACTGAGGTTAAGTTTAGGAATACCAGGGTGACCCGTTCCGAGATCGCCTGGATTTTCTTCGGGGCAACTGTGTTTTGGGGCGGGCCTTTTGGTGTTCGACAAGACAGATCACTGCGGTGGGATCAACTGCAATACAAACCGCTGTGGATGCACTATTTATTAGACAGTCAGTCAGTGTTGCTCTCCATTACATAAGAAGCGCGTTAAATAAACGCCCTAACTTGGGGTCCACTCTTTGCCCCCCCCCCCCCCCCCCCCCCGTTGAAACAAAGTCCCTACAATACGAAATAGAGCGCAGCTTTCTGGCAGAAAGTGCGTTGAGCCCCCACGACACGTTACAGCAATCAAGTGTGCTGTTCTTTTCTAATTAAGATAATTTATAGGTGTCTTACCTCATGATGAAAGTAGTGTCACGCAGATATACCGCAGACTCCTTTGAACACAGACGACAAAGCGCCTTGTTCTGTTAGTTCTGGAGAAAAAAGTTTACCGCTTGATGATTAGGGCTGCAAGAATATCAATGGGACGCCGTTTGGTATGGACGAGAAGGATCACAGTTTGTAGGCTATCCAAGGAAAAAGTTTTTTAAAAAAAGAAAAAGAAAAAATATATTTTTCTTTAAAAAAAAATGCTCGTGTCCTACATGATCTAGTGCATCGCGTCGATCGTCACCGCAACTGACGTTTCTTTATTTAAGGAAAGATGTTTGACCAAAAACGCAACGTTGCTGTGTTTTTTGGGGGTCCTCCTTCCTCCCGGTGGTTTGAAGCGGCAACGTGCCGCTATAGTTCAGGTTGACCGTTCTGCTGCTGCTGCTGCTGCTGCTGCTGCCTGGCTGCAGGATTCTACTCTATCGACGTAACGACAGGAACGTGTGGGACGTAGCGAGAGACGTAGCCTACAAGTTGCCCCTGACAACTGATCATCTGACTGGATCACACTTGTTTGGTGGCAATTAGAATATATAATATATATATATATATATATATATATATATATATATATATATATATATATATATATATATATATATATATATATATATATATATATATATATATATATATATATATATATATATATATATATATTTATTTATATATATATTTTTATATATATATATAATATATGTAGGCTGTGTATGCTGAAAATCTCAACTGAGATTCAAATAAGTCAAATTTGAACATTTTACCTAGATTTCAATGTAAAACCACCACATATTGATTAATTGGGGTGGGGATTTGAGTTCTGTCATGAGGTCTGTGTGAAGGTCTTTTAAGAAGACCCCAAATTACAGCAAAATCACTGAAACCTTGCCTGTATTTTCACTTATATTTACAAAGAAATTAAGAAAAAAAACTGTCACCATATAAACAGGACAATGGTGATTTTTGGAACTTTCTTACAGTACCTTTTACATTTTAAACACTGAAGGCCCTGGAACTAATATAATCCCTGGGCCCTGGCTGATATTGAATGATAATGTAGGTTGGTATTGTTGTTTGCATATTGTTGTTTGTCTTGTGAACTTGTGTTTGCTGTTGCCAAAACCAATTCCTGTATGTCGTCCATAGCCTATTGGACATAACATGCATTTGAGTTCTGATGTAATCAACATGCAAGGCACTGCATGTGTATAGTACAATACATCTTTCAAGTCCACTAAAAAGTAATTTGCGTTTAGGAGGTTTTCGTTCACGTCAGTACAGTGAAAGTGTACACAGCCTTACTTTACAGACAAGAGCTGGTGTGGAACACCACTCGAAAGCTGATGTCCAGTCACAGGTGGCCCTGTGACACCAGCCCTGTGATTTAGTAAAGGAGGTGTGTGTGTGTGTGTGTGTGTGTGTGTGTGTGTGTGTGTGTGTGTGTGTGTGTGTGTGTGTGTGTGAGAGAGAGAGAGAGAGAGAGAGAGAGAGAGAGAGAGAGAGAGAGAGAGAGAGAGAGAGAGAGAGAGAGAGAGAGAGAGAGAGAGAGAGAGAGAGAGAGAGAGAGAGAGAGAGAGAGAGAGAGAGAGAGAGAGAGAGAGTTAAATCAGGAAGAGGACAACCCTGGCAGTCACTGTCATCATTCAGGCTTTAATCTACATGTCAGCAAGAAACCAACATGCCAGTGTGATGTCACCGTGGTCACAGGAGACTGACAGGCTATATGTGAGTGGATCATGGCACCAGCCGTGCTGAGCCGTCTGATACACACTGCTGTGTGTGTGTGTGTGTGTGTGTGTGTGTGTGTGTGTGTGTGTGTGTGTGTGTGTGTGTGTGTGTGTGTGTGTGTGTGTGTGTGTGTGTGTGTGTGTGTGTGTGTATAGCAGCAAATCATACAGAAGAACTTTTTCAACCGAGAGACCAAAAGGGGTTTATGAGTTTACAATCCAAAATTAAAACTCAAGTGGCTCACCTGGAAACAAACTGCATAAAAAGCCATGGACATTTATTTTCATAATTGAATGACATTAATACACATAAAGTTAACAGGATTTTATTGTGTAAAATCCTGTTAAGTACAGGCAAGGTACAGGTCACCCTATGTGCTATTCTTGCTTTATCTAATGTTGCTGCACGTCAATAATACTCTCATTGTTAAGTCACCCCATGGAGACTTGATTTTTTTTGTTTTTTTTGTCGCATTCCTAAGCCAACTGCTGTCACCATGGGGTGACTAATCGATAATCGATTTTTTTGGGTGAACTATCCCTTCAAGATATAGACTAGATTAATTTCCTTTGATCTCCCATGGATGTACATGGATATTTAAGAGAATCGAAGTTAAATCTCTGCTTCATTAGGCTCTCTGAATCAAGTTATCAACCTAATTCAGAGAGTGATTTGTTATTGGGATTCACAGGTTCCAATAAAACTTATCCACTTAAAGCCTCACTATGTAACTTGTTTTTAATGAATAAAATGTAATTTTGCCCAATCTGTATGGTAGAGTATGTTAATACAATATAACTTTTACAATTGGGGTCTACAACACACTGCGAGCTTGTAGGTTGGCTATTTTCCCTTTATGTTTTTATCTATTTGTCTTCTTGAAAATGTTTGCCTAGAATGACATGGCCAAAATAGGGACACCAGGTTGAAAGTGGTTACTACCTTTGATCTAACACTTATATCCCAATTATGGATGAAAATACAATCCTGAACACCTACTGCCATCTGCTGTCCAAGTCATGAAATATATCACATGTTTTCCACAAGCAACCTACCACTAACGCTCTAATCTCCAGCAGTGTCTGTTATGTGTCATGTGCTGCCATTAACCTAAATGTTAGTATAAATGTAATGTAACTGTAGTGTAGGTAAAAATCTATAAAGTTGCAAACCAATTCTAATTGTAATGGAAATGTATTCTCCAATCTGAAGTACCCTTATGTAAGATAACACACTCTCTAGCCCCCCCCCCCCCACACACACACACACACACACACACACACGCGCACACGCGCACGCACACACACACACACACACACACACACACACACGCACGCACACACTCACGCACACATACACACACGCGCGCGCGCGCGCGCACACACACACACACACACACACACACACACACACACACACACACACACACACACACACACACACACACACACACAAAATAAGAGGAAAGACCTGAATAAGTGAGTAGTGAAACATAATGAATGCAGATGCTTCCATACAGCCGTACTGCTTGAAACTAATTAAGTAGTCGCGCTGTGTTTCATGTTCTGTGATATGTATAGAAATTCAGAGCAGGCCCATTTGACCTCGATTTTGGATCAAGATCGCAAGACAAAATGATCTAAGTGACTGAGGAAAAGAGGGTTTGGTATTGGGGCATGGCTGGTAGCAGCTTCAGTCAGAAAGACTTCTCTACTGGCTAGTGAATAGAACAGTGACTAAAGTGACATCTTAATTGAGATCTGTGGGAAAGACATACAGTAGATTGAATAGATAAATAGAAATTCTAGTTCAAGCTCACATTAGATGGCTGAAAAACTGAAAAGCAACTCCTCCACAGGTGACTGAAAATGTCAATGCAGGTCGTGATCAGATTGTGTAAGCAAGATCAGTCATTCGACAACTACATAGAGAGTATTTTAGTAGGGTTGCATTAAATAAAGCCCTTAATATAAAGAGTTCAGTGCAAAACCCATGGCCAGATCACCTGGTAGCTACACCTGGACAACATACAAGCATGAATGCTTGACCCCTTGGTCTTGGCTCTGTTAAGCTGTGAAGATTATTTCTGGCATGCTTTTGGTCCACTTGTCCCCTTAGAGTTAAGGGTCATGGTAACTGCAACTCAAAACAAAGTTATTCTGAGTGATCACCTTTATCCAATATGAATCATTTCTATTCTGATAGTGGTCTCTTCCAGGATGACAATGCCCCCATCCACAGGGCACGAGGGGTCACTGAATGGTTTGAGTAGGAAAATGACGGGACTTATATTCCCTACCAATTGGAGGATTTAGTGAAGGTGAATTTGACCCCTATTATTAAACAGATTAAATTACATCTAACCAGATGGATGGAACTTCCAATATATTTTTTGTCATTAAAATTAATATATTCCCTAGAATTGTATACCCTATGCAAATGATACCCAATGTTATTACCAGCAGTTTCTTTTTAAGATCATGTCAACATTTATTTGGAAAAATACACGGCCCAAAATGAAATTGGAAAAGCTCCAGTTCCGAGTGGAAAATGGAGGCTTAGCAGTACCAAATTTGCAGTATTATCATTGGGCAACAGTAGTGAATAACTCATCAGAATGGGTGTAACAAGACCCTAAATCAATGTCGCTGGACCACAAGGATGTAATTCTATATCACTACCAAGTCTACCACCTTCATGTACTGACCCTGGGTTTAAAGAATGGCATGCAGTAGGAATTCCGGTGATAAATGATCTTTATCAAGACGGTACCATGAAATCCTTTGAACAACTCCAGGAAGAGTATGGACTGCCTAAGATACATTGCCTAAGATACATTTCTTTAGATTACCCCAATATAAAGAAGGAAAAGGACCAGAGCAAATTGAGAAGCGTGTTTGCTAGGTCTGCCAGCTGAAAAATAAAGAAATAAAGAAAGAAAGAATAACAGGTTATAGGACTGAACGTAGTCCTTTACAATGTATATTAGGTTTGCACCCAGCTACACCTGAATTAAATATATATAAGATAATCCTTAGTATTCTATGGTAGGCTACTGTGCAAGGTTATCAATATTACAATGCTGGCTCGAAGATGTCATACCATCTGTTTCAAGTTGGCTTCATAATGTTCTACAACTGCTCCCATTAGAACGGCTCACACATGTTCTCCAAGGAGACATGAATACATTTTTCTTTGTCTGGAGTCCATTTGTGGAATATATGGGAGAAGAATATGCTGAGATATTATCACAGTGTTTTGCAAATTTGGGAGCCAAGTCAAGTGACACCCAAGGGCCAGAATCCCCACATATAAAAAGGTTTTATGATTTTGAAGGCTATGGGTATTAAGAAGAAGATGATGTTTGTATGTTAGTTTGTTTGTGATGGGGTTAAATGTTATCTGTTTTATATAATATGTGAGGCACGCATTTCATTTTGTGGAAATATGTAAAAAATGAAAATGGGAGTTTTTGGATTGTGTTCCATCATTCCAAAGAGTTCCAGAGACTGTACCTGTGTGAGTGCGCACACAACCGACAGAGGGCGGTATGATTAGGATCCCAGTGTATTTATATTCTAGTGTGCATTTCCGGCTCTTCCACTGAAGTTGTTTATCTTTCATAATAAAAGCGTATTCATGTTATTGTCAACCACTCCATTCGATGTGTTTACAATGCATTACTCCCACTTAATACAATGTATTTATTTTTCATTGTTCCCATTAGGTTCGCTGAGGTGAGCTACGCAAGTATTTTACAGTGGTGGAAGAAGTACTCAAAAGTAGCAATACCACAATGTAGAAATACTCTGTTACAAGTAAATGGCCTGTGTTAAAAATGTTACTTGAGTGAAAGTACTAAATCAAAATATACTTAAAGTACCAAAAGTATTAAAATAGCCGATCTAAGCTCACAACGCATAACGTTGTGAGGTTGTAGATCGGCTATTTTCAAATAACCTATGTAGAAAATTGGGCTAAAGTGGTTAATGTATGTTTTGTAATATAATAATTTATATCTGCAAAGTAACAAGGGACTAAAGTTTTCAAATTATTGTAGAGGAGTAAAAGTACAATATTTGCCTTTGAGATGGAGACAATTGTAAATACACCAGTAAGGTAAAAGTACCTCAAAATTGTACTTAACTACAGTACTTCTCTTGAGTAAATGTACGTAGTTACTTTAGTTTACACCACTGCTATTTTACAAAAATATTGCTTCGTAATACTTTTATTTTGAAAACGTGAACCGGATGTGGTTCCATGGTTGTCGTGTCTTAACGCTGATTGGCTGCTCGGCCTTCATGCAGCTGCTGATGTGGTGTTCCCAACTCAGCTACCCAGAGGAACACATTGAAACAGAGCTTTTACAATAATAAATACAGTGATTACTCAAAAAATACCGTTTTACCGTTTAACTGAGATCATGCCTTACTTTCAGACGTGGGAGGAGTTCTCTCGTGCGGCCGAAAAGCTGTATTTGACGGATCCTATGAAGGTAAGACGACACTGTGAGTCGTGCTAGTGGTGCTAGCCTGTTGGCTAACAGCACTGACTACACATTGTGATGTGAAATACAAGAGTTTTTAATGATTACCAGTTGTGGGAAAAAGTACTCGCATGTAACTAGAGTTTTCAAATAATTGTAGTGGAGTAAAACTATAATATTTGTCTCTGAAATAATAGAAGTGAAAGCACAGCAAATTGGAAATACTCCAGTAAAGTAAAAAAAAAACCAACAACTAATAATTGTACTTAAGTACAGTACTTGAGTAAATGTACTTAGTTACTTTACACCATTGGTGATCGCTCCATGACTTAGTCAGTTGTTGTCCTTGTTTCAGGTCAGAGTGGTGATGAAGTACAGACACTGCGATGGAAACCTGTGTATCAAAGTAACCGACGATGCTGTGGTGAGTGTTTATAAATCCACAGATCAGATGGTGTCAGCAGCAGCACACTTTAAACATACTGCCCCAATGTTGGCCATGTCATTATCGGTGGAGAAAAAAAGAAGCAAATATACATAAGTTTTGTTAACGTATGCTGTGTTGTTGAATTGTGGTGTGTCGTGTTGATAAGCAGTGTGCACTGTGCACACATCAGTTGTAGTTTCGGTTGTAATGGCTTCCAATTCAATTATATCAAATGTCAGTCTACAATAATCAAGAAATAGACAGTGATTATTAGGCTAGTGAGATCATTGAATAGAATCCAGATTACATTTGCAAATGCATTCTTTTATAGAAGAATAGCTGATTTGTATCTATTCATCTTTTGTTATTGGCTAAATACTACATATACAAATAACAATTTAGAGAACAAGCCTTTTTTCTGTCTTTGCAAATGTATAGTTCTGAAATGATCTCCTTCAGTAGAACAGCTGTTAAAACTTACATTAGATCTTTCTGTACATTTCTTTGTCCCTGGCCTGGGGTATACACGGTTGTGTTTTACGTTTGCACTGCAGTATTTTATATCAATATATAAAGAAAAATAAATAATTACTACTCTCATCCTGCCCACAATTTTGGCCAAAGATGGTAACGCATTACACGCAGAATGTTGTGCACGGGGGTTTGCATACAAACGTATGCGCTTCATGTTGTTCACATTCAAATGTCATCTCAAAGTTGAAACGTGCTGAATTTCTGAGTTGGCCCCAGGAGACAGCTGTAGCGGTTTTTAAGCGTCAACATTTTACCAAATTATGAAAAACTGTTGCTTTTCTTTTCCCCACCTGGCACATCATTGCACTGACCCTCTTCTCTCTGTGTGTGTCCATCCATCTGTTCCTTCAGTGTTTACAGTACAAGACAGACCAGGCACAAGATGTAAAGAAGATCGAGAAACTCCACGGCAAAATTATGAGGCTCATGGTGTCCAAGGAGACACACCAAGGTGACATGGAGACGGACTGAAAGGTTCTGGGTCTGGTCTTCTACAACACCTGGACTGAGATTGAAAACTGTTGTTGAGACACAGAACGAGGGATTGGAGGCGAGAGTCGGAGAGACAAGGAATCAGGATACAAGTTTGGATGGGAAGAGTTGTGGATGGGAGTCCGCCCAGCAACCTATGCTGATTCAGTATTGTCAGGGATGTGATTTTTTTTTTCCCTTTTTCCCCAAGATGTCATTTTTGTGACACATTTAAGATTTCCTATTCATTTTCAATGGACAGTTGAACATTTTATTTTATCTCTGACATTTTAATTAACATCCCTAACTGTATTAGTAGCAACATCAGTGTGGGCAACCAGGACGTTTGGGGATAGGCTAAAGATGGGGAAATGTAAGGGGCTCAAAGAATCTGGGGTGGAAAGAGTGGTGCAAAGTGTCGCTGCTTCTTTGCATACAGATTAAACTCCTTCAGTTCTTTATAAGAGCTTGCATTTATTTTCTGTTTTAAGGTGGACTTAAACAACAATGGAAGGGAAAGATGCATGTATTTTCCAATTTCTGTCTACTCTAGATGATCACATTGGTTTCAATTTTATATCATGTTTTTTTTTACACCATTTTTGTAATCCATGCAAGGAGAAATGTCATCACGGACACCGTGGTGGCACATACAAGATGCAGGATTGGATATGGATTTTCATACCAAGTTGTTGATAGACCCCACGCCTCTGTTGCCATTTTGTCTACTAAAAATAACTGTAAATGTTCAATAAAAGTTATTTATCCCCACACAGATGCTGTGTACTGGGTGTTTAGATAGATGCCAGTTTTGTTGTCTACTTGTTACTTTGTAGCACCTGCTTGTTTTTGTAGCAGCAATATCTCCACTTTACACTACCTGTTGATTGACAAAATAAAATGGCAATTAAACATTGCACTTTGTTAATCGCTGACATTCAGCTGTTAAGAGCTGAATGTCCAGCTTGTAATTGAGTAACAATTTAATTGACATAACCGGGCAATGTCCCAGGGTCCAAGTTCCACGAGGAGGAACAAATTATAATGTATTTTTTAAAGTGTATATATAATATAGTTCTGACACAGTAAATAAATGCTATTAGCTAATGCTTTTACTATGACAAAAATGCATATTCACAAAAAACAAATGACACTGCCATTTTCCCAAACAAAAAACTACATAACCCACCATAAATTTCTGCGGATTTCGCCCTATAACATTATAAACATTTTTAATTCATTTTGTGCATGCTGTGGGATCCGTAAAAAAAAGATAACTTTCTAAATCAACTTGGCTATGTTTAAATACAGTTAACCCTATGTTAGAAAAACTCTGGCAACTGTTAGTAGAGTAAAGCAAGCACGTTTGAGAGGAACTAGGTTTTCTAATGGAACCTGTCCAGTGGACTGTGGCCACTGTCTGGCACCGGACATTGGTCAGTGTTGCCAGATTCTGCGAGAGAAATAAGCAGCCAGGTCTATGAAAACAAGCCCAAAAGAAGCAACTAGGTCACAATGAGCACTTTAAAATAGCCTATAAGCTCGCGATTTGACACGTTGTGAGCTTGTAGATCTGCTATTTTCAAAAACTTTTGCAATGACATTTTTTTTAACACAAATGCTCCCTTAAACAAAACATTTTCATGAAAATATTTGAGAACCACTAGTTTAAATAATTAAACAAATAGGAAACAAGCCTAGATAAACAAGTACACGTTAGAGACAAGCCCCAAAAAACGCAACCCGCAACTCTATTTGCAAGAAACTTTAAAAAGAAGCCCAAAGTCGCTTATAATAAAACGACATGGCAACACTGGACATTGGTCTCGTCCTGCTGTCGCTGGCTCGCTGCTGTTCACGGAACACAGCTCTCGCTGCTCGTATTGCTCTACCTCTAGCGAGACAACACAAAGGTAATTAAACTAACCTTACGACTTCCATTACATTTTGCACAACGTTGAACTTATTGTTATTAAACCTTTAGTTTTATCTTCGCTTCCTCGATCATAGTAGAAACTGTGTAACTATAATGTTGCAACTTGTTCAGGGGTGATACGTGCGTGAATAAGGCTATTGATTGAGTAAATGTTTTGCACGGTCCATCCATCCATGGTCCACATGTGAGTCTCTCACGCTGGCAGCATTTGAACGCAAACACAATCAACTGTACATCCGTAATAATCTATAAACTCCTAACAGCGAAAAGTAACAATGCATTCATAAACTAAGTAAAATAGTTAAGTTGAAGTTCCCAATCGCATTCCTCGTTTTCTTGACTTTAGCGTACAGCCTATTGAGCCTAACAAGCTCTTCGATCTGTATCGATCAGTGAGATTATTACAATAATATTCTGAACATTCATGTTCCTGAGTCAATGTGCAGTTAGGTAATAAGGGCAGCAGGGGGCGGTATGTACAGTAGTATGGATTGTTTATGCTCTATCAGGGTGCTGCATGTTCCAGAAAAAGCTTGTTTTGTCTGGATCTCGGTTCACTGATGGGGAATTTTTCTATAGCACTGGACTCATAGTCCATAGTCCATACACCTTATATTATTTATGATAGGCCTATATTGATAGGATATAAAAGTGAACAAAACTAGTGGACTAATGCTGTTATGTATAGTCAATGAAAAGTCTGAAAGACAATTTAAAAAGCTGGTTGAATCACAGTATACCTATTCTAGGGGGGAACTTTCACCCAAAATAGCAGCTCTACAAGCTCACAGCACATGTGAGTTTGTGGATAGGCGTTTTTTGGTAAAGAGATTTTGTGTAGAGGCAAAAACTAAAGACAGGAGTCAGGACCAAGTGCAGGGCCAACTCAGGTCCAGTTTACTAAGTTTAGAGCAGGGGTCTTCAACGTTTTCAGGCCAAGGACCCCCTAGCTGAGAGAGACATGAAGCAGGGACCCCCTCTATATTGTATAAAATTGTGTTTCAGATTTTTTTCCCCCTCTTTTTTCCCTCTACACCTCTACCTCTTTGCCAAAAATAGCCGATCTACAAGCTCGTAGATCTGCTATTTTTGGCTCATGTTCCCCTCAGAATAGGAATGCTAGGGTTCAAGTGGTTAATGTAAAAAAAAAAAATCCTCTCACACAAAAATTTGGCGGACCCCCTGTAGTAACTCTGAGGACCTCCTAGGGGTCCCGGACCCCATGTTGAAGACCTCTGGTTTAGAGGATCTAACTCTAAGTGGTTCAGAAAAAGTGCAGAAAATGACAATAGAACAATACCTAGTTGTGGCAACGTGAAAGAGAACAGCTTTGTCATGCAGCATTTCTGCTCTCAGGAGTTGTGACAGGCGGGGCCTTGTCCAGTCCATTCTTTACCTAATCCTGTGTCAGGTGGTTATAGCATACTGGGATATTTAGAGCTGCTACAACAACAACACAGGCGCTCTGTTAAAGTCCAATGAAATCATAATCTTAATGAAATCATCCTCCACCAGGCTCAAATTGAAGTTTTGAGTAAAGGAAGTTGCTGAGAATGGGAAATAGTTTTCTTTATTTCCTTGGTGCCCATACATCATTTTTTGGGGGTTAGGGTGAAGGGATGCAAATTTGATGGAGAGGTATAAAATGTACTGTATATACATAAACAAATATAAATACATCTAAATAATGTTTAATGGCCATTTGTATTAATCACTTAAGGCCTATATACTTTGTCATTCGATGAATAGCAAAAAAATAACAGATCTATAAGTTCACACTTCGCGAAGCACATGTTGTGAGTTTGGATATCTGCTATTTTCATTTTTATTTAAGAAAATTGGGGGGGGATTTTCATGTGGATTTTTGTTTTAGATCAACTATATTTCATCCTAATTTTTTACTGTTTAACCCATTCAATCCGGGAACACATCTGTGTCATTTTAGATTTTAGCTATAACCATTATTTTATAATTTGGCTATTCAAAAATAGCAGATATTTGCCGTGCTATGAGCTTGTAGATCTGCTATTTTTGAAAAATCTTGAAAATGTGTCAACATCTCTGAATATATTTTTAAATGGAAAATTGTTTGACTCAAATCTTTGCTTCTGGGGATCCCTGGAACGAAATATTTTCAGATGGGGGTCCGCGGCCAACTGTTAGGATTTAGAAGACATTTGTAGATGCATTCGAAACTTATCCCATTACCCTTCCTTCCTGTCACCTTTTATTTCTCCTCTCACGTCCCCTCCCTCTCTCCATGCAGACCGTGGCACCATGTTTATGGAGGTGCTGGCTGCAGTGGTGATAGGAGGACTACTCGTCTATTTAGTTCAGAGAAACAGGAAGCAGGTTCTGAAGACAGAGGATGGCTGGTGGGGTCCAGGAGCAGCGCCCCCTGATGACGGAGAGGACCTCGCCATCCGCCCCTTCAAGGTCACAACCAGCGACGAAGAACTAGAGGTTAGATCCACTGTTATTGGTGGCGTTTTGTTTCAATTCTATTACACAGGACACGCCAGAGAACGAGAGGTTTTCACGGGGCCATAGCAAAACCAATTAACCTCTTAAACCCCATACGTTTTGCCTCAGGGCTCTATACTAGTGACTTTTCTGTTTTCGCTAGACATTAAATATCTTCGCTGAAAATAGACGATTGGTAAGCTCACAACGGGTCGCGTTGTGAGCTTGTCAATCTGCTATTTTCCTCCAGAATTCGGATGCTGGGGTTTAAGTTAAGACAGCGTGATTTGCCCAATCATTCTATTCATTCTTTTATTTGGACATGTTCACGCTTTGTCTGATTTCTTTGGATAGTTCCATTGGTCCTTTAAGATCAAATAAGAATACAGAGGACGAGTATCAGGACAAATCAAGACAAAGCTAATATTCTGAAGAGACGTAGTCCTAAAATGTTTGCCCTTGTTTGTAGGACTGTCACGATTATGAAACTTTTCATGGCAATTCATTGTCACACAAATAATTGTGTTTTTGTCGTTGAACACTGGAACATATGAATACAAATTACATTTCTGTTTGGCTTTTAGGCTTTGAAGTTGCACAGGACAGATATGACAAATAACCTAAATATACAAAGACATTACTGACATATTTAATAACTTCATACTTTAAAAAAAACTTTAATAGTGGAAATAGCCGATAAACAAGCTCACAACGTGTCGCGATTGTGAGCGTTGTGAACACTATTTTTCAACGTGGAAACGATTATGACGATTTTGCTAAATAATTGCGATTATCACAAATAATTGCGATTAGACGATTATGTGATAATTGTGACAGGCCTACTTGTTTGCCCTAATCATGGTCCTCTGCTGAACAAGTTGACCATTCTGTTCTACTCCACTCTTGCCCTCAGGACTTGTACTGGAGGATAGACCAGACTCGCTCTGTCCCCTCCCTGGAAGACAGCCAGTTCAATTACGGCTTCAACTCCACCTATCTGCAGAAGGTGGTGACTTACTGGAGACATGACTTTGACTGGAGGACACAGGTGGACAAACTCAACCAGTACCCACACTACAAAACCAGGATCGAAGGTAAGGTGGCACAGGAACCACTGGCACATGAGTGAAAAAAACATGCTTTGGTCTTACAGTATAGTCTATAGACCAAGTGCTTCCCTAGCTTTTCTTGAACAGGGCCCACTTGAATATCTCGACAGTGTTCGCGGCCAGATAGATGTGGAAAGATGAGTGGGCCATGTGCATTTTCAGAGCATGTTTATTTTAATGATCAATCAATTGATCGTGTGAAGAAAAAAAATATGTTTTTTTTTACATTCATGTTTTCATTAACAAGAAAATCATCATCATGTTGGTTCACATAATTAGAACCTACAGTAAATAATGCTAATCTACAGTCTTCACACCTTTTCGTCCAACTGCAGAAGTTAATCCATTATCTTTTTCCCTCTCTCTAATCTCTGCCCAGGCATCGATGTACATTACGTACACGTGAAGCCCAAGACACTCGCCGAGGGGACCAGTGCGATTCCACTGATTATGGTCCACGGTTGGCCTTGCTCCTTCTATGACTTCTATGGAATGATCCCACTGCTAACGGAGCCATCTGACCCAGACGGCCTGGTGTTTGAGGTGATATGTCCTTCCATACCAGGCTATGGCTACTCTGAGGCACCGCATAAGAAAGGTCAGTCGAGGACGAGGAGGTTTTCTTCACAGGTTGGGTTCAATTAACAAGGCCAGTTAAAGGTTTATATGTGTGTAGTCGAACGATATATTGTGGTGAGATCTAACCAGCCTGCCTAACGCACCTCTGTGGTACAGTGTAGGGTTGTAGTTAATCAAACTAATTGTTTTAATTGAAAATAATATTGATAGTTGAATAAAATAATCAATTAATAATATGTCCCTATTTGGGGTATCGTGACATTATTGGCAAAGACTTTCAAATGATTTCAAAAACTTTCAAAATGACTGATCTACAAGCTCACAGTAGATCAAAATAATACTTTAAAATAATAATAATAATACTTTAATCCGTAATGGCACTGGTCTGTCAATCAGTTAGCTCATGGTTATGTTAGGTGGTTCGTAAGTACATGCAGTCGACTGTGATTTGTTAAATTCAAAATGGTGATATTCAAACACCATAGGTCTTAAGGTCTGAGAACACAAGCCCTTCATCATCTCTGTAATCTGTTGACAACATCAAAGAAGGCTTCCCAGACTTTATTTATGCAATCATTTCATCACTATTGTTTTATTCAATCATGTCATCCCTTGTTTTCTGCTGGCACTGAGAAATGCTAACGAAGATATTTATTTTGTAAAGGTCAAATGCTCAACGTTTATCCTATTGCATGGAAAGTGCCAGATTAAGAAAACAATAAAATGTACAGAATTTACATTTTTTATTTCTAATCAAATTACAAAGTCTGAGAACATTTCTGTATACAGTAAATGTAACCTCCCTGTGTGTCCAGGTTTTGATACGGTGTGTGCAGCACATGTGTTCCACAAGCTCATGAAGCGTTTGGGCTTCGAGCAGTTCTACGCTCACGGAGGAGACTGGGGTTGGCAGATCACCACCAATATGGCTCAGCTGGAGCCCAAGTAAGTCTTCCGCCGTGATGCATCCGGCTTTTTTGGGTGTCTATACGAACACAATTGGCCCATGTTCGGGGCATGGAAGCCGGGGCGGGGAGGGTGATAACTGTCACTGCATGTACTCCTACGCGCTGGGGCGGCACCTGTCAGCAGGGAGTGTTGGGCGGTAATAGTAGGACGAAGGCTCTACGGCCTCCCAGTGGGGGCTCCTCACTGACAGGTGAGTCAGTACAACAGCAGTGACAACACACAAAATGTGTGTGGGAAGGAATCAATTAGCATAATGACTAAATTGGGGAGAAAAAAGCAGGAAAGCTACAAAAAAAACAGAACAAAACATAGTTTTAACCAAAAATATCACTATAAGCACCTATATTTAGTTTTTGTCAGGTTGTTGAGAAAAGAAAAACGTAGAACTACCATATCCATAGCTGCTTAATAACACATTTTAACCATATTTTTAGTGAATGTAATTGTCGTTTTTCATGTGCATTCCAGAATAGTGAAAGGCCTGCACGTGAACTTTGCCGCTCCTCAGCCAGGGTTGACCATGGTGTTGTCCCTCATGCTAGGCCGTCACTTCCCTAACCTGTTTGACTTCACCGAGCACGACATCCAGCGCATCTACCCCCTCATGGGCAAACAGCTGGTGGAGCCTGTCAAAGAATCTGGCTACATGCACATCCAGGCAACCAAACCCGACACTGTTGGTAAGGACTAGGAGCAGGACCATCAGATGGATGCTTCACAAAATTGAATTATGCGGCATAACCAAGGATGGCTACATATTACAGAAGCCTCAAGTCATGATACCTGTATACTGTATTGTTTTACCTACTTGCAGGACGAGGTCTAAATGACTCCCCAGTGGGCCTGGCTGCCTACATCCTGGAGAAGTTCTCCACCTGGACTGACAACGAATTCAGGAACCTGGATGACGGAGGACTGACCAGGTAGAGAGAATAGAACAGAACAGAACAGAACAGTAGGGTTAGCTTTGGCCATGCCATCTGATTCAAACATCAGTAAACTACAAACCTGTATTATTTGAGACACACGTGTTGTAGGTGCAAAGAACACAGGTACTGTATGAGTTTGTGAGATGGATCGTATACAGTGATATATTTTCCTGTCCTAATGCAAAATTATGGTCAAGTATCAGAGTAGGGACCTGCAACATGAAAAATGAAGAAGGGACATCACCCAGAGCTACGAAAATGTGTCAAATCCACACAAGAAGCACCTTTATTTGCACCTCCATTACACTCATGTGATGTCGATTCCTTTTCCCTATTCGCTCATACTAGGGCGTGACGTCACTGTGGCTAAATGAATGGGATCAAATCCAACTTGAACACAGGTTCTTGAAATTAAACAGTTTGAGAACCACTGGAATATGGCAACCATTATGTGCTGTACCTGTGTTATTGTAGCATAATATGTGTGTGCGCTGCCTTGCAGGAAGTTCTCCCTGGATGACCTGCTGACCAATGTGATGATCTACTGGACGTCTGGCTGCATCGTCTCCTCCATGAGGTTCTACAAGGAGAACTTCAGACAGGGTCTCAACCAGCCTCACAACAAGTAAGTGGGGAGGGGAGCGATTCAGAGCATGGTGGTAACCACTGACTCAAATCGAAATGTCAACAATGGGGGCTCAACCAAGGGGCAAGGCTTGGATATTTACGATGAGGCCAACACCGAAGCTTATGAATGGCCAGAGTGAGGCACTGTTTTACCCTGCGCCGACCTGAAGTGTCAGAAATAATTTATTTTAACGCAAGTGAATGGGTTTTTGACAAACTTTAGACTAGATTTTCTTACCGTAATAAAAATTGTCATAAATTCTATATGCTTCCAGTCGCTAGTTTAAAGTCTCCTTTCAATCATCATGATATGCGTTTTGCTAAATTATGGTCCCATTTATTCTAAAATTGACGATAAAGTAGGCTATGCTCCAGGAGGGGCGGGATGATTTGATTGACAACCTACACAACCAATAGCATTCATTCCCCGCCCCCGCTCTTGATTGACAAGCTACCCAACCAATAGCATTTTTGGGGGTTGTTTTCCGGTTCGCTGGTCACGTGTCTGGTCTCAACCAATAGCGTTTGAGTTTCGGCGTGGCCAACTGTATATATTAACGATGGAGGAATGCATGTTCCTGAACTCAGGAACGGCTTCATTTTCGTTCTGTAGAAAGCAGGGGAGTGGCATTGTCCATTCATTTATACAGTCTATGGGCTCAACCAGTTAAAAGTTAAAACTAGAACTCCTCAGAGCGCAGATCTCCGTCAATACATGGATTTAGTGAGAAATGTCAATATATACTGTATATACACGTAGATGCCTCATTGGCTGCTGCTGTTCATTGGAGTGATGTGTTATCACGGTCGCAATATTGATCCAGTCAAGCCGAGCTTCCTAATACAGTACATGTACTGAATGCTCAGTATGTCTATGGAAGCAGGTGGTCTTAAAGGAGGAGTTCACCCAACAAATTACTTATTTTCTATCAATTACACACCCCATGAAGCCTTCATTTCATGGATTTATTTTTGTCTTTGTGGCATTCTTTAGATAATATTTTGATGACCGTGTGTATTTCCGGTAGGTGACACAAATAATCTACTTTGTGTCTCCTACTGGATACATTAGCCGGTAGGAGACGGGAAACAAATTATTAGCTTAGAAATGCCACAAAAACAAAAAATAATCCATGGATTCAAGGCTTCATAGGGTGTGCAATTGATAGAAAATAAGTCATTTTTTGGGTGAACTCCTCCTTTAACTCGCTGAATTCTCAACCAATTTTCATACGGTTTGGTTTGTTACAAATATCAGACATGTAGTTATGTTATGTTTGAGTGGGTCACACAGAATTTAACTCAACATAAACAATAAAAAAAATAATAATAATCATAACAATATTCAAAATGTATATCCATGTGAAACCACTTATGTCCTGCCCTCTCTTCCCAGGATTCCGGTCTACGTTCCCACTGGTTTCGCCTCCTTCCCCAATGAGCTCATGCACACGCCCAAGCTGTGGGTGAAGCAGAAGTACCGTCAACTAAAGACCTTCACACCTATGGCCCGCGGAGGGCATTTCGCAGCCATGGAAGAGCCTCAGCTAATGGCCGAGGACATCCAGAACTTTGTCAAGACACTGGAGAAGAAGTAGAGATTGATGAATGATGGTCGATAGATGGAGGGATGAACATGGGTGGGTGAGTGGATGGGTAGACGATGGAGAGAAAATTATATTGTCGCTGTCGGGTGTCCAAAACCCTTACTTTTCAGGACAAAGAACCTGTGTTACAATGGATCCAATGTAGTTATTATTTAGTTACAAGCTCTTGTTAATACTTTCATTGGTTAAATATTTATAAAACCCACGGACACACTTTACCACTTTCACTATAAAAATGGTTCACAAATAGTGAAAATAACCAATCTACAAGCTCAGTGAGCTTATGCGCTACTTATGCGCAACACTCTTGTACAATGAAGTAGAGCATTCATTTACAATAATAAAATAAAAAGCAAGTCTTTTGCACACCTACAAAGGCGACAGGTGCAAAGGAGAAGGCAAGGCCCCCAACGTACTGAAAGAGAAACTTTTTTGCACAGTCTTCAAATGCAAAAAAAAAGGATTTCATGGGAATACAAGTGTTTCTAACAGACCAAAACGTTGTTGTATTCCCATTAAATACCCATTTCTTTCAGTACAAAAATAATAAATAAAATAAAAATCAATAAAAACAATAAAAAGTTGAAATACAATTTCCGCCCAACAGCATTGATATATATATTGATTGGGCAAAATAAATGTACAAATATATATTTTGTCAATTTTATGTACAATTTGCTAAAATATAATGATATCGTTGTTCAGTATGGGAGGTTAGTATCAGCCCAGTCCAAAAGCAATATTCAGAAGGGGTTTTCCTGGGCTGTGACCCAGCAGCACCAACAAGCTTGTTGTGGACTCAGCCTTGTAGTCGTTAGTCTAGTTTACTCAGCAGCTGCAGATGGGAGGTCAGGGTAGATGTGGTGGTGTTGTGATGACAACATAGTCAGCATCTCAGACATTCCTCTTACTGATAATACCACACATCTTCCCTCTACACACACAGCCTGCACCCTCATAATGTAGTGTTGTTTTTGTTATTATTTTTGTGAAACTATATGGCCCTAGAAATCCTGTTTAAAAAAAAAACAAGAATAAGCTTGAATTAATTTCAAGTTTCAGTCAATCATTAAAATATGTTTTTGCTTTTTAATGTTTTTGCTTTTTTAATAATGTAGATTTGAGGCTCACAATAATGCATTTTAAGTATGTTTATAGTGCATTATAGACACGCATAGCAAGTGTTACCGAGATTTTTTCAGTGAATGATTTATGAGCTAATTACACACTATCTCATGAATTGGTGTGTGTGTGTGTGTGTGTGTGTGTGTGTGTGTGTGTGTGTGTGTGTGTGTGTGTGTGTGTGTGTGTGTGTGTGTGTGTGTGTGTGTGTGTGTGTTTTCAAGCACCATAAACTACATTGTGCAGTTGTTTGGTTTTGAAGATATTTCAATTATCATCTTTTTAGCGCCGCTATCAGTTTATATACGTACAGTATACACCAGTGTTTAAGATTTATGATAACATATCAATTAACAATTCAATGCAAATTCTGCTTCAGGGGTGGGCTTAATGAATCAAATAGTTACAATATTCCAAAGATTCAAAATGGCAATCAGTGCTCGAGTTACTATCATATACATTTTTTTTTTGTTTTTTGACAAAAATAGCAGATATACAAGCTCACAGTGCGGCATGAAGTGACACGCTGTGAGCTTGTATATCTGCTATTTTTAAACATGTTTTGAAAAATATTGAAGTGTGCAAACTACTGCTTTAGAAGGCATTTGTAGAATCGGCCTCAGGTCTTAATGGGTTCTGTAAGTGAAAAAGTTTGGAGGTTTATATATTGGCCATCTAGCCAAAGCCTTTATCCAGAGAAACGAGCAGAGACACATACAATAACAATACTAGTGGGTGGCACAGATTGTGATTCACAAATTTTGACAATCTTACCTAATGAGCATGTCTGAAAATTATAATTGGACCAATTTGTTTTTATTTGTTAGACTACGAAGAGTAAGACTGATAAAATGCTGTTTTCAACGATGTCAGAATAAAATGTATAGCACATAAATATATTCACTGTTGCAGTGTTTGATATAATTACAAAATGACTGAAATGGCACATCTTTTTTTAAACATTATATACTGTTTTTGACTGAATAAATTTGATGGAGTGCTGTATTATCTCAGTGTAAGCTCTTTGTTTGTTTTTAGTTTTTGTGTGGTGACTGCATATTTATTTTAATTGCTTTGTCCATCTCATTGACATTTCAGCTTTGTTAGACCATACAGAAAAAGAAACATGTTAAAAATTATGAAAAAAGCACACGAAAGAAAACATAATTGTAAAACATTAATTTTAGACAATTTTCTAAAATATTCTGAAATGCCTGTTATTTTACTAAAGTAATTGTAATATCTAACACTCTAATATGCCCCACCCTCAAAAACGTCTAAACCCACCTTCCAAGCTACTGGGATAACCTCTAAGAGTCTTCCCAATATAACTTGCTCCCCAAAGTTTCCCCCCACCAATGCCACCATTAAACTACCACACCTACACCTCTCTTTGGTGATGTTTGATTTGGAACAAAACCCTTTATCCAGCTCTTACCAGGCATTAGCCTTTCCCAAGCCCCTTCACTGCCCTGGTTCAACATCCTTCCAATCCTCCTCGTACTCCCCCAGGCCAGCCTGCCCGTCCACCGCCAGCCTGCCTGCTCCTCTTGGCAGTCAAACATCCAGGGGAGGATCTGGATGACCAGGCGGGGGAGATAAGAACCACTTGAAGATCCACGCATTACCTCACCCGATAAGGCAACAAGAGGAGAGAGAGAGAGAGAGAGAGAGAGAGAGAGAGAGAGAGAGAGTCAAACTTAGAGGAATCGGGGTTGAACACTGATGCGCTGATGACGGACACTGATGCGCGGAGAAACAGGGAAGGAAGGGACCAGTGCATTGAATTGACGGTGGAAAGTTGTCATCAAGAGCAGTTGTCTATAGTCAAGGTACCTGGCAAAAAAAAAAAACTACCACAGAATTCCAGGTGTTCTTCATGGGCCTGATGCATGTTAGAAGAACTCTTGGAGGTGCTTGACGAATACAACATAAAATGCATACTAATCATGTCTGAAATCTTTAACCATTATCGGTCTGAAAGCTCACTTTTGACTGCATTACACCTGTAGGATGCATTCAGACTGTGAGTTCCATAGGTTGAACTTCAAAGAACCTTCATTAGACAATACTTCTGCCTAGGAAAAGTGGATGAGTGGTGAGTCTTCAAGATCAAGGTCGGATAACAAGGGTATTGGACTGAAAACAAACCCCGGTCTCCTTGACGGTCAGTGAAAAGGGACTCTGGACGGGGAGGATATTGAATCATACATCAACGCTTCAGGCACAGCTGCTTACGGGGGTCCTGTACCGCAGAGTCCATGGCTGAGAACCCTCTAGAAGGTCTCATGTCCATCTCGGTGGATCGTGGAACCACGGCCACAACAGCTCCAGAGAGCCGGCAGACGTGTCAGCCCAGATACCAAGCACCGCTGCACGGGTACAGACAGGGGCTTCGTGGCTGCCAGGAGCCAAGAAAGTGGGTGAGTCTGTCTTCCCCAATGTGCGTAGGAAAATGTTTTGATTTATAAAGGAGAATAAAAGCCATAATTTTAAACAACACAGAGTCTGTAAGCTATAATAAGGTTCACATTGCAAGGTAAACATAAAAACTGGAAGAAAAAGTGAGAGTTCAACAAAACAGAATAGAGTATAATAATTATTCCCCATTAGTTTAACGACTTAAAGGATCTTTTTTCTACTTCTCATTATCATTATGAGTAGCCAGTAATAGTAGCAGTAATAGGAGTAGTAGTATTAAAAGCAGTATTGTGTTACTTTAAAGTTTAAATGATGGTCAATTTAAGAAGTGTTAACACAGTACAGTGTTTCATTTCCCCTTAACTTTCACATTACGGCTGATCGTATCCAATGTCATCCTTAATAAAGTTGAAACAATTTACCACGGTTTATGGTTCCAGAGTTGGCTAGACTTAGTTAATACAAATGGACAGAAACAGATCATCACATAAGTATTCAGAAACATAAACATGTAATCACTTAGTTAGATTGTACAAAATGTGAGTAGTGCAACCTATGTCCTTTTGGTCTTTTAAGTTAGGTACACAATAAATGTCTTCTCTTTAAATCTGTCATTCTTTCCTTTCAATTTAATATTCTGTATGTTTTCGGATCCACTTTAATACTTGACAAGACCCAGGGAATTACGTTAGCTTGGATCGATTGAGTTTGAGTCAGATTAAGTCACCTTAATCTTGAGAAACTAAATGTTACTCAAGCACAGTCGAAATATTTCACACCATATTTGAAATGTGTTATAAGGCACAAACTGTACCATGTAAATAACACACTGTAGATTTGAATATTCCTCATAACCTTGCTAATAAAGCTAAAAAAAAGGTTATACTTTCAAATGGAAAACAAGAAGCGAACGTGAGCCGAGCCAATACGGTGTGAACATATCGAGCCCTCACAGTTCACCCAGGTGCGGTGTGGGAGTGGGAGCAGGACCAGTAGGGACCCGGGTCCTGGTTCTGGATGTGGTTCCATCATCCAGGACAAGGTGTTGAGGCCTCAGCACAGCCCAGAGAACGCTGCTAGGGAGAGGAGCCGAGTCCGAAACCTGCGACAGGCCTTCCACACTCTGCAGGTCTCTCTCCCCACACACACACACACACACACACACACACACACACACACACACACACACACACACACACACACAAATTGAATGGAGCGATCGGATCCGTCAAACATGGTTAACCATCTTGTTCTTGTGTTATGACGTGTCTGTCCAATCACTACATTAAACTGCCACCCGATTATACTCCAGTATGGGTGCAACAGTTAATTGAACTAATCAATTAAATTGATGATAAGAAATTATCAATTTTAGTAAAACAATCGATTTTTTAAAATCAAAATTGTTCAGAGATTTTTTAATTTATTTTCTAAAATAGCTGATCTACAAGATCACAATGCGTCACATTGCAACGCGTATATGAATTGTTATTTTTGTGTGACACCATTGTACAATGAATTACAAAATGGGGCTTAAGTGGTTGATCAGACTAATTGATTTAGTTGATTATAAAAAAGAATTGTGTTGATTGTTATGAACATTTAAAAAATACATAAAAATAAAGATTATTTGATTAATCAAAAATCATTTTTTATTTAACCTTTATTTTTACAGGTGAAAATCCCATTGAGATCAAGATCTCATTTACGAGGGAGCCCTGTTAATCGAGCCCTGTTCAATCGAAAAAGTAGTCTGTTGAATAATCGCTAAGAAAAGAATGGATAGTTGCAGCGCTATACACTAGTCCATGTCTATAAGATTTATAATTATAAATGGGGCTGAGGACATTTTAATGTTTAATGTTTATTTGAATATATCACAATTCTAAAACAAATTTGCTAAATAACCAAGATCTCCATTTTGTCACATTTGACAACCTTCCCAAACATTGGGATATAGACTTTACGAATATTTTGAATAATTTATACTGTATGCACATTCTAGGTGTTTTGAAAATTCAAGAAGCTTTATAACATACCCTGCACGGGAACGCATCTGTGTTATTTTAGATTTCTTTGGCCATTCAAAAATAGCAGATCTACAAGCTCACAGAGTGCCGCACTATGAGCTTGTATAGCTGCTATTTTTTTTATCGTGATGATATATATTTGGCCGCGGACCCCCATCTCAAAAAATGTTGTTCCACCAGGGACCCCCAGAAGCACAGATCAGAGTTTTTAAAAATCGCATTAAAACAATATTCAAAGAATTGCAAAAAAAAACACAATTTTTCAAAAAATAGCTGATCTACAGTACAAGCTCATAGCGTGGCACTCGGTGCCGCGCTATGAGCTTGTATATCTGCTATTTTTGAATAGCCAAGGGAATCTTAAAATGACACCGATTAATTGAAAGAATCTACGTAAAAAACATGAATGAATTGGAAATTGAAGGCAGCTGTGTTTCCCCTCCAGGCCGCTCTGCCCTCGGTCCCCCCCGATACCAAGCTGTCTAAACTGGACGTGCTGGTTCTGGCTACCAACTACATCGCCCACCTAACAGAGACACTGGACCACGGAGGCACTCTGGCAGAACACACGCTGTCCTCCAGGCCAGGTGGATACCTCCATCCTGTTAAGGTGAGGGTGGGAAAGAAGTTAGTATCTTAAAAATGAAATGCAGGACAATCCAGTGGTGTAAAGTAACTAAGTACATTTACTCAAGTACTGTACTTAAGTACAATTTTGAGGTATTTTTTTTTACTTTACTGGAGTATTTCCAATATGCAGTACTTTTACTTCTACTCCACTACATCTCAGAGGCAAATATTGTACTTTTTACTCCACTTTTTTATTAGTTACTTTGTAGGTTTTGATTATTATTACAGAACACATTAACCACCTCAGCCCTATATATATATATATTTCAAGTGTGGTGTATATTTTACCCTGTTGTACCTACAGTTCTTTTGTCTTGCCCTGTAGCTGTATCTTAACTGCTGTGCTCATGGGATCAATAAGGTCTTATCTTATCTCTGTCTGTGTCCAGAAGTGGCCAATGAGATCCCTGCTCTACTGTGGCAGCGTTGGAGAGCTGCTGACAGGAGTTCCAACCAATCAGACGCCATTAGCAGCGCCGGATGAGACCAGCCCTCTGACCCCTACTCTGGATGCTGCTGACTCAGAATGACTCGGGGACAGGGGGGGTCAAGATAGATGTCACAGAATGACTCGGGGACAGGGGGGGTCAAGATGTCACAGAATGACTCGGGGACCGGGGGGGTCAAGATGTCACAGAATGACTCGGGGACCGGGGGGGTCAAGATGTCACAGAATGACTCGGGGACAGGTGGTGTCAAGATGTCACAGATAGGCCCGTCATAATCTTATATTAAAATTGCCTAATCACAATTATTTTTGCATAATTCGCAGAATCGCTTCCATTCATATGTACAAATCCATCTGTTGAAACGAATAGCTGATCTATTTGCCGATCTCTGCCTATTTTTTAAGATATCAAATTATAAATGCATGGCCTATTTCTATTATGGGTACCAGTCAATGTCTTTGTATATTTAAGTTATTTGTCATATCTGCCCTGTGCAATCTTTGTTTATGAAGCCAAGAAAATGTAAATGTAATTTTTATTTATATTATGTTCAGATATTCAATGCCAAAAACACTCTTAAATCGTTAATCGCGATGAATGCAAATTCATCGTCAAGTAAAATGTAATGATCGTGAGAGCCCTAGTTACAGAATGACTCTGGGACACGGGGTATCATGATGTCACAGAATGGCTCTAGGACAGGTATTCATGTGAGTCACAGACTCACATTTACACTCACAGTCACATACATGTTGGTTTTGCTATACTTGTGAGGCTGTCAAACCAATTCCTCATTCAAATTGCCATTTATTTTGACTTAAAGGGATATTTCACTTTCAAACATGTTTGGGGTCATTTTAACGTCTACTCAGGCTTTTGTCAGCACCCCAGACAGTTTTTAAGTTGCTTGATTGTAACTTCCAACTCCATTTTAATCATGATAGATTCATTGATAACACCCGTCCTTGGTTCTGTTGACTGATTTTGTCCTTCTTTTTTTTTTTATATACTTTATCTTTTTTCATATGGACACCACAGTGAGTAGTCATGTGACTACAAAGACAACACAACAACATATTTTGTCCTTCTAATGCATGAGGCCATGTTTTTTCAATTACTTTTTTCCATTAATTGTTTATAATAATAAAATGAATAAAATAAAATTAATTAAAACATTTATTGGAAATTGAAAATTAATTAATACATCAGTGCCCTCATGTATTAGGAGGGCAGTATGAGTCACCAGAACCAATGCCGGGTGTTTTCGATGAATCTATCATGGTTAAAATGGAGTTTGAAGTTACAATGTGTTTGTATAGGACTGAATATCAAATATCTAAATACTGAATCAAACAAACTGTCCGGGGTACTCACAAAACCCTGAGTAGATGTTAGAATGACCCCAAACATGTTTGAAAGTGAAATATCCCTTTAACTTGCTGGCCCAACCTAACCCTCAACCAAACAACAAACCCAATCCTAAAACTAACTAAACCTAACCCCAAATGCCTGTCCCTAAAAATCTTTCAATGTGATGACCCGAAAAATTACGTCAATTTGTCAAATTCTACTATACTTGTTGGGACATTGGGTTCTCACAAGTAGCCTATAGTCAAACTTGGAAACACACACACACACACACACACACACACACACACACACACACACACACACACACACACACACACACACACACACACACACACACACACACAGAAAGAGAGAGAGAGAGAGATTAGTGAGGACACAGACATTCTTTCAACTCATCCCTCTCGACATTTCTACTGTGTACATTATAATTCTCTAACTGCAGTGAATGTCATGAAAATTCTCGCACTGAAAACAAAAAATCCCCTCATTATCTATCTGTCAGACAGCAGGATGTCAGACATGAATTTAATACAGGGGAATGAAAAGGCCTGTTTCACTTAACATATTACACCGCTATTATTTATAACACCAGCATAAAACACAAATCACTATATGGAGGAACAGTGTGTTACCATTTATCTGGATTACAACGTTGTACAGTGTTATATGATATCACAGCATTGAAGATTTCTGTGTGGCTTGTGTATTTTGTTTTTGTACAAAATATAATTAAAATCTATCTTTATGAAATATTTTGCACTGGTTTAAGATAAAGTGTGTGTGTGGGGCGCATTGTGTGTGTGTGTGTGTGTGTGTGTGTGTGTGTGTGTGTGTGTGTGTGTGTGTGTGTGTGTGTGTGTGTGTGTGTGTGTGTGAGAGAGATCTTGCTAGACTTCTAGGGATAGAAACAGGAAAATCTTGGAATGTGATATTAGGGATAGGACTGTGGCTAGCGGTGGGGCTAGAGTGAGTTGAAGCTAGTTTTGGGGCTAGCTTGGCAATGATAAAGAGAGGAGGATACGTCATGGCATTCACATACCGGTACACAGATCTGCTCCTCCTGGGGGTTAGTACAGTACATGTACAGTTAAGACTAGTGTACACGGATGGTGCCGTTCTCAAACGTTTTCATGAATGTATTTGGCCACGGACCCCCATATGACAGGCTTATGTGCCAGGGAACCCCATGCAAGATTTGTGTTGTTAAAATGTTAAACTAGTTAACATAGGGTTATAGAGGTTCAACTGATCTTATAATAACTCATTTAGCTGGGGACCCCCTGAACCCCCTCAAGGACCCCTGAGGGTCCCCTGACCACAATTTGAGAGCTACTGGGCTAGACAGCACACTATCTTCTTGTGAAATGTTAAAGCCTAGTTCAGACCAAAGATTTGTGACAACTTGACAAGAGTAACAGTTTTAAGCAGATGTAAATTTCATCATACGACGGTGTCACGCGGCAAAAATGGCATACCTACAAGCTCACAATGCATCGCAGATGTGAAGCGTTGTGAGCTTGTAGGTCTGCTATTTTTGGCCGGGGCACCGTCGTACGATGGAGAATAAATGAAGCATTAGGATGTTGAGAAAATTAACAGCGGTTTGAATTCCACTTAACCCATAGTTTCATTTAGCATTTCTCTGAACCCCATGTCAGGCTTGGGTGTCACTGCCTCTTGTAGATATGCCTTGGTGTCTAGGGTTGTGGCTAGCATTGTAGGTAGGGTTTTAGGGCAGGGTAAGGGCTTGTGAGTCCTGTTTGTGACCTCACCCTCCGTCACAAAGGGGGCTAGGTAGGTTGGAGTTGGTCAGGCTTAAGGATTGGGCAAATAATGTAATCAGTGGAAGGTCCTCACATGTATAAATCCTCACACTTGTATGTACGCATGCGTGCGTGCGTGTGTGGTGGGAGTGAGAGGATGGTCAGACAAGCAGCAAGGGAGAGCTTGTTATGGGAACACTTGGCGGTGGTGTGTTCAGCTGTGGAACCTGGGCCATTTCACATCTGTGAAGTAATGACCACTTAGCGTTCATTAGAGCTCTCCCATGCAGCATGCCCCCCATACTGTATGCACATTATAGGTGTTTTGAAAATTCAAGAAGCTTTATAACATACCCTGCACCGCGAGGACTAACCCTACATTTCAATACGAGTGAAAACGTGAGAGAACCTAAAATGCTGTCTGTGACAGGAACTATATTTCTATGATTTGGAAGTTTGGAATCAGACTAAAATACTTCGCTGGAGCTGTGTGTGTTGCCAAGTAGCTTAAAGTATTTAGTAGGCTACTCTGTAGAACTTTACATTTCTCCCTTGGAGAATGAATGGAATCCTGCAGTGATGCAAATCAGGGCATGGCTATGTGCAAACAGAAGAAACCTCATAGACCAACAGGATTACCCACAAGATAAGAAACAGTCATTTCTCATGGTTTTCTCAGGGTGGCAAATGCAATGACTGACAAAATGGGCGTATTTCCATAAACCCTGTCTTTGATTATTAATTTGATTGTTAACATTGGCATTTGATCACTCGTATTATGTAGACACATAGCATTTACAGATAACATTAGCGATTGAATAATTCCCCATTAAGTTGTTGGATTGAGTTGTCTGAGACAGATGAACCTCTGGCAAAGGTGAATAAAACAGAATCCTTCCTCTTTTCTGGTCTATCCACATTCCATGTCATAAGTTATCATATTTTATTATTGTATAACCACACTGTAGTTACAAAAAATTAGGGCGATGCCATTCACATACAAAACTCTAATATGATGAATTGCATGATGAAAAACATGACATATTTTCGGATGAATATCAAAATATTCACAATCTCTACTCTCTCTCACACCACGGATGAGAGCCTAGCCTAGCTCAAGCCGTCCCCCCACTCCAGTCAGTTGGGCTCGGCTCCACAAGAAACAGTGCAGCGTTCAAGGCTAGGCCTATAAATCTGTCCAGGGGGATTGCTACCCCCATTCCCCTGGTGTAGCAATGACTAATTTGGAGCTGCTGGAGTCTGACTGCTAAGGCAGAGGTTACTGAGGCAAAGGAGAGGTCGAGAGACGGTTAAGGGAAAGGCCTCCAATCAGCATCAGTATGAGAATCCAAGTTACACACAAAGTACATTAACGTGCAAGAAACTGGAGGTGATGGCGGTGCCACTGACAATAGTTTCAGACATGAAAATCTTGCTATTTATTCATGAAACCTGTGTTTGCCTGTCTGTCCTGGGCATAACTCGGGCGCCGTCCGATCGAACGTTCTCAAACTTGGCATTGCTGAGTGGCGATTCGGTCGGACCACAGGTTTCTGAGAAACCCCAAAAACACGAATGTCTGTGATTTGGCTGGGCGAGACGGCACAATTGTGACGCGATGTGTCCCTGACATTTGTGGGCTACCGCTTCACCAATGTAAATGTGAGTAAAAAAAGAGTGCCTGGAGGCCATTCTATGATGTCAGTAATCTACTGTATGACATCGGTACTGTGGTCAGTCATCATATTTGAGCAAAGTTTCAGCCCAAGCCGCCTGTCAATTGACTTCCAGGGAAGATTTATACGTTTTAAAAAGTTAAATATTAAAGCATAAAATATTGTTGCCCATGACCTTACCCACATCATCACACACTGGACACCGCAAGGGAAAGTTTCAGCCCAGTCTGACCTGGGGTGTGGGCATGATTAAAAGACAGACTGACTGACAAACAAACAAACAAGAAAAACAACTTCAACTTTATACTAGAGCAATGCCCGTTCGGAATGCATGCCTCTTCGGTTACGGAATACCTGTTGCACCTGTTGTGCTTGGAGGCCAGTCTATGACGTCAGTAGCATGACATCGTATTGATTACATCAGGGATCTCCATATATGGGCATAAAAGTGACACAAAAGACCCCTAGAGGGACTGTATAGATTTACAGATTTTTGGAGAACCGCTGATCTGATCAACTTCCCACTATAGGCACTGAACTCTCTTGGATCCCCCTCAGCAACAACATACACGGCAAGTTTGAAGCTGAGTGGTTGAACAGTTCTCAAGACAGACAGATATACATATACAGAGAAATTCACAGATAGGTCAGGGGTGGGGGGATGTGGGGGTCTTGCATAGGGTGCCAGGATGGCTAGAAATGTATAGACAGACAGAAGAAAACCAGCCTGTGACGTCAGTCATCTATGAGGTCAGTTGTCTATGACAATTCAGAAGTATGACCCCAAACTTGGCATGTTTTCAGCCTGATCAGAGCTTTGTTGATTCCATTATAAAATTAGAGAAATATTTCAGAAAGTATAAAAACTAATTAGTGCTCGGCAGCCAGACATCCAATTATGTAATTATTTCTTCACAGTACTGTGCAGAAATAATTAAAACTTAGGCCTACTGTATATTCAGAATATAGAAAATAATACTAATACATATATGTGGCTAATATGGATATAGATGTGTATATATACAGTATGCACACAAACATATACACACTGTAGGCACTGTACTGTGTTATGTGTAAACTGTAAACACAAGCACACATACAGGTGCGTGGGAGCCTTTGTTTGCGCCCATGACTCCATGTAGTACAAGACAGCTATTTATGTCACTGGAGCTTCTCCAAGCCTACATCTCGCCATGCTGCGAGATAGGAGATAATCAGCATATTTTCTGTATCTCATGCTCATTATGGTCGGTCCATGCTGATTGCTGGCTGGATTTATGGCCTGCTATGGCCACACTCCCCCCTGCTTGTTGGAACTATGTAGAGGTAGACAGAAGATGAGAGGAGGCTAAGGGATGAATGGAGAAAAGGTAGAAGCAGAAAGAGTAAAGGAGTGAAAGTAGCACAGATGGAAGAGGAGAGAAGAGAGGAGTGGAGAGAATAAGGGAGTGACGAAGGCGGGAGAGAGAATTACATTTGAAGAGAATGAGACGCATAGATTTTGAAAAAGAGCTCAATGAGTTTCAGAGATGGGTAGAAAGCAATCTTTCTACCCAGAGAGAGAGAGATAGAGAGATAGAGAGAGAGAATACTGCTGTCCAAGAAGATTATGGTTAGGCCAGTAGTTTCACAAACTGTGTGCCATGGGACGAGTCCAGGTGTGCCTTGGGATTTGGTGACTATCACAAATTGCTATATAGAACTATACAAAAACGTATGAATATACTAACTAGGCTATATCAACACTTTACACACACTCATTTCACAATACAGAGGCAAATTCTATACCCTAATAAGTTAAACTTTCCATCAAAGTAAACCGTAGGTTCTGTCACATGCACAGTAACCAGAAAGTGGTTAAATTATTAGTGTGGCACATCAAAAGCCCTGATTGACAGCCAGTGCGAAGGAGTAGAACAAAACGAAATTCCGAGGGGAAAATTACGAGGGGAGAAAATGGATCGCTTTCTTGTGTGGAGCAAGCCCGAGGCTATTTTGGCTAAAAATGAATACAGATATGCCTTGAGATTTAGACTTTTTTATTTTGACCGTTGGTGTGCCTCGGGCACAAAAAGTTTAAAAAACACTGGTTTCGGCATTAGGTTAGAGATGGTTAAGTTTATGTATGGGTTTGGTAAGCTTAAGATCAGAGTAAGGATCTGGGCACTTAGCCTTCCCTTTTGTGACCTTAAACTTGAAGCTTAATTTACTGGTACATGAATACGGTAGGCTACTTAATAAAATACCGGCCATGTGAAACCTAAGAACTGCTTTAAGCTGGGATGGAATATGGAATATGGATCAGAGTGGAGCTGGGCTATATTATTAGAGCATAAAATCCCTTGTTTTATTGTTTGTTTTAATTTGCAAAATAAGTACAATTGTCACAAATCTTTTAATATCTTTAAAACAAATCAAGTAATCATTTGGAAGTGAGAAGGCCAGATTAGTCTGGCTCTGTTTGTCTCTAGAGCAGATGGTCTAATTTCAGAAAGATAGCCTCAAGAGAGAGTGCCACAGTCAGAGTGACCTAACAGTGACGGGGAGAGAAGGGAGAGTGAACCAGTAAAGGATAAGACTCTCCCCCAGGACTGAAGAAGGCTCTGTCTCTCAAAACATCCCCCTTGAAGAAATACAATCTTGTGCATTTGTGGATTTTGTTTTACTACTGTAAAAATAGCAACTTACATTCTTTCCCACAATTAAACCATAAAAACCTGAATGTCATCAATTATTTTGTGCGTCATGTTTTTCAAAGCCTGCGATAAAGCACAAAAAAGCACTAATAGACCTTTTACATCCTGTACGGACGGGTGTTCTCAATGATACTAGGCTCTGTTCCATTCAGGCCAGAGTCAGGTGCTGCTATTGTGCATGTTGACTCACTGGAAAGGGTTCTGCTACACTAAATGGAACAGAGCCTTAAATTAGTATCTATTCCTTGGAGCCCTTCTTATATATGACAAAAGCTGAGGCGTGCGTGCTCTCACTCTCACTGCTGATCTACAATCTCACATGTCACATTGTGGACCTGTTATCATAGCCAGTCTTAAAACGTTTTGATTTTGACACACAAAATGTAATATTTTGACTATTCTTGACAATATGACATGCCCAAAAATAGGGATGCCAGGTTTAAATGGATGAAGATTATCATTTTATGCAACATGTTTAAAATGTTGCACAAGCTCAAAACAGAGAAGGCGTCACACACTCCTGTGATCTTTTGGTGTCCCCCAAGGGGGGCCCGGACACCAGTTGGGAAACACTGAAGCAGGGTATATTCATCTAGCCTGGTAAACCCTCCCTCCGGAAATCTCATTTCCGGAGGGAGGGTTTACCAGGCTAATATTCATCTATAGGCCACATGAATGCTGCCACTAAGAATCTTTCTTTTTGGTCTTGTTGTCAGTTACTCTGTAGTCAGAGAGTTGAGCAACTTTTGCAGATTAGACAACTAAAAGACAACCATCAACAAAAACATTTCCAATCACACATTCTTTATTTTTCAAAAACACAACAATAGTCTTTTACTGTTGTTACCCATCCAGTCACAAATACGGAATATTCACAGGACAATTAAAATGCCAACATTTGAGAACACTGCCCACTGGGTGGCACTAACAAACCAAGGTCACGTTTACCATGCTACCTACCTTCTTCCTCACCGAGGAGTTGCTGATCAATTAATTTCCAAATCATCAATTTCTGAAAACCTTCCTCACAATAAGTTCTAAATCGTGAAATTTAACTTGATTGGATTAACAGCCAAATGACCAGCTTGTTCTCTCCTGTTCTTTTGTTTTCAGCATAATGGAGGACATGGCATGTTTTCATCACTGTCTCAATAGCAAAAGCCTCATAATGTTTTTATTCTCTATGCTATATATTTTCTTTGTTATGCCAGCAATTAAAAAGATCACAAAATCAAACTCACCAGAAACTGGATGTCAGTGACCTACTATAAACACGTGTAAAACACATTTAATTCTTCCCACATTAAGTTCTCATGAGCATCCTGGTATACATGAGGAGCAGGTCTGTGGGAGCAGATCATTCACATCTGCACCTGAGAAGCTATACGCTTACAGGATGTAGGGCTGGATTGACCTAAACCACTTGAACCCCGCTACTTCAACCTTAGTGGCGAGTGCTCAACAAAAACAGACAAACATTCGGCAAAAACAGTAGATCTACAAGCTCACAAAGCACTGTGAGCTCGTGGATGGGCTATTTTTGCTGAAGAGACTTGGTGTAGAGGGAAAAGGGAGGGGGGGGGGCAAAGGTGGAGACCTGGGGGACCATGGTCAACGAAGTACATAGGGTTTAAGTGGTTACTCCTTCAATTATTGTGTAGTTGTGGAAGATTTGTGCAAACAAAATATATTTATAATACACACATCTTCAGTTTGGTGCAGGACAAAATATGATTTTCTCAGATCTTCCCGATTTTTTCTAGCTCCAAAGTATCCAAGACTATCTCTTAAAATGTATAAATGGGGAAACAGGACAGAGTGGAAAGAAATACTTTCATCAAACCCAACAATTCAATAAGAAAATTCAGAAGAAAATCATAATTTCACAATGCAGAGATCATAATATGAAGGCACAGCCAAAGCAGAGTAGCCATCATGGCTTCAGTGCTTATGGGTACTTTTTTTGTTGTTTTTTTGGAATGCATACAAGGAAGAATTCTCATGAGTGGGAGAAAAGAATTGACATGACAATAAATATCATTCAGGATCATGATATTTATCATCGATGGAAATTACTAAGTGCCATGCTTTCCTCTGTCGTGGGCAGGTCAGGGAGTTCTCAATAAGCTGATTCAGCTGTATGTTTGTGTAATCTAAACTGACTGGCTAAAGAAAAGGCCTCTAATTATTAGAAAAACGATTGTTTTAAATACTGCCTCAAGCAAGTTCAGTGCATGCATTGACTTTTTCCTTTAATAAAAATAATGGTTTCAGTGAAATTATTTTAATAGTAGCAATTTCCCAAAGTCACAGTGCTCAACCCAATCAGGGCTTGTAAAATGTTATCTCTTGACGCCATGAGTCATCGATAAAAGTAAGTATAACGATGGAGCAGTGACCATCACATCGATTCGAAAGAGGTCTATTATCATTACGGTAGCATTATAGGCATACACTTCAAGTAATTTCAGGTAAGAAAAGAAAAACAAGAAGGATTCAATATTATGAAATTGTATCCATAAAATGAAGTAACACAAGTACATAATTGTTACAGGATGTAATTAAAAAACTACTTAAAACTCCACTTGGAGCCATCAAAATGTTTTGATCGGCTGAATGCGATGGCTAGAATCTGGTATGTAGCCCCGATTTTAAAAGCTGACAAACCAACATTTGCCTAATGTTGGGTAACTTGGTTTATGGAAAAAAAAAAATGTTTTTCCTGTTGCACAGTGCTAATGCCAAGTATGTCAGCTTTGTGAGTAGCCATCCACGAGCCCATGGCTACAACACCAGTTCTACGTTTTGTCATTCACACAAAACATTTGATGGCTCTTGCATATAGAATCTTACGACTGAAACTGCATTTCATCTATTGAAATGTACAGTAGGCTTTACGTGAAAATATATTACAAATATGATTAACAATATATTTTCTTTTGGGTAAAAAACATGACTATCAAAAAAATGGATGAAATTACATCATATTCTATATGCTTTGGAAAAATAGAGGTATTTCTCACTTTTGGGATGAAGGAATAAATGAAAGCATGTCTTTTGCCTACATAATGGACTGGCACTTACATGGTTTCAAAATGTTTTTCCATTATGTTCTTCCATCCACACGTGTCTTAAGTATAAATCCTTACAAATGTGTAAGGAGTGTGATAACCAGCATCAAGGATCTAACGGTAGCACTTCCACTACAGCAAACTTGCCTTAAAATGTAAAAAATAATAAAAAGAGAAAAAAAAGTTCAGCATTGATTTAACAATATTTTAGATCACAAACTGGGAAACTCTGAGACAAAAGACCAAGTAAACAACTATGTCCATGTCCATCTCCTGCTCGGCTGTTCAAATCTAAGTCCATGACGGCTATGGCGGAAGGACAATTCCAACAACTCAACAACTCCATTTAAAAAGACATACACATTCAGTTAAAATTAAGGCATTTTGGCCACAGGACCAAAGCTACTTTTTTAAAGGTTCATTACATTACGATTAACCCTTGTAGAAAAACATGTGCTGCTTTCATGACAACTGAGTGTCTAGTTTGGAACGTGTTATTCTTTAACAGTAACACGTGTATGTTAATACAACACGTAATGAAACATGATATCAACACATGTAGCATTGAGATACGCCAAAATATAATAAACGGGTTATATATCTACTACTTAAATAGGTTCTCTGCTGATGTATAACTGTAGACATTACAAGGTCAAATAACTCAAGTAAAGTGAACTCTTTGGGGACCAGGTGTAAAGCAAGGCAAGTTTGGCCTTCACAGCGTGAATACTATTAAAAAGAAAGATGTGTCACTACTGAGGTCAAACCATGATAAGACAAGTGAATAGAAACGGCATCGGAGTCCATTATCACGCCTTAGCAAAAGACATCACATACTGTACGTGTACATACGTTTACATTGGCATGGGATGGCAGATGTAACATGGTGCACAGGTGACCACCAGCTGGTCTAGAATTCTATGAGATTCCAAAAAATAGATGTTAACGAAGATGCCAACACTGAAAATGAGAACCAATACAAACCTTCAGAACAGCAGGCCCCAGGTTCATGAAATAAGAAAAATAAACTCACACGTACAGTACATACGCATATTGCACACATCATTACCCAAATCAATCACAGATACCGACACTGGTAGTACATTGTCAAGACTGGCACTTACAAAGATATTACACGTACAAAACTCTTTCAGTTCAAGGTGGGTGGATCGTCTTTTTTCTTTTAACTCTCAACAAACACCACAGACATCATAAACGGCAAGAAACCGCCAAACGTAATTTAAGTATGTTAGGTCCATCTCAAATGGTTCACGATGGCTGCTTTGTTATTTATTTGAGAAGTGCTGTGTTCTTCTATGCTTTCATGGAGAGCAGTAATTCCAGTGTTAACCACATATAAAAGAAGAATACAAAGGCATTCTTCCTTACATGCAGCAACGTACATTAAAGTCCAATGCCAGGGCAACGGAGGCGGCCGGGCCATTTGTGCTGCAGTGCATCTAAAGCCAATGTTTGTTCTATGGTTGATTGCGCACTGTGTTGCAGATCTACACGGCCACAAAATATGCTGAAAATAGCCAAGTCGTGAGCTTGTAGATCTGCCATTTTCAGTGCGCTACAAAATACATCAGGCTTAATGGCAATCAAAGACACATACAGAGTACTCCTAACATTGTCTGAATGATATGGTTACTTATCATGTTAAACTAAACTGTCAAATTGACCACTGTCAATGTTTCAAGGTTTGACACCTTGACTGTGGTTCATTTACTTTTAACATGAAACTGAACTGTCAAACCATGGGCTGTGGCTGTGAAATAGGGTACTTTTGGACTTCAAGGAGCCTTTTGAGTGTCAGAAAAATGTCCTAAAACGAAACATTTAAAACCTTTAGCAACATCAACTTAAAATGGGAGAGATGTAGTATGTCCTCAGTGTTAACTCGAACAAATTGATCAAGGCATTAACATGTTCATCTACTACAAACAGGTGTTGATGGTTAGTCAGTTTGTGTAATAGAATGCACCAACATAGCTATCTCTCCTTGCCTAATTATTTATTAGCACTTGTTTTCTTTGCACTTTATTTACGTGCACATTTAACCTATTACCGTACTGTATATGTTGACTAGGGTTCGTGTAATTTACTCCGATATTAATATTGCCCTTTGTAAATTACTCTGGATAAGAGTGTCTGCTAAATGCCCATATGCTGTATATATAGTAAATTGGCCAGAATGAAAATGAGAGAATTTGGAATATGACAAACATAATGAGAGTAATCTGTTTTGTGCCGTCTCTTGCACACTCTCCAAGTCTCTCAAGTTTGCTCCTGATGTACTGTACTGTACTTTTCTATTGGGAAATGTCAATGAGATGCCATATTTTGCTCTATCAAAATTTGCAGCTTTGGCACGCCATTTTTGCCCTTATTGGAATCTTTTGTAGTTTTGCATTTATTTACTTTTACGTACCGTATGTTTTTATTTTATTTGCTGTAGCAGCAGGGAAGGCAAATACTGAACAAAGGCCATGTAAAGCAAGCACACACCACAGGAACAAAGGCTGTCACAATAACATCAACATGTGTTGTGCTTCCAGTCAAGTTTCAGTCAAATGGGACGTAATTATCTTTTTATATTATATTCTCTTACATATAGATCGTTTGTCTGTTATCTCTACAAAAATACTAGTAAGTTTTATGTACATATCGCAGTTATTCTATTCATAACCTGATTCGTTTGCTTATGTCAAGCATAATGATTTGCAGTCCATACTCAATCCATTGTGCGCAAGTTAGCCTTCACCAACTAGTTAAACAACTACTGGACACATGACAGAACCATGAAAGCTTTTGGTTAAGTCAAGGGTCATCTGTGCAGGTAATGCAGAATGATGAACGTAGAGACATTGTGTCCATCTAACTGTCTGCATTTATGTTTTGTTGTTGTCATTTGACTGACTGCTGGCATTATGGCATCCATTGCCATTACAGTATCTATAAGTTGGGACCACCATCATCGAAGATAAGTAATGGTCCTCTGTTGCTGCCAAGTATGCACTGATAAATTGAAGATATCCCCTTTGACACAAATATGTCCTACCCGTGGCTAGTCAAGGTGGCCATGAGCTCCTTTCGCCAATACCTTCTTCTGCCATCGTAAGTTAGGGATTCTGTCTCTCATTTAAAATATACTCCAAATTATTGGTGGCATCACCCTCGCCATTATGTGGGATGAACTCTAATTTCCACCAGTCTTAATGATACAAATCGAACCTAAGCTCCTGACACACTTCAGGGCTTTATCCTGCTTCGCGAACGTCCATTAAAGCAGCTTGGACTAATGTCTGTGTATGTGTGTGTGTGTGTGTGTGTGTGTGTGTGTGTGTGTGTGTGTGTGTGTGTGTGTGTGTGTGTGTGTGTGTGTGTGTGTGTGTGTGTGTGTATACAGTACATCTATCTAGAAGCAGGAGAGCATCACAACGCAGTTTCCTGAACCGTGTGAGCCGCCAATCGACAGGAATCCTCAGTTTCTTCACCTCCGCCCGCTTCCATTTTCTTTTCCTTCATCTTCTCACTCTCGTCCACCTCCTTATCTTCAGTGATAACCTGCTCTTTGGGGTAGGTCAGTCCATTGCTCTCCTTCTTGGCCATCTGGTAAGGCTGAGAGTGAATTTGGGAGGGGGAAAAAAGGACAGGGGAAGCACCACATATCACCACCTGATCAGCCATTTTTCGTCTATCATACACGGTATTGTGCATTCTTTTTATGCATCTTATACTGTGCATTGCATGCATCATGTTATATGCACTGCTGAAAACTAAATTAACATTGTTTTGTCTGACAGGAAAGCCTTCAACGTAAATCCTGTCCACAGACTGTAAATTTGCTTCACCGAAGAACTACCTTCTGGCCCAGAGGAGTGATGCAGCAGAGCTTCTCCTTGTAGCGCTGAGGCAGGAAGAAGAGCAGGTTGCCCATGACAGGATACACCGTACCAGGGGTCAGGTCTTCCTCCTTCATAGGACCTACAGTGCAAACAGGCTCGATTACATACCATTAATGCATGAGCCTGATTGAGATGAACAACGGACTAGAATGCCAAAATTACTTGCTTTGCCTTTTAACTTAGAAGGTAGTGGGATTAACCCTGTTTAAAAGAAATGGATCCAAACTAGATCTATGAAAATGGTTGAGTACACAGTGAGTCAGTCTGCACGTGAGACATTGCACAATCACTGTGCAATCTACCTGAATGATGCTCTGCATGTTTACAGCCTGCCTACAGAGATATCTGTTTGCCATCTGACTGTCTGTACGACAGTGTCTCCCCCTATATTTTAGCATTTTTGTACTGTAGGTGAAGTATTTATGAAGATTGCAATTTACATTGGGCAAAATTAGATGTGGACCATCACCACACACACATCTACATGAACACGTAGTAGTCAGCCTGTATTTTGCAGCTTCACTACTGAACACCTGATTGTGATTTGTGCGGCTTAATTTACAAACTATAGCAACTTACAGTAACCGAAGACAGTACAGGGAATGAAATTGTTGTTTTTTCCCAAGTAGTGTCATCCATGAATAATTTAAAACGGCAGTTTGAGGATATGGTGGTGCATGTTAACTGTTAAGTCTATGTACCTGTTAGCAGGCTGACCAGCAGTCCTACTACCACCACTGTGGTTGAATTGTGAGCGCTGTACCACATGTAGGACAGAGAGTAGAGCGCCTCAACACCCGTGGGCCTGATGGAAGACAAAGACAGTTGGAGGCAGGATGAATGGAAGGAGGGCAAGAATTAGAGACAATGAAAATAAAAAAAGAGTGACAGAACAACGTCTGTTTGTTTCCGGTAGTGGAAACAAACAGGCTGATGTTACATCATTCTAAAGTCTCAATCACCTGCCCCCAAATTCACTATCTCTGTGCTCTTCAGTAAATTGAATGGAATTATGACATAATAGGAAAACATTAGGTGAAAATAGGCAAACATTCATTGAAAAAGCATATCTACAAGCTCACTTCGCGTCGCATTGTGATGCGTTGTGAGCTTGTTGATCGGCAAAGAGATTTGGTGTAAGGGAAAAAAGGAGGGGGGCCAAGTTCAGACCCCTGCGGTCAACAAAGTATACAGAGTTTAAGTGTTAAAAGGAGTTTGATGCTTGATGTTTAGCACTCAGCAGTATGGTATGAACAGGTCAATGCCTAAAATGACAACTCAGAAGATCGCGGTTACCTTGGCTTTGTTGTGATAGGGCTGAGCAGCGTTGTCATGACAGCGGTGGTCATGTTACCGAACAAGGGCGGAGCTGTGGTGTTTAGTGGCGGCAGGGCGGTGGCGTTCATACGCATCACAAAGTTGCCGATGCCTATCCAGAACGCCATCACAAGTCCTGCTATCAAACCCACAACAGCACCCTAGGAGAAGAGGAGAACAGAACAGTAAAAGGCCAGCCTGACAGCAAAACTGGGTATCAACAGCGTTTTATGATCCCAAACACCAAAATAATCCAATAATCGTATGTTATGAGCATGCAATTCATGATGAGCTGACAAACAGAGACAGACAGACTGACTGATCAACATGTACTAACTGCGCTGAGCCTATGACTAATGAAGATTCAAGATCTTTATTCGTTACTCCTCATGTATGAGTACACAGAGGTAAAATACTTGGTTTCGGTTCCTCTACATTGTAGCAACAATAACGACAGTAACAAAAGAAAGAATTAAGAAAAGCAAGTAATGACTTACTATGGAGTTGGCCCAGGGGAAGAACAGTCCTAGACAGAAGACTCCCAACAGAGGACCCCCCACCATCCCAAAGATGCTGAAGGCTGCCTGGAAATCATAGAGGGAGAAGAGAACACCCGTCACAAGCATTTATATTAAAGACAGTCACAGTCCTGCTTCATTTATATTTTTACCCCTTTTTCTCCCCAATTTAGTCGTAGAGCCTTTGTCCTACTCCTCCCACCCAACACTCCCTGCTGACAGCCAGGTGCCGCACCAGCCCGTAGGAGTACTCGCAGTGACAATTATCTCCCTCCCAGCCCGGCTTCCCTCCCCCGAACACGGGCTAATTGTGTTTGTGTAGACACTCGACAAAGCCGGATCAATGAAGTTGAATAGTCACCTGAAGCACAGATCCCATGAGAGAGGCCAAGTAGGCCATGGCCAGACACACCAGACCATAGGCCAGCGCTGTGGAAGAGAGAGCAAAGACCTGTAAACAACTAGAGACACACCAGATCTATAAGCAGAGCCTGAACCCCAAGATCAAATAAACTATTCACACTTGTATTTACATTTTATAAATACAATGTTCTCAAGCTATTATTGATCTCAATCTATTCGTGAGTTATCTGACTGAACTGAATTTATTTTCAATTTGAGAACATTTCAGTTGTAAGCAAACAAATATATAAAAATAACTTAAATAGAAAAAACATTTAAATTAAGTACATAAACTATATTAAACTTCAATATATAAAGAACGTGTCATTTTTAAGTATACAGTGAACTAACAAAGTAAACATAATCATTTATTTAACCACTTAAGCCCTATATAACAATGTTCTAAAATAGCACATCTACAAGTTCACAAGGGGTCACGATGTGACGTGTTGTGAGCTTGTAGATCTGCTATGTTTGACAAGGTTCAAAGTGGTTAAAATCAGGGGACATCGGCTGCATAAGTCAAATAATATAATAATGTATGTAATACAGTATATCTTATAAATATTCCTCTATTAAGGCATGACCAGAAAAGAGACGCTAGGGTTAATGTGGCCACTCAGCTTACCTAGTCCCTTGGACAGCAGCGTGGCTTTGCTTTCTGACATAGTTGGACAATAAGGCTTAATCAGGTCCTCCATAGTTACTGTTGCTAGGGAGTTGAACGCTGATGAGATTGTGCTGTGCGGCAGGAGAGAGAGAAAGAAGGACATGTCAAGGTGGACCATTAATTTGATGGTGTTTGTTTTTACACGATTCCAGTCTCTTCCATCTCCCCAATGATTGGCTGTCCCCCACACATACATGGTGGTTTACTAGTACTCCTTACTAGTACTACTACTATTTATTTGTATTTTATTTATTTCGCAATTCATTTTTTTAAATGTTCGCCTTCAATGACATGCCCAAAATAGGGACAACAGTTTCAAAGTGGTTAAATGGGCGTTTACCTTAGTGCTCCACTGAAGAGACAGGCCACAAAAAGCCCTGGGAGCCCAGGCAGGTCCCTGAACACATCCATCACAAAGTACAACACCATCTGTAGGAGGAAAACGGGACATCAGGACAGACCCACACATCCACAATCAGGTACCATGACATTTGATTTATCCCCAAGGGGGAATTCAGCTGTCGCAGCCAGTAAGAGAAAACACAATATGTTATGGCTTAACTTTCTTTATAGAAAACATTGGCATCACTACTGTAATATTTAGTCATATACATATATCTCCCTGTGTGCTGCTCACCTGGTCGTTGGTTTTGACATAACCCTTGTCCAGTGGGCTGTCTTCCCCATAGCGAGCAAACATGACCAGGCCCATCAGACAGCCCAGGCACAGGACAATCTGCTGACAGGGGAACACCACGTAGCAAGACCTACAGCAGGAGGGTTCAAGTGGTGACAGTTGTTTTTAAGGATTTCTTTTATTTCTTTTTTTAAATTAAATATATTTTGGAGGGGTATTTTATGAAGAGCGGGACATCTGAGTTGTAGTTGAAAATCTATGCATGCAAAAACAAAAAATGGTTGAGCGGTTTCATTCACAAACTGCCCACATAGTAGCTTATTTATGATAGCTCACGATTGGACAGGGAGGCAAACACTGTTTTGTTTTTACGTCATAGCTCCTAGGGGACAAGCCCACTAAAGGAGTGTTTGTGTCCGTCTTGTCTATCATCTGTCGGGCCGATCAGCATCACATTTTTTGCGCACGCTGCCAGTATGCAAATTAAGTACATCCCCAAATATATAAAAGATTTTGTGTGAATATTTTTAACATTTCCTGAATTCATAATCTCAGATCCACTGTCTCATCACCAAGTTATTAGACCCGGTCTTGCGTATTTAGATAAGATAATAGAGAGCAGGAAAGCGAGGGCAGAGAGTGAAGGAATTGCAACAGAGGTCTCCAGCTGGAACTGAACGGAGGTCATTACAATTACATGGTCAACACACTATCTGGTTACCTACCTGGCGGTACACCCCCTTTTCAACCTCTCCTTTTACAGTCTATGTAGTCTATCATCCTCGCTTACATACTTGCAAGTGATCAGACTTGGATCGGTTTACACAGATTACACGTTTTTTTCTTTGATAGATTTACAGCCCTGTGCTGGACATATTACCAGAAATACGTTCCTATTTCAAAGCCGTTCAAAGACTATGTTCTGTTTATATTTAGACCAATTGACATACATGTTACTTAAGATTAGTTTACAGACAAATGTTGCTCACACTCACACTCAATGTTGATCATTTTACACACAAGTGGGTCTGACGTGATTCCTCTGGTAACTTGAGGAACTCACACATGGGAGAAAAAATAAATAAAAGTGGAACTTACATGACGGCCTCTCTTTCTGTGCGAGAACTGAGGTACCTCTGGACCTGGGCCTGGTTGACACCGTACAATGCCAGCATCAGGAAGACCCCACCCACGCCAAGTGTCCAGAATGTGTGGCGTTCCAATGGGTCTGGATTCAGGCTGGATGGGGGGTTAGACAGGTGAGTAGTGCTCTACTGCAATGGGATGGCAACAACAACAACAACACAAATCTCTACAACAGTGTCCATTAAGAACAAGAGTCCTTCATTAAGATTCTAAATCCCTGTCTTGCTCAAGGGCACTTCAATGGGACACATGGTTGCAGTGGGAGTTGAACCTGGGACTTTATTTTCTATTTTTAGCAGTCTGTCTCACTAACCACACAAGCTGCCCAGCCAACCTGACCACAGCCCTGACCATCTCAACCACAAGACTATCAATCTGCAGATTGTTGACCAATGGAGACTGGCAAAGTTCTATTAACCCATTAAATCTTGGAACGCATCTGTATCGTTTTAGATTTCTTTTGGCTATTCAAAAATAGCATATATGCAAACTCATAGCACGGCACCGAGTGCCGTGCTATGAGCTTGTATATCTGCTATTTTTTTCAAATCGTGAAAATGTGTGCAAATCTTTGAATATATATCTAACTATATAAATGGCGAGCAACTTCCGTGCCCTCGGTGTCCACACCCCACAGCTCTGTTATCGACTAAACACAACACCGTCACACCACATGTCGCCAACACTGTCGCCACGGCGGGCGGCCTGAATTTACGTTTCGCGTAGGGCACCTGCCATGCCTCACTACACCGTTCCCACCTCGCAACATAATTAATTCTACTCACCAAATGTCGGACACAACGGAAGTGGAAGCACCTTCCTACCGCTTACCGTGCGTACCACCGAGGCCAACACAACACGACGGCCCGCCATTGAAAATCCCCAAAACAACAAGAGCACGTTGCTCTGCTCTGCTCCACACACCAGGCTAGGTTCATGACACCAAAGGATTAGCCAGTGATGTCATCATTACTGGTCAACACACCAGGCTAGGTTCATGACAGCAAAGGATTCGACAGTGATGTCATCATTATGCAACCCGGAAGTACACATCGCCGGCATTGGGATGCCAGGTTGGGATGCCACGCCAGAAACAAGCAAGAACCTGCATGATTTTTTTTGATGATTTTTTTTTTTTTTTTTTTTTTTTACCGTTTGGAGATTTTCATCCGACGACTTTGGCGCGGACCACCAGGGGGTCCGCGGACCCCCTGAAACATAAAAAATATTATTTCTTCCCAATTTTTTTCTCAATTTTTTTACTTTTACATTACAACTTTTTTTTTTTTTTTTTTTTTTTCCCAAATGTTCATCCCATATATACACGCGCCCACGCTGGGCCCCGTGCGCGGCTGGGGGTTTCGGGCGGCCGTAGGCCGCCCGGACCTCTAGTATTTTATAAGGGAACATTTGTAACTCAAATCTTTGCTTCTGGAGGTCCCTGGAACAAGATATTTTACAAATGTTCGCTTTACAAAATATCTATTCAAAGATTTTGCACAAAGTTTCAAGATTTTTCAAAAATAGTAGATCTACAAGCTCACAGTGCGGCACTCTGTGCCGCGCAATGAGCTTGTATATCTGCTATTTTTGAATAGCCAAAGACATCTAAATTGACAGAGATGCGTTCCCGGTCTTAATGGATTAATGTCAATATTACAAGGTTCCGCGAATATATTGGCTACTCACTCAAGGCTGGCAATGCGACTGCCATTCATGGCTTTCCGCCAGACCTCTGCCATGCCGCCGGCCTGGCTCGCCCCAACCACAATGACCGCCAGCTGGCCGGCAAACATCACCACGGTCTGGAACACATCCGTCCATATCACCGCCTTCAGACCCCCCTGGTAGACAGAATCACACAGCAGGCCAGATGGTTCACATCTACATGTGAGGCATTATCCAACACTCTGATTGGCAAGCTTAAATTCTTAGATCACCATCATTATATGGAAACAATTGTAATCCACTGGACACTGACATAGATGTGTCTCCTACTCCAGTGTTTCTACAATAAGCATGCACAGTAGAGTAAAGACAACACTCAGGAAATAAAAGTGAAAAAGAAAAAGGTTGAACAGGCTTCAAGAGCACTTCAAACAAGTAGAGGAGGAAAATATTGGAAGTGGGAGATTCAGACAATGTTTCAGGGAGGAGAGGATGAAGTCAAATGAGTAATGAGTCGAAAAAGAAATCTGGCCAAGTAGTATGTGGATGGAAGGATAGAATGGAGGGAGGGCAAGGAAGGCAGGGATGGAAGGAAGGACAGAAGGAGGAGAGAAGGGAAGGAAACAATAGTTGACACACCAAGGCCTACATTTCATGTCTTACCAAAGCAGTGTAGAGAGTGCAAACCAGCCCCATTGCCAGCACTGCTCCCCAGAGGTCTAAACCTGTCACTGCAAGTGAAAATAAGGATTTAATAAAATATTGACCCAAGAAAAACCAATGAGTTCTGTGATTTGTTGAATATTTTGTGTGTTATATATGTCAGGAAAACACAGCGCACACCAGCGTTGAGGAGGTGCTGACCATGGTAGATACATGGTAAGAAGGAGGAGGCCGCACAAAAGACTATCCTGTCAAAACGTTGAGTTTAGGGTTGTCCGATATTGGCTTTTTTACCGATAACCGATATACCGATATTGTCCAACTCTTAATTACCGATACCGATATCAACCGATACCGATATATGCGGGGATTATTGTGATTAGGGTAAGCTCAAATTTCATATCACACACACCATATACAGTAAGAACTCCTGTAACTTATTTATAAAGCCAAAAAAAAAAAAAAAAAAAAAAAAAAATTTTTTTTTTTTCAAAAACCGATACCGATATTTTCCCGATATCAATTTTTATGCTAATATCGGCCGATAATATCGGGAGGCCGATAATATCGGACATCCCTAGTTGAGTTTCTTGTATATTTTAATGAACACATTTTTGAATTGTGGCTACGAGCTGTGTGGCCTTCCCCTTCTTACCATGTGTTATATATGTACAATTTGGCTCAGTAAAAAAATCGGATCAAGCTTCATAAGAAAATTACAGATCAGAGGTGAGAGAACTAATCCTGGCCAAATGTGTTGTTTTTACCCGCTACAGTAGCCAACACAAAAGCATCTGGCACAGTGGTAAAAGTCTAACTAACCTAAACAAGGCAAAGTATTGCAGTGCAATCCATCCACCCGACACCCCTTCTGGCTCACTTACATCAGCAAACATGTCTGTTTGCTGATCTTCCCTACGACATCCTCCAATGCTCCAAGCGTGTCCAAGTGAATGGAATGACCCCCCCCCCCCCTCTGTCAGGACTGCAGACTCAGGGAGTGATCACATTGAGACACAGCACTACAGGCGCAGACACAAAAACCCTTTGACAAAACAGCACATAAGCACAAACTTTCATTTGCCATTGTGTCACCGTTCCTAACACATCTACAGCTATCAAAAATGTGTCTGCATATGCCTTTGTCCCACCAAAACAGAATAAGGAGCAGTGTGACTTCACACTTTGCACAGAAAGGTTGAGAATATTTAAACTTTTTATAAGGGAAAGATGCACAGCCCAACCATTTACCCTGTTTGTTGACTAGGGCTTGTGCCATTTACTCTAATCTTGAACGTTCTAAGTCAGTCTGGATAATAGTGTCTGCTAAATGCTTACATTGTAAAAAGCTAATCTGTTGCCTTTACCTGCATTGAGAGCCAAGGCGGGAGCATAAAGCACCACCCCCATGTAGATGACCTGCAGAGAGGAACAGAAGAATATAGAAGAGGGAACCTCAATAATACTGTGGCAACATCAGGGTGAGAATAATGCTTGTTGGTCTTAACACACCAACAACTAAAACACTACAGATAAACACATCATGAAATATGTAGTCTCTCAAGACAGATGTGCTGGCTCTCACAATTTTCGAATGTTTGCGTTAACAGTCTGTATCTCAAAAGCTCTGAAAATAAGTAGAAACTAAACTTCACATCATTTCCCCACTTCCGTTTTTCCTTTGCAGACGCATAACTCCTAGTGTAAACCAAATAAGTCGAAGCCTAGTTAGCTGAATGCTCAGAAAACAATGGATATTAATTGTGTTGTGCCTGCACCACCTCAGACACTTGAGGAAATTCAGGGTCTTAGAGAAGGTCCTGAAATCTATCTACTCTGCAACCATCCATAGCATCCTGAAGGGGGCCATCACTGTATGGTATGGGAATAACTAGCTGCTCCAAAGTTCTGCGAGTTCTATGAAAGGCGGTGCGGTCAGCTAAGCACACCACGGGGAGCTCCCTCCCTTCCCTACAGGACGCATATGAGAGCAGGTGTTTGGGTATAGGGCACCATCACAGTAACAGACTGACTGTGACAAAGTGGACTGGCAAGCGACTGAGGGTTCTCAAAGCCCGGGGCTCAAAACTCAGCAATATATATATTTTTTTTTTTCTGCGGCTGACCAAACCCTGAACAAGGAGGGCACAAAACAAAAGCAAAAGAACAAATTCAATAAATTAAACTGCATTCATCTGTAAATAAATATTCATGCTTTTCTCACACTGTTACTTGCACTAATATACAGAGATAAGTTTACTTGATGTACAAATGTACAGATATATCTATATATACACAGTATATATCTTCTATAAATCTGATACTAAACTATCTTCCACCGCCTTTTTGCATATCCCATTGCTGCTAAGGTTGTTGTGGGTTCTTTTGCAGACGGTTAGAGTCTGTGTCTTGCCTGCACCGTTTAACCTTATTTTATTTTTCTTGTACTTATTATTATCTTGTTGTATTGCTGTTGTCTTGCGGAACATGCCACATCAACAATTTTCTCCTTGTACCTGTATGAGTGAGTGACAATAAGCCCTTGATTCTTGATTGGTCGAATACCCTTCCAGTCTGATGAGCAGATGACGGCTTCCCGTTCTCATCTTTTACCAGCCGGAAATACATACTCTTAGATTGTGGAAGATTTAGTCTGGCTTGAGAGACTATGAAATATGCAACACACATTCTGCCTACCATTTGAAAGATGAAGGTCACAGTCCCAAGTACGCGAACAGTTTTGTTGAAGCGCAGCTCCAGATACTGCAGAGAGCAAAGAAGGGTAAAGTTATGCAATAAGAGACCGACTACAGTTTCAGTTCCCACAAGCCTGCATCGTTATGTCTCTCTGGGGTCAACTCTGATTTAGACGTTTTAAAAGCTTGTTACACTTAATCAACCTTCTAGTTTGAATGATGACAAAATTTCATACCACAGGGCCCCCGGTGAATGTGTGTAACATTGGCTCCTTGCACTGAACAGATGGTGTTATACATCGATGTGTGGATCGATTACAGCTCATTGTATGTGATATTTGTAATGTCACGATAACAAAGCAAATTCTTTGTGAAGATCTGACCAGTGCAAAACTAGCTTTTGAGGAGAGTAGTTCTCGGTTACCAAAATTTATTTCAGAGCCTCTTTAACCACATGAACCATAGCGACCAAATTCTGGGCATGTCATATTAATAGGTGAACATTTGTCAAAAATAGAAGAACATTTGCAGAAAATGGCAGAACTACAAGCTCACAACCCGTTACTTTGTGAGCTTTGTAGATCAGCTATTTTCACAGTTTGACGTACAACAAGTATATAGGGTTCAGTTGGTTAAGCTGACTTGAGACTGATTCTGTCAAACAACTGGAATGAAGTGTACTTGATAACCCCCACACTAAATCCTCCCCTCCCTGTATTGTACACTGAATAAGCCAGTTTGCACGCTTCCTAGGTTTCAGTGCCGCGAATTTGGGCATTAGATACGGTGTTATAAATATTGCTGACTACATACCTTTAAGTTAAAAATAAATAAGAATGCTCTGAATTATTTTCCCCTGACTCCAGTACAGCTGAAGTGAGAGGTGACTTTTCAGAGATAAAGAATGATATAATGAACAAATGAAGAGATTACACAACAATTAAAGAAGGGAGGGGTGGAACAGAAACAATAGGTTCAAGGCAGAGCATTGAATAGATTTTTGTCATCAGCTGGTTACAGTGGCAAGAAAATACAATAAATTGTCACCAGCCAATTTATTTTCAGGTTGAGTTTGAGGTTGAGTTTCTGGTTGAGTTACTGTACCAGGATTGTGATCCTGAATTTCAGATTTTCTATTTATTAGTGTAAATGTCTAACCCTGGTTAGCTCTTAGTATCATTGCCATCTTTACAATCAGTGTGTACCTCATAGGCACTGGAGAGCCGCAGTCTGTAGAAGACGGGTATGAAGACGTGGGCTGGGATGAGCAGTCCCAAGAAGTAGGAGCAGCCCAGGAACCAGTACTGGGTGCCGAAGGTATACACCTCGGATGGAGCTCCCAAAATGGCCACGGCCGACTGGAAGGTGGCGAGTAGTGACAGGGAGACGGGCAGGCAGCTCATGGAGCGGTCGGCCAGTAGGAACTCCTGTAGGCAATGAAATGTTGACGTAAAGACACTTAATTAAGTTAATTAATTAAGTTAAGTTACTTAGTTAAGAAACAATTTTGGTGGTGCAGTATCATTAGAACATACAACAGCATGCAGAGTGTTAAAGGGACTACACCATGAATTTGAACTTATCCTTCTTTTTTGTGTATTTTCGGTCTCCCCTACCTCTCTTCTATCCACCAAAATACCCCAGTTTGAGCACTCAGGCTTTCACAGCATATCGGGGGTTTTATGTAAATTGGTCTCAAAACAGGCCAACTGATTTGCCCCCGTCTGTGACGTCACATGCGATACCTAGTTTGTATAATCCCTCCCGTTTTTCAGTTTTTCCACACAGAACCAAGAGATAACATGCATACAAACTGGCTCAATAGCGCCATGTGCCAAATAAGGACAATGTGGTATTGCAGGTGAAAGTGCTTTATAAGCCAGAGAGAAGTTAGTTGGAATGAGTATATCTGAGGCTTGATTTAGGCTCAAACCTTTTGAAAAACGTTTGAGAGACATAAACACATTTTAAATGCATGGTGTAGATCCTTTAAATATTGTAATATAAAGTCAAATAAAATAACAACAATGCTTGCTGTTTTGGCCAACATGTGATTTAACAAAAAACTGAAACTAAAACCCAATAATGATAATAATATTAATAATAAAACAAAATAAATAAATACAAATGTGGGTTCCGATTGCCCACCTGTGTCGTACGCTGGCGACCGCCAGAGAAGGCGTGAAACAGGCCGATGCCAGCTGAGGCCACCAATAGCAATGCAAAGATGACATAGTCCACCGTGGTAAAGTGCATCTGGACTACTTCTCCCATGATGCCGCAGGGTGTAAGACGGGTGGGGGGGCAGGGGAGGACGGGGTAGTGGTGGAAGGTTAAAGGCTGTTGAAGGCCTCTAGGTTTTATCAATGAGGGGAGGGAAGTGCTTCATCCATAGGGATACACACTGGACGTACAACATGGAAAGAGAGAGAGACAGAAAGACTGAGACAAAAGACGGCATGGCGTATGTATGTGAGAGACAATGGAATAAAGAGTGTGATAGAATGAGAGAGAGAGAGTATGAGAGGGAGGGTTGTATAGGGTGGATGAGAGGGACAGAGAGAGAGAGAGAGAGAGAGAGAGAGAGAGAGAGAGAGAGAGAGACACACACACAGAGAGACGTTTAGCTTCCATGTGCAGTACAAAGGTTTCTCTGGTCTTAAACAAAGTGTGTTTTGACACTGTTGCAACAACATACCCTTGAAATTTGCCGGCTATGAAAAGACAATAAAAAAGTTAATCAGTTGGACATTTTACACAAACACTCACACACACACACACACACACACACACACACACACACACACACACACACACACACACACACACACACACACACACACACACACACACACACACACACACACACACACACACACACACACACACACACACACACACACACACACACACACACACACACACACACACACACACACACACACACACACACACACAATCTATGTTCTGCATGCATCTCGTGTGTAGCTCAGAGTGCATCGGGGCAGAACGACCCGAAGACACACAAAACCGACAACACACACACACAGTTGCTAAATCACATCATAAACACTCTCCTGCACATGACTTCAATACAATAGCTTGTCTACTGTGACACCCACAATCTCAATCACATACATTCTAATTTAATTATGTATAGGTCCCAAATGGATGACATTTCCAATAGATTAGTGCAGCCAGAGATTCAGCTACCCAGTGTAATTTCAGTATTAAAAATTGTGTTTTTTACATCAAATGGTGTAAAAGATGGACAGGTTTATCATGTTGAAACAGCACACATCTGAAGTGTTGGCCCACATTTTTCCATCAAACGTTTGGTGTTACAGTAGGTTTAAATAAAAAGCCCTCAAACTCAATACCCATCATATGATCATCACATCTTTCTTCTGGGAAAAACTAAACAAAACCAAAAACAACAACTCTACACAGAGTATGATAATATCCCCTATTTTGTGTATGTCTTTGTGTGATGCTTGATTTATGCTCTGTCGTCCGACGGAGCATAAGCTGGGCATAACAGAGACAAAGACAGATGACTAGAATGGTCTTACCTGTTCAGTAGTGTCGGCTGTGGGCTGGCTGTCCCAGACAGCTTTGACTTAACTCTCCTCGGAGGGGAGTGCCTCACCCACAACCACCAATCATCGCCCGCTGTGAAGGCAATGGGTGAGATCTGCAACATAATACACACACACACCACAGCAAGATAAGCAAAATGGCATGTCACATTACTCTTATGAGAGATATCATTACCAAAACAATCACTCCCAAAGCCCTCGTCTCTTTTTCTTTTGAATCGAAAACCTTCAACCCAAACAAAACCTGACCCTGTTTTATATTTTTATAAGCGGGTCACAACCGAGAGCCATAGCGTTCACATAATTCTTGCTGTCAACAGCAAGGCGAATTTTGTGTCTTCCCATGGCATTCCTGTGAGCACCATAACAGTGTTGCATAGCTCACATATTAAAGTAAATGTAACTATGTCCAGTGTTGCACAGCTAGCGCTTTTCAAAGTGTTATAACAGCCACCTCTAAGGGCTCATTATTATCAGACAGTAACTGCCTGAGGATGGGACTGGAAAATTCAAAAATTCTAATACTCAGCCAGATTGTAAGTAATGTAAAGCATACAAAGTACAATACAAAATACAATTAAGGTAATAAAAAAAAACAGATAATGTACGCAACAATGTCAAAATGATCATTCCCTTCTGCTCATAATACTCTCTCCAAGCTAATCAATAACCATCGTTAATCTCAATCTTTATTGCATGTTTTGTGTCTTAAAATCTCACGTGCTCAACGATTTTCTTTCCGGAAGGGTGTTATCACCAGTGCGTCATCAAATCGCTTCCATTTTTATCTTCGCAAGCCTCGTCAGTTGGATCGTATTCAACACTTTGGTGTTAAAGAATATTTTGAAATCTAATAGCTGGATTGCAATGGAATTTACTATGGATGTCTTTAAGTGATTTTTGTGACCTCATGGCCTTTCCCGAACACCATCAGTAGGCTAAATATTCCACTTCCTCACATTTTATTCCCAAATACAATATCTCAAAACCTAATAGCTGGAGTTCCGTGGCATTTATGCAGAATACACCCTACAGAAACTGTTGTGAAAAATGAATTTTGTAGCTTTTATTTTTATTTATTTATTTGATTTCCCTTGAAGGTTTTGGTGTAGCTACTGTAGCAGGGCTTATATATATTCTTTATCATTGTGCAAAATGATAAACTAAACTGAATTAAATTCTGTTTATAGACACTATCTGTCACTATAACAGATTGAAAAAAGTAGGCTGTGTAGTTTGGTCCATTTGAGATAAAGTCAACACAAGGCATTTAAATTATAGATAAAACAGCATGGTTGGCACATCATTCACTTCACAGATGATGGACAACAGATAAGATGCTTCTCATTCATAGCAATGCCAACACTTCCTAGATTAACAGCCCCACGCACGTGGCCTATATTCTACTTGAGTACTCCTATCTCTTATAACTCGCGTGCTGTCAATGATTAAGTATATTGGCTAATAAAGGTAGAAATGTAACCATCACGTGAAAATATGATTGCCTCACTTGGCTAACCATTTGCTTTAATACCCTTCACAAAACTTTTATTGTAATTATATGCCTAATTCATGGAGGCATGAAATGTTTCCTTTATTTTGAGAGTTGCAAATTAGTCCAGGGGCCAACACTGATATTCAATACAAATTGGTACCACCTAAGGTGACCGTAAAGTTTTTGTATTTTTGTCTTCCTACATGTCTCTAGTTTATATTTTGGTATGATAACCCTTCCAATCTTGTAGCTTAATGGCAGTTATCACTACCTACCGGCTAATGTATCCGGTAGGAGACACAAAGTAGAATCTTTGTGTCTCCTACCCCGGGCATCAAATTATTGCGACAAAAAACAAATATATCCATGTATTCAAGGCTTCATGGGGTGTGCAATTGATAGAAAATAAATATTTTTTTGGGTGAACTCCTCCTTTAAGTTTTTCAGGGGGACTCTCTACCCATTCAGCTATGACCACCCCAGACCGAAGGAGGGTCAACTTTTACAAGCTTATGGAAAGCAGTCTTTTTGCAAACACCAAAAATCTGAGAAGTTATCAATTGCACACCCCATGAAGCCTTGAATACATGGATATATTTTGTTTTTTGTCGCAATAATTTGATGCCCGGGGTAGGTAGACAAAAATACAAAAACTTTACGGTCACCTTAGGTGGTACCAAAATATGTCTTGGCCCCTGGACTAAATGTCATTACAGTAGACTAGTGGTTAAGAAAGCATATGCATGAACTGAAGGTTAATGGCTCATGGTTCAAATCCCAGGCCTAGACCTATGTCCTTCCCATTTTTACGATGTAGCTAATACTGTAAAGCGATTGGTGTTCAAATGGCCATAAAAAGCCTCTTATCATCTCCAGGGAAAGTGAAGATAACGTCATGGGCGTCTAGAGCGCTATGTCGGTCAGTTAGTGGGCGACACCGTTAACCTGGCTCTGCCAGATCCAAGAAGCTTGCTTCAAGAGTTTTGAATCTGTGTGTGAACTAGCAGTGCACCATTGCCAATACCGTTATCAGGCTGATAACCGGCTAAAATACTTGTACTTGGCAACCGTGAAGCCAGCCAATGGCAATTCCGCCACTTCACCTATAAAATCACGATCACAAGACACATGCGATTCCAAACTATATCATTCCCATTACTCTGAGGGACTGTCAGATATTTAGATCCCATAACCCATAGATGCAGTCAGTCACATTGTAATTGGCTAGTTGGTTGGTATTTTCTCTGGCAAAAACAGGACATGCCGATTTGTGATTCAAACCCCCTGTCAATGCAGTGGATGACTATTGACTAGGCTCTCTGCAGTCACAGATGGACTATAAACAATGACTGTGTAGGATAATAGGATGTTTATATACTATTCAAAGGGGGAAATCCTGCTCAGTATACTTTTAGGCTCAAATGCAAAAAAATAAATAAAAGCAATATAATGCATGATATTCATACTCAATAGAAAACAAAGCACTGTACTCGTACTCATGTCACAGGTGATGACACAGTGGAATCGTGCACACACACCACTCCTAAAACCAACTGGCAACTTCACAGAGGTTACAGGATTTCTCTACAGAAGTTGGAGAATCCCTACATGCATGTGTGTGTGCGTGCAATCCGTGCATGCCAATCAAATACAAGTGGTGTTCTACATTGACAGGATTGTCTGTGTGATTCTCCTGACTTTAGCTGATCAAAGCCTGACCAGGTCCTCTGCATCAGTTAATAACACTTCATTACTCCTTATTATCCCCTAATGGACAGGGGTACACGTAGAACCGGGATAAATACCATCCTATTCAACATGGCTAAACTGCTCCCAGGCTGACAAGTACTCCAAGTCAGGTTTTAGGGCGACCATCTTTTTCACTAGATGCAATGCAATACAAGGAGATAAAGCACATTTCCATCAAGGTGGTTATGGATTAAGACATTTCTAACATGTTATAATGGAGGGTTGGACTATGTTCCTTTCAATAGATTAAAACCAGGACCCCACAGCTGCTTCACAGTGTTGGGACTTATGCAATAAAGGTACTTAAAATGCCAGCCTTGAGTCAGAAAGATTATAGTTAAGGGGCCCGTTTATTGAGGTTTGGAAGGCTTCAGAGTAAGCCACACTTCAGTCTAACATGAATATTGTAAACTAAACTACCCCCCCCCCCTCCTCCAATTTATTTTTCTTAATAGAATAGCAATAATAGAATAATCACCAAGAAGATAATCGATAGTTGCAGCCCTATTCTTCACACACCTTGGAAGGGACAGGTGCGTAGAGGCATACATACTCCCCCACACTGTCTATACTTGCGCATTTATGAGAGAAAAATAAAGTGTTTCAGTCCTCAGACCTTCATCAGTAATGACTTAATCAATGTAAAATAAATAGGCAACATACTCTGCCATTCCTCTACTAAAGAATAAGACCTCAACTATTCCAAATTCAACCACATTAAGACAAACTAACAGCACTGTTTATATTCATAATCCATTTAACTTTATATGGATAACTATAACCTTTTATATTGCACACAGGCTAATGACCCATGCAGACAGTCTGAGTGTACATACCCTCATGTTCTCCATATCTATTCCTGATACGAATTAAAATTCTCAGGACCTCAGTTCCAAACAAAACTCACGGTCAGACTACAGGGAAACATGGATTGGATAGATTCACATCCAGGTTCACAGAAATCAACCTGTGACATTTCCAAGCACATGCGTGCTACATCCTTTCCAGGCCTACAGGCTTCTTAAACAGCGAGCCATTTCCTTCAGCTGTTATTGCCATATAGCTGATGACAAATCAGTGGATAGGTTCACATAGCTTTAAATTAGCTATGGTCCATAGCGTTAGAGGGAGTTCTCCTTAACGCTATGGGACTTTGTAGCCTTTGCGCACGCACCACAGGCTGTGCAGCCTCTCGTCTGTAGTAAAAATATATACCACTGAGATTGTTTTTTATAAAATAATTGCATGGGGAATTTGATGCTTTTGTAAAGCCTCCTCACAGTACTAGGTTATCTTAGGGTGTGAAGAGAGGGGAAAGTTGGAGTTGTCTTAATCTGGAACTGACAGCCCACCACTACACAAAAAAAAAGAAGGTTATTAGTGTAGGTAAGGACTGTTAACTTTACATGCATCATTATCTTTCCTGTGTGAGCTAATTAAAAACAAACACAGAGCCCCCTCTTCTTGTTGACTCCATCAGGCTACATACAATTGTCAGGAAACCCAGAGCTAGTCATATATACAGTATGCGTTGGGGATGTGTCCGCCTCCAATTTCACCACGGCGGGTTATCTGGGCGCAAGGCTCGGCACTAGGCACAAAGGGGTTGTATTAGTATTAAGTCTCTCAATTAGTCATGGGTGTCTTTTACATAACATGAGTTTCTTCTCCCATTCCCTTTAAGATGTTTTTGTGCTTGAGCTAGACATGTTGCTATTTAAATGATGCATTTGGGAAGGTGGCGGGGACATGGACAATTTCTGCTGAGGAAACTTGAAAGTGCGCAACCATCTAGCAGCATTAATAATGTGATACAATGATTTCAGGAGACAGGGAAACCGGCATCTGGGGCATGCAAATAATCACATATACCTCCAGCAATGTCTCCTCATTTATGTCCAAGACACATCAGTGATATCTTGACATGACCTCACATGCTCATTGTTAGTTATGTTCTTTATTTAAATCACCTAAAGCATGGCGGAGACACTGCATCCCATGCATCCTTGCGGAGCTCCAAAATGAATATTGACGACTGTTACTGCTGTCTGATCAGTAGAGACAGATAAAGGTTGTGGGGGTCCCCAGCTGAATGAGCAATAATTTAAACACTTTATTTTTAAGCTATTCCAAAATATTTGAAAGATTTTGACAAATCTCCCTGGCAAAAAATATTTTAAATGCGGGTCCACAGCCAAATACATATGCATTTTGGGGTCCTTGACATGAAAATGTTAGAAAACCACTGCATTAAATAGCAGGAAGATACTGTGCTGGTTTTAAGACCAGCTCTGGGCAGGTCTAAAGCGTAATCGCTTTTTGACTGACCCTCTGTATTTAAGCACTGCGCCAGACATTTTAATACTAACACACCCATGGGCATAAGAACATTTGCTATTTCTACAACGTGGGCGCTGGGTGTGAATTAACGTGTTGTCGGTTTTAAAATACAAAATAGCAATGATAATTACACTGTGCAGAGTGCCGTCTTGCATCAGGGCCCAGAGAGAGACAGAACTAATACAATACTCCTTGGAAAGTGAGAATATATGAGACAAAGGTGCAAAGTTCATCATAATAAAGAAGCAGGCAGAGAAACACAATGGTGAAGGGGGAAGACAATGGAGATGGAACAGAGCGATGACTCATTGGCAGGAAACCCATATATATATATATATATATATATATATATATATATATATATATATATATATATATATATATATATATATATATATATATATATATATATATATATATACACACATACACATACACACACACACACACACACATCCAGCATAAAATGCAAGAAAGAGAGAGGAAGACAGAGAGACAGCCTTAACAGCACCATGGACAGTGACACAGTGGGCTGGGCTTACTGCTGACAGTGCGTTATTATTGAATAGATGCATATACCTTTCAAACTTGATTCATTGTGGGATTTTTTTTATTGATTGAATACTTTATTAGTAAAAAAGTTAAAAAGCACGTGGTACGGTCAGACATTAACGCTAAACGGACAACACAAAAAAGTTCTGGGGACTTGTTTGACCCACTTGTTTTGCGGGACACGCAGGTTTTTCTGACGGACTATTCCTGTTTCTGCTAGATTTGCGTTGGGTCCCACAGGACCTGTGGGATGACTGGGATCCCAATCTTAATGCAGGGCTCTACTACACACTACTCCTTGGAAAGTCGGAATACATGAGAGACAAAGATGTTTAATATGAAAGACTGAATTTACACTTCACACAGAGATAGATAGGAACAGACAGAGACAGAGAAGAGATGTGTGCAGAGCACTTATTGGGCTGGTGCATTTTTCTGAGTGAGGTCCCCTTCAGATTATGTACATTTACGCATTACGCCTGAATTATACCTCGCCGTAGCTCGATGTTGCATGCCAAAAATAGCCGATCTACAAGCGCACAACATGTCGCGAGCTTTTAGATGCGTTATTTTTGGTGCATGACACCATCATACGATAAGAGTATAAAAGCATAGCCAGCGGAAGGGGAGGGGGCCCTGTACTTGTAGCCTTGTAGAGAGAGGCAGATCAAAGAAAATCATTTTAAAAGAAGGTATGACAAAGAGGGTAGGACACTCAAAGATCTGTTTCGAGGTTTGACCCACTTTAGGAGGGCTGGGACCCGGGGGTGGCATTCAAAGAAGAAAAAAAAGGGGGGGGGGGCGGGGGACTAGATCCATAGAGAAGGTCAGAGAAGCCAGTTGCCTTGCAACACAGGGACAATGACTGTACATTTACATCTGTTGGGCAGGGCTGAAAGGATGGCTTTGATGCAACCCTCATCTCATCTTCCAATAGGTGGAAAACACACAAATATTTTCCTGTTTGTAGAGGATAGCAGTTTCCGTGTGGGAGGATTTGCAGCTGCACAGGAGGCTGCTATATTAGAACTGTGCTCCTGTGTATATTCAATTTGATTGTTTCAACCTGTACTACCCTCACTAGTCAGTCTTTTTTAACAAACATAAGCTTGGATCAACATAAGAGCTTTTCCATTCCCACTCCTGCAAATGTCCAAAAAGTAATACTATGGCATCTGTTCAAGCAGAATTATGTCCTGTTGTAACATTTAGATTTTATAAGTTAAAGCCTAAACTAGACTTTTTCAACATCGATACATATTGTATACGAAATATTAGTCTAGGGTAGGCTAGTTATCATATGTTATGGCCATAGCAACGTTCTGTAATGGTCAGTGGACATGCATAACTTGTTGTAGACCAGCACACCGTTTTATTTATTTTTTACACACACACACACACACACACACACACACACACACACACACACACACACACACACACACACACACACACACACACACACACACACACACACACACACACACACACACACACACACACACACACACACACACACACACACACACTATAGGCCTTCATAAAAGCCATTAAATAAATCTAACGATATCAAGATTTTCACCAGGTCTCTCCCATGATAGTCATACCATGATTACCAGCATTATTATTTAAATAAGGTACTCAAACGTGTTTTTGTTTTTTGATGCTCAAAAGCTGATAAATGATCTGGTTTCTCAAAGCAAGTCAACTTTTTAAACAAAACCTTCAATGTATTTAGATGTTTTTTTTTTCTCCAATAGTCAAGTAAGTTATTTAATCAGTTGTGGCAATGGCAACTTTACCATGGCTGTAGACACTCTCAATATAGCCCTACTGACGTTTTTGACAGGGTAGGACAAAAGCTGTGAAGTCCTAGATTACAGCTTTCACATTAACTTATAAAGAGCATCGAAACAGAGTAGTCTTACATCATTAAAACATGCAAAACACTGAAAACAGTAACTTAGTTCTGGGAAAGTGGCTTTAAATGGAGCCATGATACATGAGATGTGACAAATGAGTGCCTGTTTGTCAATTATCACCACTTACATAAAATAAACAGATCTTTACCTATTCATGTTCATATCATTTTGCCAAGACACACAGCCTAAACAGCTGTATACCAGGCTGCCAAGCCTCTAAACTATAATAGAAAACTGTAAGCTTCAGGCAAAACGATTGCCCCGTTTTGTTTCAGTTTGATGATGGAACCCTTTTAACAAGTTATGACTGACTGATTAGATGAAAACACTGGTGTCTCGCCAAAATATGCAAATAAGGCAATATCTTGGAACCAACTGGAAAATGCAAAACTGTGTTAAATTAAATATTATGATATTATGTAAAGAAATGACAGATTTCAGTAACCTTTTCAAAAACATGCCAAGTAGCGCGTACACACACACACACACACACACACACACACACACACACACACCCCCACACCCACCCACCCCCTTCTTTGGCATCTTCTTTGGGGTTTGTGCACCAGCCCCAATTATATCCCAGCAACCCAAAAGGGTAACACTTTGAGTAATCATTAAACCACAAACTGAACCCTGGCCTGCACATAGCACTATAACAGAGAGCGTGAGAGAGAGTACAGTATGACAAAAAAAATAAAAAGGAAGGTGGTTCGTGTGTAAATTTGTGAGCATTGTATTATTAATCAAGGTATGTGACTGGTCTGTTAAACCTTCAATTTGAGAGCACTTGGCAGATAAAAGCGATACAGTAATCATACAGATATGTGTCACTGAAACTTTCTGTAACAAACATATCTTTCACTCTTTGGTTACTGGACGCCCCACTCCAATAGGGTCCATGTGTAGGGTGCTTAGGGCAGTGTTTCTCAAAGTGGGGTACGGGTCCCCCAGGGGTCTTTGGGGGGGGGGGGGGGTTCCAGGGGGTCCCCAGCTAAATTACTAAGTACAACATCACAATCGGTACATCGGCTATTTGAAAATATCAGATCTACAAGCTCACAGCATTGTGACCTTGTAGATCTGCTTGCTGCTTTTTTTTGGGGAAAAAATTACAAACATTTTGAATGTTTTGAAACATCTTGTATAGAGATCTGAAAAACATTTTCAGATGGGGGTCCGCAGCGTAAGTCCCTACTCTGGGGGATCCACACACCACACACAGTTGTGAGACAGTAGTACTGTACTACTGTAGTTGTGTAGTAGTAGTACAGTAGTTGTTAAGACGTCATATACCGTATGTGTACTCACTGCACAACACGTGACTTGGCCCAAATCTACCGACTATGTTTGCGTACACGTGCTCAGAACTTGTTTGACAGGTCACGTCCTACAACAGCGACACACACGCTCTCAAACATCAATCATCCTACAGTACACACCACTGAAACCTACCAAAGACTACCGTCTGTGTCTCAAACATCCTCCTCACAAGCCAAGTTAACTAATTAGACACCGGGCGCTCCCACATGTCATTCATTAGGAGTAGCAGTCTTTATGTATGCGCTAACATTAGCCAACCCGGCTAAGGAGGATAGCACAAGCACAAGCATGCTTAGCCCTGATACATGACTCATGAACTTCAACCATGCACGTTCTCCATTTTTGACCCGTACATCTACATAAACGTTCAAATTTCAAATATAAAGTGTTTACCCCATGGCCACGGATGTTACAATTATGTACGGGCCATCAGAAGTACCCGTATTTTCCGTATTTTTCAATAAAAAGCATTTGAATCCGATCGGTGGCCATTTTCTCATGTTTTCACCATATGCGTTCAACTGCGCAACCCTATCGGTTGGGAGGTGTACTGCACTCTGGTACACTATAAGTCTATGAGAAAATGGCCATCGATCGGATTAAAATACTTTTTTATTGAACAATACGGAAGATACGAGTACTTCTGAGGGCACATACATAATCTTAACATCCGTGGCCATGAGGTAAGCACTTTACATATGAAATCTTAACGTTTATGTAGACGTACGCCGTAAATGGAGAAAGTGCAAACACCAGGTTGAAGTTCATCCACGACAGTGATGACAGACAGTGGTGTGATCCATGGCTAAAGCATGCTATGCAATATGATATCTCCCCATTTAACGTGACGTTGTAGTACAGTTATATGTTGCACGGGCCTTTACATACAGCTGTCACTTTAACAGAGCACGTTATTCTGCTCAGTCGGTGACAAAGCACCTTCCTAAAGAACACAACACAAGTTAGCTTCATGCTTCCTATTAGTTCCTCTGTGTTTACGTCCGCATGGTCCTCATTTACGGCTACAGTATACATTTATATTAATAGGTCACTCGACAACATAAGTGACGTACATTCAACCAACCGAGGACAAATTTAACTTGAAAATACGTCATTTTTGAGGAGCGCCAAGGGGGTCGCACCCGATTGCCTTAAATAAATTAACTCTAATTTATCAACTCGTGAGTCGTGACCTATCTATCTGACGCAAGGGTTCATCAAAGCAGAGCCACCACCACCATTTACAATCCAACCGTAAACACTTGACTATAACCATATTAAAATGTTCAATATTGCCATTAAATGACTCTCACACAAGAGCAAGTTGGGACTCTTACCTTGACTGAGGGGAATGAATGAATGAGGTCAAACTAAACACCGACCACAACGAAGCGCCTCTTCAACACACATGTGTATTATTGGCTGACTGAGCACAGTCACAACTGATAGTTATTGATCTGTCAATCCATAATTTCCTAATTTATCATCAGTCAGTGGGACCACGGTGTCGCTTGACAGATGCAGCCATAAGCGGAACGCGTCACATAATTATTTCAGATCTTTCACACCCTCGCCTGATGGGTGTATTATGCTAATTATGCTTAATAGTAACATGTGCAAGTGAAAAGATGATAATCTGAGCTCAGCATCGTGTCATCATGTGCTGCCAATCCTTAATACAATTGTGCAACTGCCCGATTTGTCATTGAGCAATGACTTGAGCAAGAGAATCTCGTCATCATTGCCAATATATTACATACATGTTTATGGTGGCACCAGTCGCATCAACACTGTCACCAGCTTCTCTCTTACCTGTCACCGCGGGTTGGAAAATGGGAACCACAGCTGTCAGCACCAGGCTAAATGCGCTACTACGTGCTCGGTTGTGGTGATCCTCCATTGGCTTACGTTTGGATATGATCAGATGTATGTATCCGACATTTCCCAACAAACATCAGTCGGTATTTCTCAAGGGCACGACTTCTAATTCGTCCCTTGGTTTTATTCTGAAAAATAAACACGCGCCCACACGTCGCAGCAGCATCCTTTTCTTTGGTCTCCTATCCCCCTCCTCCTGCCTCTTGTTATGAGTCATGATCGATGTCCTCCTCCCAGCAGTGGTGTAAAGTAACTAAGTACATTTACTCAAGTACTGTACTTAAGTACAATTTTGAGGTATTTTTTACGTTACTGGAGTATTTCCAGTTTACAGTTCTTTTACTTCTACTCCATTACATCTCAGAGGCAAATATTGTACTTTTACTCGACTACAATTATTTGAAAACTTTTGTATCTAGATACTTTGTAGATTTCTATTATTACAAAACATACATTAACCACTTCAACCCTATATACATTTCAGATTCAGCTATTTGAAATTAGCCTGATCTACAAGCTCACAATGCCTTGCGAGTCGCAAAGCATTGTGAGCTTGTAGATCTGTTTTCAAAAGACTTTTATACATTTGAAAACTTGTGAAATGGGACATTCTGCATTATACATTTGAAAACTTGTGAAATGGGACATTCTGCATGAGTACTTTCTACTATCAGTGCTTTAAATACATTTTAATACCAATACTTTTGTACTTTTACTCTAGTCAATTTTAAATTCAGGACTTTAAGTAGGAGTTCACCCAAAAAATGACTTATTTTCTATCAATTGCAATTTGCACACCCCATGAAGCCTTGAATTCATGGATTTATTTTTGTTTTTGTGGCATTAAAGCCAATAATTTGATGACTGGGTGTGTATCCGGTAGGAGACAGAAATAATCTACTTTGTGTCTCCTACCGGATACATTAGCCAGTAGGAGACGGGAATCAAATTATTGGCTTAGAAATGCCACAAAAACAAAAATACATCCATGGATTAAAGGCTTCATGGAGCAATTGATGAAAAATAAGTCATTTTTTGGGTGAACTACTCCTTTAACTTGTAACAGAGTATTTCTACCTTGTGGTATTGATACTTTTACTTAGGTAAAAAAATCAATTGGGAGTACGTTTTCCACCACTGCCTCCCAGTGGTGACACACAAGCCACCCGCTGGGGGAAAAGGTACAACTACACTGTACAGAAGCATCAGTCATAACAAAACCAGTGTTAGATTGACCATATAGTTTTAATCAACGGTAAGGAGCTGCGCTACAAAGTTGTTAGGACAGTGGATAATTGCTCCAGGAGGCCATCATGCGGCCCTATGCACAACATAATGGACATTGAAATTATTGCATCTTAAATATATGCACAATATTCTGAGACTCATTTGGGACACGCCACCACCCATTTCAAATATAACCAATTAGCCATAGATAGCTGCCCTACACATCAGTCAGTTTATTGTAAGACAATTGAATACTAAATCCCCAGTAATTCCAGCAGATCGTTCTTCCAGATAGGAATGCCAACAGTATTTACATCAATCTCTATTGAACCCAATAGTAATGCAATTTCTATTGGTTCATTGGAGTTTCTATGTGTCACATCAGAAACTATGTATTAAGTGAGTCTTGCGGTATATTTTAACCACTGATGCATTCCTCTGACAAACTGAGAAATACTGCACATACACATAGTACCCAACAGGCTACATTAGCTTACCCTTAATGGTACTTTATCACAATTTGCAAACAACAAAAGCTAGTTACAAAGATTATCCCCAAAAATAAACAATGGCTTCCAACATGGTCCAAGATAGGGTACTATATATGGTTTTATTTTAAAACCATGAATGCACCATTTAAAAATGGCATGTGAAAGGCAAAGGACTCCACAATTAGAAAATGATCTCGTCCTGAAATCTCATGAGTTTATTTGAAACTCTGAAACAAGGGTAGAACGATCAAACAGTCATATGGGATAACCCTAAATGCAAAAGTACACCTTTGAGCAAAACTCGTGAGCCAAGGTGTCAAAGGCTGGTCAACTTTTGGTTGAAGCATCCTTGAAGTTTAGAGCGTCCATCTCGCCGGAGATCCACCTCAGTTCAGTAGCCTGATGATGGAGTTGATATCTGAACTGCGGAATCCTGGGTTTCCCAGATCCTTCAAGATACCGGCTTTATCCTTGGAGGCATGACGAGCCACTGACAACTTGAACGGCAACACGAAATTGTTGGCAACCCGGAAGTTCTTCCCCACAGAGTAAATCTCATGGATCAGGTCCTCCAGGCAGATGATGCCGTGTTTGCCTGAGGAAAGGGGAAAAGAGATTCAATTAGCGAAGCGGAGGGAGAGATATTGATAGGGTGATGGTGAGAAATGGCAAAGTGAGTGAAGGAATGAGGTGGAAAGGAGGGGAAAGAGACAAGGAGAAAAAGACATGTGCGTAAAATAACTAGGCATAGGTTTTGATCTTCATCTGCATAAAAGGATGGACGTTTCAGCTCAACTCTTCACAGCAGACATTTTAACAGGTAAATTCAGCTGAAGGTAATAATGTTAATCATGTATGCGTTTCATTTAGGTGTATAGGAGTATCACCTGAAAGAAATACTAAATACTAATGAAACACAACTTAACGCTATTGCGTCAGCTTAAATCGAACGACCTCAGACTTGGCCTCTTAGGAGGCACAGAATCTCTGTGTTTGGGAGGGGTGTGGGCACTGGCTTCCTTGATTGACCAACCTGACCCGTTGGCCGAGCTTCACGTCACGTTTGTGCTGATGGGCTAATGTGTTTATGTTCCCTGATTTGGACTATTTTTAAAAACATTTTCAAATAGTTCAAACTACAAGCTCACAACGCGTCGATGTAGATCGACTAGTTGAACTATTTGAAAATGTTTTTTAACCCATTAAGACCTGGAACTGTGTCATTTTTAGATTTGAGCTACAAAAAAATCATTATTTTACACTTTGGGCTACTCAAAAATAGCAGATATACAACCTCATAGCACGGCACTGAGTGCCGCGCTACAAGAAAATGTGTGAAAATGTGTGAAAATCTTTGAATATATATATTTTTAAAGTGAACATTTTTAACTCAAATCTTTGCTTCTGGGGGGTCCCTGGAACAAAATATTTTGATGGGGATCCGCGGCCAAATACATATCATTTTGGGGGCCCTTGACATGAAAAAGATTGAGCACCACTGATATAGAAACATACGTTTTTCAGAATACTGTTGAGATTTAGGAGACATGTAGAATCGGGTTCAGGTCTCAATGGGTTAAAATAGTTTAAAATGGTAAAGAAGATTAAGGATAATGGGTAAGGTACTGGCGAAAATAGGGCCCTATGTATATACTGTACATACAGTATGTATATATTTAATATTGTTTTCTAATGCAAACTTACCCACGTGTTCTTCAATGAGAGCATTGTCAGTGAGAGGAACACGCCGTGTGTTAATCTTGGTCTGCCCCCTCTTCAGGATAAGCTCACGTACCGACTTCAGATTGGGAAAACTGTTGAATGGGTACAGGTTTTACAATACCGTCTGTTTAATTTCACTGTATAGTTAAGAGACAGGAAGTGCACTTTTGTCTTCTCTGTGCGCTTGTGTCACTCTTTAATGTAATGTGTGCTTTTGACATGTGCCAGGTGATTGTGTTTGGTCTATTGTGTCAGTGTCAAATTCTACTGCGGTGTATTTCAATGTCATAAAGTGCAGCTTCCCATTCATCCTGCAAGTATTTTACCAATATTATGTGTCATAATACCCGTTTTCCTAAATTAACACACATGCTCGTCTCCTCAGACATTCTAAAAGCTTTATAAAGTCACATATTTTAAAGAATTTGCTAACTAACGAATTAGTTTAATTCACGTAGATTTACACATAACACAGTAGAAAGAAAATAACGCCCCAGAAAGGAGTCAGGACTCTGAAGCATCATAGGTACTTTGTGAGCATCAATCATTGGTGACTTACCCCCACGCCACGTAAGGCTCAATAACCTTCATCATTGCCATGGAGCCCTTGTTGATTTTGACGAAAGCGCCACTAAAGATCTTCCTCACCCTCAACATTTGCACCACCTTCAACACTTTGGGACTGACACCTTTGACACTAAACAGGAAAGGAGAAACACATTCAATGTAAAAAGCTCAACTTGTACATCGTCGATCTTGTAGCTTACATCGTTTTCCCATCTCTTATCCATTTCACATCACTATAATCTCCCAATTTCCCTCTCATTTGTACATATTGAATTTTACAAGCTTATTGATAACACAGTACAGTTGTAGCACATACTTCAGAGGGTTCCTACACGTCACACTTTGGAACTGATGCCCTTCATTCTAAATGGGTTAAGTTATACTCCATAGATCCCTGGGGATCATCATAACTATTAGGAGCAGTGGATAGCCACTAGGTGGCGCCCAGGGACCAGCTCTAAGGCAGTGCCTGTGTCATTGCAGGAGTATGTCCCCATTGACATGCATGTCTTTTGGTTGAGAGGAAACTGGAGCTCCCAGAAGAAACCCACACAGACACAGGGAGCACATGTAAACACAGTAAGGCCCTAGTCAGGTTCAAATCCAGGACCTTCTTGCTGTGAGGCAACAGTGCTATTCACTGAGCTACGGCACAGGATGTTAAACACTTAACACATCGGGTGCCAAACACGGTCTGAACCGTGTGTTTACATAGTGGCGGTTCCGCTGCTTCGGTGCCGAACACGGTCTGAACCGTGAGTTTAGTCTTTTTGTTTTTTTCGTTTTTCTCCGCGCGGGCGGGGCTAGAGCAGCTCTGGGAGCACCCATTGTAATCCTGCGAAGGAAGTGCCAGATCGCTCACCGGAAACACATTTTTTCCCCCCATCCGCTTCCTGTCCATTTACTACTTTGAAACGCCTATATCTCCGAATGTGTTTCCTGTGGGGAAAACCGGTCATGCGCGATGCGCGATCCCCCCCCGTTGTAACTCGCCAGGGTAATGTTATGGTTCCAGGCTGTAGCCAGGCTCATGGGACAACATGAATCGATGTTTTTTTTGCGTGGATTTGCTTGTAACGCACGCCGAAGCTTTAAACAGCAAAGCGCAGTCAATGGGGAGAATGCTGGCACCCACGGTAAGTTATGAAAAAATGCTGGCACCCGATGTGTTAACAGGGACAACGCTCCATACAACTATATTGATGTTTTTTTAACGGCTAGCCTCATACAAAGGGTCAATAAAGGGTTTATCTATGTTTGTGTCTATCTGTGTGTGTTTGTCTGGAGCTTATCTCACAAGCCACTGAACCAATAAGTGCCAAATGTCAACTCCATTGTGCACAATGCCAGTAGGCTAACAAAGCACCTTCAAGCATTTTTCTTAACATTATGTTTTATATTTCTTTAAAATATTTAACTTTAATCTTTTTAAACTCTATAACTTAAGTCAATGGAGGTCAGATCGGGCTGAAACCTTGCCCAAATTTGGTGTCATATGCCACAGACGACTGATGTCACAGGCTGGCCACATGAAGTTCGAGATCCACATTGGAGCTACCCGTTCCCATGTGGATCCCGACTTCCGAGAAAGCAAGAGAGGTCAGAGATAATCAAAGGAAACTGTGTACAAGTTGCTCACTCTCTGATACGAACGACGAAGCCCAGCTTGTTCTTAGAAGGCACTGGGGGAGCTGGTCTGCATTTCATCCTCCTGAGGCGAGCTTCATCACGACATGCTCGATGACCATTTTTCAAGAAGACTTCCAAACGCTTGAATTTCAAAGGTTTGCCTTTTGAATCCTTGAGAAAAATAGAATACACATAAGCAATGACAATTGCACAATTAAAGGGCAAGTTGATTCAGACAATATAGAACATCACCAAACTCAGTACTGTTTGTTCTTTTAATAAAAATGTTAACTTCCTGTTGATTTTGCTATTTTTATTAAGAAGAAACCCCAGACTGGATCTGCAGATCCGGATCTTCAAATAGTAAAATCAGCAGAAGTTTACATTTTTACAGTACTGGGTTTGGTGATGTTCTATATTGTCTGAATCAGCTTTGTTTATGCTCGTTTATGTGCTAAAAGAGTGACTTCGAGAGCTGTTTTACCGTGCAATGTAGGTCAATGAGGAGCATTTTTTGAATTATCAATTTCTAATCAATGGAGCAATTATTTTTGATTTCTTGTCCATCTTTGGAGTTACATCATTAACTAATAACTACACAACCCAAACCTCTAACAAAGTGGTCTTGCCCTTAAGGTGACTTTGTTTATGTGCTGTGTGCACAGGTTCCTACATAATGTGTGTGTGTGTGTGTGTGTGTGTGTGTGTGTGTGTGTGTGTGTGTGTGTGTGTGTGTGTGTGTGTGTGTGTGAGAGTAACTGTTGCTAAATCAAAATCCATTTCCTGGCATGTAGGACAACAACACTTACCCTTCTCTTATTTTGTAGTGCGAGCTTTGCCTCGGTAGCTTTGATGGCCTGGTAGCGTTTCCGTTTTTTCAGGAGATTTTCAGGAACTAATTGTATTACCCGTTTCACTCTAGAACAGAAAGTTGGAACAGTCAAACACACACTGATTGATACAGTAGATAGATATACAGTCATTCATACATTCACGGTTGATAGGCTGTACGTCCATTTTATTTAATGTGATGTGTTCATGTGATCAAGACGGATCGGTCTGATTTCCCATATTCCATCCTGATTGCCTAAGATTGGATTCCAAAGTTTGCAGGATTGGTTCGTTTTGAACAGAATGCCTCAAATCATGAACGCAGCATTCAATTTCAGTGACATTTTGCACGCATATTCCCACTAGGCCAAGGAAGAAATGTCACCCTTTTCACATTGGCCTGTTATAGCGCCACCAGCAGGTCTAATCTAGCAAAACAATTTTTTGGAACAAAATGCCTCAAATCATGAATGCAGTGTCCGATTGTCACTAAAGGCCTAAGAAGAAATGGTACCCTTTTCACATTGGCCTATTATAGCGCCACCAGGAGGCCACAATAACCTACCTGACCTGGTGGAGAACTGTGCTCGGAGGAGCACTTTTTTACAGTTAAAAAATATTTTACATCGTCGCCGAAGCATAAATTTGATATACTGCTGTTGCTGCTGTGACACTTGAATATGCGTTATATACAGAACATTGGTTTAGACTATACTCATCATTGTATTATGACAAATTGTATGCAGTGCTGAATGTGAAAGCAGTGTGGTGAGCATACAGAGTTCTATGTGTTTGATGAGCCAATGCACTTGTATTTAACATGACTATTAACAGTAAAACAGAATGCATTGTTCCAGTAATGTACTGCATTTTCCCCCTTTATGTTTATGTTGATAAAGCTGACAAGACTAGTGGAGTTCTGTGTTCCTCATAAACCAGGGTTTGACACTTCATATTGTACATTCAGAGATGTTTTGAGTTATTTTCAAGATCTCAGTGTGTAATAGTGACAGCGATAATTATTTATTGAGAAACAAGTTATTTGATGCACTTTGTAAAAACTGATTCAAGTTGTTAGTGTTGAACATAACATGAACAAACATCGCTTCATTTCAAGTGGTAATTTCACAGCTAAGAGTCTGGTCATTTTCAGTCAGGGTTTTTCCGTTTAAGTTTTTGGCCTATACAGTCCTAAAAAGTATATTGTTTTTGAATGAGGACCACCACAATTTATGTATTTATATTTCGTCATCCAGGGGGCAACTGACAAACTCACTATAAGCTGGACCTTTTCTACACTGAATATGGACTAAAGAAAAATAGCTGTTCAAAGTTTTACACTGCATACATCTGGCCAGTGGTGTAAAGTAACTAAGTACATTTACTCAAGTACTGTACTTAAGTACAATTTTTAGGTATTTTTTACTTTACAAGAGTATTTCCAAATTTCAGTACTTTTACTTCTCCTCCACTACATCATGCCAGCAGCCAATACTTTTGTACTTTTACTCATGTCAATTTTGAATTCCGGACTTTTACTTGTAACAGAGCATTTCCACATTGCAGTATTGATACTTTTAAGTAAAACATTTGAGTACTTTTTTCCACCACTGGAAGTTGGCCTAGAATAACCAACTGAAGCTAAAAACAAAACATAACATGGTAAGCTTGCACCATTTATTCAGATTCATTCGAAAATGACTAACAAACACACGGCGGTGTCCAAATGTAAATATTAACCCATACAATTGTTGTTAAGAAGACAGTACACAGTTTAAAGCCCATGTTGAACTGTCGCTGGCTAATAGCTCCACAATCCTACGGTCAAAATACAAAATACAAGTTTTGATGGGATCCCTTTAGCATTGGCGGACTTGTAATAGCAATGACACATGTACAGTACACGGAATTAGCGACGGATGGATATAGATATAACTAGTCTAAGATCATAATAAATCCATATACGTACTCAGGTTCTGCCATCGTGATTTAGGACGCTCGCTGAAAAACATGCGCCGTCGCACCAATATGACGACACGACACTGATGCTCACTCAGAGTTGCCAGGTTTTGCGAGAGAAATACGCAACCAGGTCTATGAAACCAAGCCCAAAAGAGGCGAGCCCTTCGCCCTTTCATTTGAAAATAACCGATCTACAAGCTCACAACGCGTCGCGATGTGACACGTTGTAGATCTGCTATTTAAAATAATTGGAATATTCTTTGAAACATTTTAACACCACAAATCTTGTATAGGGGGGTCCCTGGCACAAAATCAGATTCGGGGATCCTTGGATAATTAATTACATATTAATTTGGTGGGTCATTGACATGAAAATATTTTAGAACCACTGTTTAAACAACATTAGGAAGCAAGCCCCAATCAAACGCAACCTCCGCAACTACCAATATTTACAAGCAACTTTACAGAAAAACAAGCTCAAAGTCGCTTATAATAAGCGGACATGGCAACAATAATCACTGCGTGTGGGGGGCTAGCTGCTGGTGCGGCGTCCAAGAAAGAGCCAAAGCAGCGTGCGTGTGAAATGTGTGAATCAACAACTGAACAATGTACATTTTATGTTTAATCTAATCAGTGATTCTCTCAACCGATTCATTTTCAAGGACCCGTAGTTTTAACTTTTATCGTGATCAAATGAAATCATCAATGACGTACTTATGTTATGGCCTGGAACCAAATGGATGAGTGGCGTGGGGTACGTGGTGGGGTCTATTTGGTTCCATTTGTTCTGTCACACACACAGAGTTACAGGTCTTAGGAACTCACTCAATCAATGACCCTTGGGGGTCCCTGGCCCTGACCCCACGACCTCAGATGACCCCCCCAAATAATCATATTTGAACTGGGGTCCCCCACCCTGATAAAAACTTGAAATGTAGGAGTTGAGGCATTACATTTTGTTTGACTCGGTTCCACAGATAAAAATTATGAAAATAGCAGATCTACAAGCTCACATGTAGGCTATTTTCACAATTTTGCATCTTACTTTATTATTTGACAATTTGGTCAATGTTTGACCAGTTTTCATTGTATAGTTTGTTAATTACTTTTGATGCAGTAATTGTCTTTTCTTTATTTCTTATTTTTGTAGGTATTATTGTCACTTCACTGTCATCTGGGGACCCCTCCCCCCCCCCCCCAAATCAGGTTGAGAATGAGAATCACTGTCATGTGTGAGTGGATCCGTGTTGTCGGTCTGGCTAGTGCCAGACTAACCCTAACCCCCATCTAGCACTGTCTCTAACTACTCCCAAGATACAGTGGGGGCAGTAGCATGCCACTTGGACACAGGTGGGGTCTGATCAGCCTTGGTCGGGTGGCCTGGTGGAGGGTGTCTGTTGCAAGACCGGAAACACCCAGTGACTCCAGGTAACAACTGATGATATGTCCAAGTTTGTGCATCAATTGATGTTTTATTAACCATTTGCCGTTTGAGAATGCAGTTGGGACAGAACACAGAACAGGGGGGCACAGTGGCGCAGTCGATAAAGCTGTCGCCTCGCAGCTAGAAGGTCCTGGGTTTAATTCCCGCAGGGGACGCTGTGGGTGCTGGCTGCTGGGGGGCGTGTTCTCTCCTCCGTGCCGCCAGTGCACCATACCCTAGGTGGGGTTGTGCGGACTTTGCATGTACTCCCCTTGTCCCAGAGGATAGGTACCCTCACAAAAACATGCAGTAATCCTAATCTCTATACTGCCTCCCCCTGGTCAGACGGGTCACCTGATGGGGAAAGGAACTGGTTGGAATAAGTGTGCCTTCCGTTCTACGTTCTACTGGGGAAACTCCCCCCTGTCAGGTGATAAGTAGAGGCCTGCTCACTCCTCATGCATTGAAGGAAGCATGAGCTCAGTTCAGAGCTCTCCCCAGGCTGGCAGAGGGAGAGTGGATATGCGTCTCTGAAAACATTCACTAAAACACACTTCTGCGAACACATGATATCATGAACCTTCTGCTGTTGACGTCTTACGCATTAACAGGAGGAAGAATCATAACCTGCTGAACAGGTGTCTGTACAGCTTCCTGGAACACAGAAAGAATGTTGTACGTCAAAGTATTAAAGCCATTTGCACATGAATGATTGTCGGTTTGTGTCTCTGCAGAGACACACAAGAGGTGCCTTAGAAATGATTGAGCATCAGTGACAGCAACATCCTTTGTGGCAGAGGAGTAGCCTACGACAGGTAAAAAAATAATTATACATTAATTACATTATGTTCAGATTGACATGTAAGCCCTGGATATGATGTTTGAGTGTTGTTGCAGAACTAACACGGGCAGATTTGTACTGCGTTATTATTATTCAAAGACACTTTTAATAACTTATGACATGGCTGCAGGAAATCTTCAATTGAATTCGGGTGTCTTAAATATTTTATGTAAACAGTGCATCTGATTGTGCATAGATCTAAAGGAAAGTACAAATCATTTTTTCCCCCTATTTTTGGGGCTTATTTGGTATTACAGTGGAGATTGACAGGAAACAGGGAGAGGGTTAGGTAGTGAGTGACACGCATCAAAGGTCTGCCGAGCTTAGGAATGTTGCATGTTGGAGGAGAGTGGTGTGGTTGAGAGTGGTTATGTAGCTGGGGTTATCAAGTGGGCACTTCTCACCAAGGTTTGATTTGCTGGAGGGGATGTGGGGAATCAATGCCTCTGCTTTTGAGGTGAGCCCCCCCCTGGTCATTCATTCTCATCGCCAGTGGGGATATGTTTTATCCCTGATTCTGGTCAGACTGAATTAAATATACGCATTTCCTTTTGGTAAATGTAGACTGTCTGATAGTTTGATGTTTAGGTCCTCATTCCAGAGTCCAAGAGGGAAGCACAAAAAATCCCACAGGTGCTGAACAAAAATACGTACAATGGAGAAGAATGGAAGTCCGCACACTGATCTATAGCTCCCAGTAGAAAATATTTTATTACGGCGAGGTCAGATCTGACCTGACAAAGGCCCACACGGGTCGAAACGTTGTCACCCTAATAAAATATTTTCTACTGGAAGCTACAGATCAGTGTGCGGACCTTCCTTCCCTTCTGCTCCATATGTTTGATAATATCATATTTGAACAAATGAATACATTTTTTATGTTAACCACATTTTCAATAAAAGAAACGTTGAAAATAGTGAAAATAGCAGATTATAAGATCACAATCCATCATGATGTGATGCATTGTGAGTTTATAGATCTGCTATTTATTACTGTATGACAAATTATTTAGGCCTAAGTGGTTAACAAAATGCTCTTTTACAAATCGAACCCAGAACATCAGTATCTTTTTTTTCTTCTTTTTACTTTATCATTTTTCGAATTTAACATGGGGGCAGCAATCAACAATGTTTTCCCCAATCTAGAACCCTCCCCACCCACATCCACACCAAGGCACAGTACAGGAGCAAGCACATATACTTACTTACACAAAACAAAACGAAAACAGGGAGAAAAAAACCCATAAGAGGCACAATACAAGTTATATATACAACAGGGGTTGACACTAACGGTTGCCCGACTGCCTGTGAGAAGTAAATAAAACGTTCCACCCGATTGAACGTTCAGACAAGTGGGGTTTACTTTCAGGTTGCCCTACGGGCAAGTGCGTTTGAGTGGAGAAATATTATTCATTAGAACAATGCTACCTTTTTACAAGTAGCAGTTGCGCTCATTCTATCGCCACTCGGCAGTTATCGATTGCATTTAAGATTAATTTGTTTGATGCCTTCGATGTAAGTTTCAAGCATGCAAGTAGAAAGTTAAAAAAAAGTGTTAAAATTAACGGTAATTCATTTTACCTATCATTTTATAATGATAGGATTTACTTTTTTTTTTTTTTTACTCAGACAAGTGGGCATGACCTTTGGGTAAGTAGAGCAAAACCTTTACTTGCCCGACGGTCAAATGCCTCTGAGACCTTAGTGTCAACCCCTGAACATGCAGTAGTAACAATAGTAACAATAGGAGTCACTACGACGTTGACCATAATTCATATATAAAGTACATTGGGGAAACAGACCCAACCTCCTGGCACGGCCACTGACCATTGATAAGGATAATTCCTTTTAACAGGTCGTTCATGAAAGTCCTTGCGGTCTTGTTTCCAATGAGAACCTGTGAGCAATTTGGGGTTAAGAGTCTTGCTCAGGGACAAATTTCATTTCATCGACACATATGCTGGCCTGGCCGGGAATCGAACCTGCGGCAACCAGGGTCTCTGGCTCCCTAGGCGGACTCACTTACCACTCAGCTATGGCCGCCCCTAAAAGCAAGTTCCCATACCGGGAGTCGAACCCGGGCCTCCTGGGTGAAAACCAGGAATCCTAACCGCTAGACCATATGATGTTGATTGATTGATTGATTGATGTACTTTATTTAGTAAGACATGAGTAAGACATTTAGTAAGACATCAGATATACACACTACTATTCAGAACGTCATACAATCAGCTTACAGGTTACTGGTATGAAAAGTAAAAAATATGTACAAGAGGAAAAAAAGGAGATCCAGAGATCCAACAATAGACTATTAGACATCCTAAACCTATTTATCATCATGTGAACGTCAGGTTCTTGACATAACTTATAAAAGGAGACCATGTAAGATTACATTTCGTTAGTGTCCCAGATGTAGTATATCTCATCTTCTCCAGCGGCAATCATTTCATAATCTCCTCAACCCACTGGAAGAAGGAAGGTGGTGTTATAGATTTCCAATTAATGCGAATGAGTCGTTGAATTACAAGTGAAGCAAAGGCTATAGCGTTTGACTGATGTTTTGTGGGCTTATATTCAGTGGGGGAGTACCCCAAAGATGGCAGTATATGGATTGGGATTAATTGTCATATTGTAAACATGTGAGAATGTTTTAAAAAACTGGTTTCAATGTTTGTTAAGGATTGGCAAGACCAAACATATGTCCCACAGTTGCGGGGCTGTGGCTACAGGACATAATTATTTGGTCATGGAATTGTGTACAGCAACAATAGCTGTTATGTTAATGTGGTTATTTGAGCCAAGTCATTTCTGTATTTTGAAACTGAATTTGCTCATTATTTACTGGTTTGTGTTGCATGCATTTGTTATGTATAAGAACAGACTTGAAACATCTTAGAAACATTAGTTTGCCTGAAGAAGATTTTTTTTTGGTCAAAGAATGTTGTTTGTCCTCAGTGCACTCTTTTTTAGCATTAATTATTGAAAACCTGGTTATTGTCAGCATTTGATTGTTAATTAACTATGAATACACTACACTGGGTGGTTTCATGAAAAGCAAAGATTGACGTTTCTGGGTCATTGCTGAAAATGTTTGCGCACCACTGTCTTAAGCCTGATTTGTACTTAGTTAGCATTGGTGTTACACGCCAAAAGTACAGTAGCTCACCCCAAGTACAGTACATGTGTCTGTTGAAGACACATGTACTGTACATGTACCCTTCTCTTTTGCTTTTCAGAGAGTTGCTCATGCTCACAAATTAAATGTTGTTGGAACTTGTTCCGCAAAAGATTGTGCAACATCTAAAAGTAATATTACATTTTGGATTGATTGATTGAATACTTTATTAACAGTTTACAAAAAGTACAGAGGTACAGTTATACAATAATGCTAAACGGATAACACAAAAGGCCCAGAGGGCTTGTTTCCATTGTGGTCTTACTGTACGTATTCAATTAATCAAGACATGTAAATACTATACAAGAAATCATCAATACTAGGAGCAATACAAGTATATTTACAGAAAAACAGTGGGGGGGTAAGTTCTTCTGGCAAGCTAGAAGTAATAAATAATAATATAATGATAAAAACATATATACAGTTATAACTGTTACAGTTATTAACAAATATAAGATCTTACATACATTAGCTTATCAATAGCTAATCAATTACTACTTGTATCTCTTTCTTTCTCTCCTCTGTCTCTCCCTCTCTCTCTCTTCTTTCCCCCCGACACGGTCGAGGCAGAAGGCCCCCACCCTAGAGCCTAGGGTCTGCCTGACGTTTCTTCCAGTTAAGGGGGAGTTTTTCGTTGCCACTGTCGCAAAATTGCTTGCTCAGGGTGGGACTGTCGGGTCTCTTCTCTACATGTAAAGTGTCTTGAGACAACTTGTTGTGATTTGACACTTTAATAAAATTGAATTGAATAGAATTGAATATGCAGCAGTATAAAGGAGCTTTTTGCATTCTGGTTGCTAAATGATACTATCATTTACAATCATTTATCGTCTTTATCGTCTCGTCTCTATCATTTAATGATAGAGACATTGTAGTTACATGGATATATTTACCATTAACATGGTACATACAGTATATAAAGGCAGATTCATCTTCCACCCAGATACCTAAATCTCCTGGTTTCAAATTCTGGTACTTTATTCCTAATCCCTGTGATAAGAATAACGTTTGTATTTTTATTTTGTCCAGTGTTTCATAACTGTGGTACTGAATTTCCTGTGTGGGATCAATAAAGGTCTATTTCTCTACAATTCGTAACCTCATCATGGATCTTGCCAGAGCTGACTATTGATATTTACAACTCTGTCAACCTCCTGGTGGCAAACTTGGAAATTTATAGCATTAGTCACCAGTTGACACCAGTTAAACAACCTGGACTTAAATGTTCATGCTCACTTCAGGGAAAAACAAACATGAATATATTAACTGCTATGGTGAGCACTGCAGATCTGGAATGTACCGTAAAGATGTCATGTTTGATAAGAACAACACATACCGGTAGGCTACAGCTAGCACTGTTTCCTTATAATAGTTTCCTGTGTGACCTTCATGCCAATAAATACAAGTCACACTGAACAGCAAAGATGAAAAGTGATTACACAAACCTGACTAACCTACTTGTATTTCCTCAAACATGACAACCATAATACTACTGTATACTCTGTGACACTGTCATCTGAGATTCATTTCTTTGTATAATGGCATTTCACACAAACATGATGCTGTTGCTGTCCATGAATGTATAATTGCTGCCCAAAGCAGAAATTCGTCTGCCATCTGTCAATATTTATACTGCAAACATTGTTTGTAACTTTGTTACAAACAATGTTTGTAAGTGCCTGGCCAAGTCGGAGGCACCGTAATATTTGTAGCATTTTGTGAATTCATGATCTCAGACCCACCGTCCCACCATATTTGGGATCCAAAGAGAATCCATGACATTATTAGACCCAGTCTTTTCCAGTTTGTATGTGTTTATTGCTGTTTTGTCTCTTGTCTTTCTTTAGTGATGGCATTACGAAAGGCAGTAAGATACATGTTTGCTCTTCTGGTGATCTGCTACCATCTGGTGATAGTGGGAAAGGGAGATTCTCTATATTTATATTTAGAGGTAAGTGGGCAGTGCTACCTTTTTTTAAAGTTTTGCATTGAGTTTTGGATAATTTAACCATTTAAGCGCTATATACAATGTATGGTGAATAGCCTATTACAAGCTTACAAAAACCCTATGGGAAAAAGCATGGGAAATTTAACCAGGGAACACTGTAAACTTGCTTCCGGGTTTTAGAACGGCAAAAACTCTTCATACATACAGTACATTTTATATTTTATATTTTTTTTACATTTTTATAACAGAGATTTTATTATGATTATAAAGTCTTATGTTTATAAAGTGCAAAATCTATACTTTCAGACACTGCACAAAACTGATTTGAAGGAGTAGTTCACCCCAAAAATGACTTATTTTCTATCAATTACACATCCCATGAAGCATTGAATTCATGGAGATTATTTACTTTTTGTCGCATTCCTAAGCCAATAATTTGATGACCGGCGGTCTCTCCGGTAGGAGACTCAAAGAGTCTCCTTTGAGTCTCCTACCGAATACATTAGCATGATTCTGCCGGTAATCAAATTATTGGCTTAGGAATGCGACAAAAACAAAAACATCTCCATGACTTCAATGCTACATGGGGTGTGTAATTGATAGAAAATAAGTATTTTTTTGGGTGAACTACCCCTTTAAGTAGTGCAGGCAGGTCACATAGTGATTGGATGGTACACCTGGAGATACAGTTGACTGGGACTGGTCTCCTGTTGTGTGCTACAATGTCCTGACCCGATTCTCTGCCTGGAGTTCATATGTGAAAACGGTTTACACTACAGTAGGTTACTGTTCATTACGTCAGGAGGCCAGTGAGATGGATAGTCACATTGTCAGCAGTGGCTTTTGTACATAGAAAAACATTGAAAAAACACATAGAACTGACCGTTCATTGAATGTCCTTAGAAATGTGTTTTCAAATATAAAATGTAAAAAAACACTGCTCTGTTCTCCCTAGTTCTCCCCAAAAATTGTGCCCACTTTTCCCAAGAGTTAAGTACTAATTTCTATTTTATTTTTTTAAAGTGCTCAATGCTCTTAGGCACCCAGTTCTAGAAGGACTGCCGGAGAATGCACTCACTCTCCCTCCCAAGTTCTCCGTTTACCCACCTAGACTTAAAAAATGAATACAGCAGTAGAATTTACTGCCAAAATTCTATCATATTAGGTGCCATATAAGCATATAGAAGTAGGATTCCGTGCCAAAAAAAATTATCATTAGTGTGGTGATTGTCAGACATCAGATAACGAGGAGGAAATACTGTGAAGTATTCTCAACAACACCATTTGTCTTACCAGGAACACACAGACACAGAGATACCTGACACCGCATTAATTCATTCCAGAGAAAAAAGAGAGGGTGAGTCATTTTCTAACTTTCCGTTCCCTCAGCGATTAATGACTGTGAGGACTGAAGAATGTGAAGAGATGTTAACTCTTTATGTGTCTCTAATCACACCAAGAAACATTTCTGTACATTTTAAAGGTAGGGTAAGTGATATGTTTTGGTTAAAATTAAATATTTTTTGTTAAAAGGTTAAAAGCTCTATATTCTGATAGTAATAATTGCTATGAAGTGATTGGGGGTCTCCCCATCTGCCATCTCTCCAGCTCTTTAGTAAATGGAAAATACATTTTCAGGTGGGTGGCCAGATTTCAGCCAATCAGGAGAGAGTACACATTTATCAGCTTCAATTGTATAATCCAGTACCACTAAGTATCACTTAGCCTACCTTTAAAACAGATTCTGAACTACATGTCAGAGTTGGTAGCAATATGTAGAAATGGGAAATCATATGTTCTTTAATTGAATGAAACACAGGGTGTCGTTTCACGCTTCACAAACTGTAGGTCATACATGGGAAACTGGCGGCCCGGGGGCCACACGCGGCCCCCACCTTCACTTAATGCAGCCCGCAGGTTAATATCGGAATAGTGATATATTTTTGATTTCAGCTGTTACAATTCCAAACATGCAAACATGACCCGCTTTAATTACTTTAGTCTATATTAGTAGCTTAATGACTAGTATTAAAATTCTATTGTCTTTTTTATATCCAATGTATTTGTATTTGAGTTCATAAAGTTAACATAAGTACTGTATAACTAAATGCATTTGAAATGAAATACAAATGTTACTTTTCAGGATTCCAATTAAAACATAGCACAAAAAAATGGATTCCAATTTAAAAAATAGCAAAAATAGCAGATCTACAAGCGTCGCGGTGCGACGCGTTTTGAGCTTTAAGATCGGCTATTTTTGCTGCTTTTGTGTGACATAGATTGGCGAAGTACGGCATTCATTTACGAAAAAAGTTAAAATACGGAGATAAGAGGTGTCTTCCCAACAGAATATGCAATGTGGCCCTCTGGAGTGAGTGTGGAAATATAGTGGCTCTCTCCATCATCAAAGTTGCCCACCCCTGCTGTAGGTGAATCCTGTCTGTTTTCACAGCTCTCTTGGATTCCACCGCTTACTCCGTCCGACTTGAAGTGAACATATCTGAGATAGAGCTTCTCAGAACAGCGCTGAGAACCCTTCATCTCCCCCTGCAAATCAACAACTCATCTGTTGTGATTACCAGCATCAACACCACGACAGGTAGGCCCCACCAAACAAGACCGTGTACTGCAGTGGTGGAAAGTAACTAAGTACATTTACTCAAGTACTGTACTTAAGTACAATTTTAAGTATTTTTACTTTACTGGAGTATTTCCAATTGTTCAATACTTTTACTTCTACTCCACTACATCTCAGAGGCAAATATTGTACTTTTACTCCACTACAATTATTTTTAAACTTTAGTTACTAGTTACTTTGAGGATTTTGATTATTATTGATATTATTGATTATTAGTTATTACACATACATTAACCACTTCAGCCCTATATACATTTCGCCCATTTGAAAATAGCCGATGTACAAGCTCACAGTGCTCGCGATGCGACGCATTGTGAGCTTGTAGATCTGCTATTTTCAAAAAGTTTTTATACATTTGAAAACTTGTGAAATGGGACATTCTGCAAAAATTAATACTTTACTTTTTGTACTTTAACTACATTTTGATACCAATACTTTTGTACTTTTACTCAAGTACATTTTGAATTCTGGACTTTTACTTGTAACAGAGTATTACTTTTTTTTTATTGTATTACAGATACTTTTCCCTAAGTAAAACATTTGAGTACTTTTTCTACCACTGATGTACTGTATACTTTAGAGTTATGTAATGGATTGTCCGTATTCTGAAAGATCTACATCGACACGTTGTGAGCTTGTAGCTATTTGAACTAATTTGAAATGTTTTTCAAAATAGTAAACACTGCCAAAAAAGTTTAGGCATAAGGGGTAAGATAGGGCCCCAAATGTCTAGGTATGGTTCTTAAAAGAGAAACCACGCCCCATTAGCGATTGTGTCTTTCCCACATTATGTCCCCTCAGTTTCCTACAATCTCTTGATCTTTGCTGCATTTGGTCGGTCCTCAGATCAGAAAACTATCAAGTGACCACGTTGTATCAAGAATGAAGAAGGTTTTATCTGTCACTAATTTATTTTACAAGTACAAGCAGCTAAAAGTTGTTGGGACGTATTCCGCAAAAGATTGTGCAACATCTAAACGCAATATTACGTTTTGGATTGATTGATTGAATACTTTATTAACAGTTTGCAAAAGGTACAGAGGTACAGTTATACAATAATGCTAAACGGATAACACAAAAAGCCCAGAGGGCTTGTTTCCATTGTGGTCCTATGTATTCAATTAATCAAGACATATAAATACTATGCAAGAAATCATCATACTAGGACCAATAAAAGTATATTTACAGAAAAACTTTGGGGGTAATTTCTTTTGGCAAGCTAGAAGTAAGAAATAATAATACAATTTAATAAATATATGTACAGTTAAAAAAATAAGATCTTGTCTTAGACAGGTACATTAGTATATCAATATGCAGCAGTATAAAGGAGCTGTTTGCTAAATGTTACTATCCTATAATACATTGCAGATAAGTCCCGTCTTCCGTCATCATCACCACAACATATCACGTCACTAACCACACAAGCCACAACGTGCGCGATTAATTGACAGGTGGTGTAGGCTACTTTTCATTGCTCACCACATATTTGCCTCCTCGGAGCATGATTAATTGCGACCAGCACAAACTGACAACATTATGGGTACACCATTTTGTTCCCTTTAGCGTGAGCACCGCCGAGCGAAACCGAAACCAACACGACGCAGCCGCTATTGAAATCTCCCCACAACAACAACACACGCAACCACTTTAGTCATGTCTCTATCACACCACACTCACGGTAATATGTCCGTCATTCACGTGCCATGTACATCCCAAAGACAACATTATCAACAACGCCAGAGTATTCACGGAGAAACAACGTTGCCAGGTTGCGCGCGAGAAATAAGCAATCCGCTCTGTGAATTTTCCTCCATTCCGCCTCGCTCAAAGTTGCTTACAAGTCGCTTACAATTAATGGACATGGCAACATTGTCCACTCTCTCTCTCAATACAAACTGACCTCTCTATATGTATTAGTTTGTATATTACTAGAGGTTAGGGCAGTGTTTATATATCTTCTACGTATATATGTTATAAATTATTATATATATATATATATATATATACATAAATTACATATTTAAATTATTATTGCAATAAAATGTTATATATCATAATATTCTACCTTATAACATCTATCTATCTTATAATGTCATATGCTGTATTATAGTACATAATAACACATACTTACAGTCACATATAAATCATATCTACAATACAAACACACGTACTATTATGACATATCAATACATACATATTTATATCTATTTCTACGTATCTATAATATACACCTGAGCCATAAATGAGCCAGTATTCACAACGCCTCTTTGAAAGGAACAGAACCCCACGATCCGCCTCCCTTCAAAGACACATAAATCCCATCTCTACTGCCCACTCTGTGCTGCAGCGACACGGACACAGAGAGAGGGACACGGAGGGACGAACAAACACAAAGCCCCACGCAGCGGATGGGTTCGAGGGGTGCGAAGCGCCCCGAGAATCTAGTCATTTACACAATTGATAGACATTGTAGTTATATGGATATGTTTACCATTAACATGGTACAATGACAATGGCAGATTCATCTTCCAACCAGATACCTAAATCTAGCACTTTATTCCTAATCCCTGTGATAAGAATAACGTTTGTATTTTTATTTTGTCCAGTGTTTCATAACTGCGGTACTGCCGTGACAACTGAATCGTAAAGGTCTATCTCTCTACAATTCGTAACCTCATCATGGATCTTGCCAGAGCTGACAATTGGTATTTACAACTCTGTCAACGTCCTGGTGGCAAACTTGGAAGTTTATAGCATTACCGGTTTTGCAAGGACCGGTTGTATAAATCTAATCATTTCCCTGATGCAGTTAGAATGAAGTCACCAGTTGACACGCAAACAAGTACAACTATAAGACGAGCTTAACCAACCTCACATACCATAACCAGGTTTTGAGGGCAAAAAGTCAGACTGACTATTTTGAAATCCCAATCCCCAGCCAATCAAATTTTTTATTGTTCAAACCTTTATATCACAAGTCAAAGTGTTGTTGTTTAACATTTACATTAATTTAAAGCTTAAATATTATGAGCTTAAATGTGGCACCATTTCCCCCCACAGTGTGTTATCCAAATGCGACTGGCTTCCAGTGCAAGTGTGAGGAGCAGCTTGTGTGGTCGTTTAACAGCTGTATTAGCTATGGAGCCTGTGATGAGATCTCTAATGGCACATGTACATGCATCAGTGCCATTCCATCTGATGACCAGTACTGCCAGCCATACCAACGCATAACAGAAGGTAGGCATGCAAGATTTAGCCAAGCAATGTGGCCGGCCAACATAGAAAATGACTGAAGAATAAGATACATCTTTTAATAAGATTGTGAAGATGTATACAGTAAACATATGACTTATTTGTTCCAATTATTTGACACCCACAAAGGCTGTATTGAGAATACTAATGATAATATTTTCAAACCATAAACATACACAACCCCCAGATATTGTGTTATTTTGTATACAGTAGTAACTTCAGTTCAATCTCTTCATCACAGCTTCAGCTACGACTACAACCAAACCAACAACTGCAATACCAAGTACGTTTTTTACATACACCTACTCAGTAGTAGGTCCTGCTGCAAAGGGTGCAGTATTTCCTACTGATATTTTTAGGCCATTTCACTTCAAAAGAGAAATTCGTAGGAAAAAATACAAGCTGGTTTTCAGAATATACTAAACCATATATTTTTGAAGTACTACACTGTTTTCAATAGGTTTTATATAAAGACTTGTCAAGTCGGTCCTCGGAAGACGGAAGACTCTTTGTTTCTGGGATAATCCCCTGTGCATGACTACATACATAGTGTACATACCTACTACAGTACAGTGTGTGCGTGTGCGTGTGCGTGTGTGCGTGCGTGCGTGAGAGAGAAAGAGATATATATATTATATTCTTTAAAAGAATTTCTTTCCTATACTGTATATGTATTTGAGAGTCAGCAGTTACCTAAAAAAAGTCAAATCTGAGGTTTACCAAAGGGCTCTATACTAGGCCCCCTCCTTAAGTATCTTTGAGGACAATTAGCTGACAAGTTAATGCATTGTAAACTTGTGAGATCTGCACTTTTTGCGGAATGTTGGCCCCAGAATAGAAATGCTAGGCGAATCAAACAGACGTTCTTCTGGAAATACATTAAAACTAATTTGAAGCTAATGGAGAATGGCTCCTCAAGGAAATGTTATCACCTGCTGTTTGGCAAATAATTGTTTTAAGCAACATTTATAGGAACATTTATAGGATTATACAGTATAGTTAGGAGCACCTCACATGTGTGTACTGAAAATGATTTGAAAAAAAGAAAGACAACAAAAGTAAAAGTAAATGACTAAAAGGACCTGAATATCAAAGATACAAACACATGCACTGTAAAACCTACATTATTATGAAAACAATTCTATTTCCCGCCCCCAAAATGTTCATAAATCCTGACTTTAACTATTGATAAAAGCCAGATTTTTTTGTCATCTAAAATTGTGTACTGTTAGATACTTGCTGAAAGTAGTAGTACAGTAAGCCCAACCACTTTGATATACCTGAGTAAACTAAGTTTTGATCTCTCAAGATAATTAGATAAACAACTCGCAATGACAAGAAGATGGAATAAAAAAATAATACGTGCATAAAACATTCTGTGTGATTTCTGTTTTTCTTATGGAGGAATATCCACAAATGTTCAAATATACAGTGTATCTGTTCTTGTTCTCTTTAATAGGAAACCTGTCAGCTATTGACCTTGAAGTGGAGATCACTGTTGCCACTGCATCAGTGGGTTCGATAGATACCATCAGGGTCATGCTGGTGAATTTCTCCTTGCCTGTCTTGATCACTGGGAGTTTAAACATTACAGATGTAAATCTAACTACAGGTAAGAACATTTAATGATTAAATTGTACTTTTCCTTGACTGGTGATTGAACGAGTGTGCCTGATGAGTAGCCAGTTTCAAAGTGTTTATTATTTACAGAGTTTGGCATGATGTGTGTGTCTATACTTTTCTTTGATTTCAGTGTGTTCTCCCAACACCAATGGATCACTACAGTGCAGTTGTGAAGACCACTATGGCTGGTCCTGTGACAAGTGTGAAACATACGGTGCATGCTCTAACACTACAACAGAAATCTGTGGATGCATCAATGGCCTTCCTTCTGAACAACAGTTCTGTCAGCCAATCACTGGTGAGTATATCTAGCCAATCAGGAAGAAGTGTCTGAAAGTTTTGAGCTGTTTAAATACAGCACAGATTATCGTTATTTTTGCTAGCTGAATGCAGGTCAAGAGATTATGTTTTCAACTTCTCTGTGTGTCTGTGTGTTTGTGGTGAATCGTGCAGGCCGCTGACTGACATCTGTGTTATTTATATTATTTTTGTTCATGCGTCCCTCTGGAGTAAAATAGGAAGGAGAGGACCGTGATGCCCCGTTTATTCAGAAGTGCTTCTATAACCTACACCAGTGTTTCTCAAACTTGTTCATATCAAGGACCCCCAAATTAATATGCGTTTGGCCGCAGACTCCCATCTGAAAATATGTGGGGACCGGCCGGGACCCGCAGGGGTTCTCGGGATACATGAACTACAGACGGGCACACAGATGGACAGAGATTTTGCACATTTTAGAAGGATCTATCATAGTTGCACTCACAGAGGACTCTCTCAGTTCTGTGAGCAAAACATATGTGAGGTTTGATCAGCTAGCCTGTGAGAAAGCTGGATTCAAGAGCTGTTTATTTATTCGATTTAATTTCTTTAATAATTGTTGTACTTGTTTAGATATAAACTATTTAGATGTATTGTCCACAGTTGACATGAATGTTCATTTTCACTTTTAAAATCTGGCTGTGTTCTGGTATACATGAGAAATCACAGTTGAGCTAAGGAATTCTGTTCAACAGGTCTTGCTTCGTGTGTGATACCATCTACCACAGGTATGATTATGTTTTTTTTAAACACTCACGAATGGGCTGTGTTCAATACCAATACAGTATTGCTAAAATGTTCAAACCATAAACATGCACCTCCTATATTCCCAGACATCAGTTGTGTCACTTTGTATAGATAATAAAATCAGTTCAATCTCTTCATCACAGCTTCAACTACAACAAGAACAACAACTGTAATACCAAGTAAGTTAGTTGAATTCTTTATCAACCTAAAATACTTGCTTTTTAAACATCACTCATTGTGATGATGATTTTTTTTCTTTTACATACAAACGGTCTGTGTTCAATACTAAGGCTAATACGTTCAAACCATGAACATGCACCTCCTATATTCCCAGACATCAGTTGTGTCACTTTTTATAGATAATAACATCAGTTCAATCTCTTCATCACAGCTTCAACTACACCAATAACAACAACAACTGCAATACCAAGTAAGTTAGTTGAATTCTTTATCCACCTAAAATACTTGTTTTTTTAAACATCACTCATTATGATGATGATGATAATGATTATTATCATGTATGTCTTTTGTGGTGGAACACACCAACTGTAATAGTGTTGTTGAGTGAAGCATTTAGAAGTGATATTTTTGGGCCAGTTTCACTTAAATAAGATTTTTAAAAAACAAGCTGGCAGAATATAGACCATGTCTTTTTTTAAGCAGTCTACTATATAATAGGAAACATAATACAGAATTGTCAAGTTGGTAAATGTTATGCATACAAACTTCTGTCAGATGTTCTCATGGAGGAATATCCACAAATGTTCAAATATACTGTGTATCTGTTCTTGTTCTCTTTAATAGGAAACCTGTCAGCACTTGAAGTGGACATCACTGTTGCCACTGCATCAGTGGGTTTGATAGATGCTATCAGGGTCTTGCTGGTGAATTTCTCCTTACCTGTCTTGATCACTGGGAGTTTAAACATAACAGATGTAAATTTAACTACAGGTAAGAACATTTAATTATTATTGATACTTTTCCTTGACGGCTGATTGAGTGAATGTGTCTGATGAGTAGCCAGTTTCAGTGATTATTATTTACAGAGTTGGGCATGATGTGTGTGTCTGTGTACTTTTCTTTGATTTCTCAGTGTGTTCTCCCAACACCAATGGATCACTACAGTGCAGTTGTGAAGACCACTATGGCTGGCCCTGTGACAAGTGTGAAACATACGGTGCATGCTCTAACATTACAACAGAAATCTGTGGATGCATCAATGACCTTCCTTCTGAACAACAGTTCTGTCAGCCAATCACAGGTGAGTATCTAGCCGTAGCCAATCAGGAAGCAGTGTCTGAAAGTTTTGAGCTGTTTAAATACAGCACAGATTATCGTTATTTTTGCTAGCTCTGCTTTGCAAGTCAAGAGATTATGTTTTCAACCCTGTTTCTCTGTGTTTCTGTGTGTTTGTGGTGAATCTTATATTATTATATTATGTTTGTGCATGCATTACGTCACGCCCACCGTCCCTCTGGAGTAAAATAGGAAGCAGAGGACCGTGATGCCCCATTTATTCAGAAGTGCTTCTATAACCTACACCAGTGTTTCTCAAACTTGTTCATATCAAGGACCCCCAAATTAAAATGCGTTTGGCCGCAGGCTCCCATCTGAAAATATGTGGGGACCGGCCGGGACCCCCAGGGGTTCTCGAGATACATGAACTACAGACGGGCACACAGATGGATAGAGATTTTGCACATTTTAGAAGGATCTATCATAGTTACACTCACAGAGGACCACCTCAGTTCTGTGAGCAAAACATATGTGAGGTTTGATCAGCTAGCCTGTGAGAAAACTGGATTCAAGAGTTGTTTATTTATTTGATTTAATTTCTTTAATAATTGTTGTACTTGTTTAGATGTAAGCAGTTATTTAGATGTATTGTCCACAGTTGACATGAGTGTTCATTTTCACTTTTAAAATCTGGCTGTGTTCTGCTATACATGAGAAATGCAGCAACACAGTTGAGCTAAGGAATTCTGTTCAACAGGTCTTGTTCCGTGTGTGATACCATCTACCACAGGTATGATTATGTTTTTTTTTTTAAGCACACGAATGCGTTCAAACCATAAACATGCACCTCCTATATTCCCAGCTATCAGTTGTGTAACTTTGTATAGATAATAACCATCAGTTCAATCTCTTCATCACAGCTTCAACTACACCAAGAACAACAAATGCAAAATCACTCATTATGATGATGATGATAATGATTATTATGTATTTTGTGGTGGAACACACCAACTGTAATAGTGTTGTTGAGTGAAGCATTTAGAAGTGCTAATTTTGGGCCAGTTTCACTTCAATAAGACAAGCTGGCAGAATATAGACCATGTATTTTATTTTTTAAGCATTCTACTATATAATAGGAAACATAATACAGAATTGTCAAGTTGGTAAATGTTATGCATACAAATTTCTGTCAGATTTTCTCATGGAGGAATATCCACAAATGTTCAAATATACTGTGTATCTGTTCTTTTTCTCTTTAATAGGAAACCTGTCAGCACTTGAAGTGGACATCACTGTTGCCACTGCATCAGTGGGTTTGATAGATGCTATCAGGGTCTTGCTGTTGAATTTCTCCTTGCCTGTCTTGATCACTGGGAGTTTAAACATAACAGATGTAAATCTAACTACAGGTAAGAACATTTAATGATTATTGATACTTTCCCTTGACAGCTGATTGAGTGAATGTGTCTGATGAGTAGCCAGTTTCAGGGATTATTATTTACAGAGTTGGGCATGATGTGTGTGTCTGTGTACTTTTCTTTGATTTCTATCTCAGTGTGTTCTCCAAACACCAATGGATCACTACAGTGCTGTTGTGAAGACCACTATGGCTGGCCCTGTGACAAGTGTGAAATCTGTGGATGCATCAATGGCCTTCCTTCTGAACAACAGTTCTGTCAGCCAATCACAGGCAAGTATATCTTCTAGGCAATCAGGAAGCAGTGTCTGAAGAGAGAGAGAGAGAGAGAGAGAGAACCCATCGCCAAATTAAAAAACGGGGTTTTGGTCTGCCTTCAGCGCATCACTTCCGGTGGTGCGACTATGTTTTCATTCCCACTAACAATATTTCTACACGGAACACTAACACCACTTCTCCCAGAGAACATGGATTGTTTTGGTTTTAAGCCCACTTGTTTCTATGATGAAAGAGCAAGTTAAAATGTGAATGTCTTTCCGTGGTTTTGTCTGCTCCGAGGACGCTATTGTTAAATGAGTTTCGGTTTGTTTCTAGTCGGGAAGGATCGACACACACGTAAATCCCTCCCACTACATTTGATTGGGTAAAGCGCGGCCTGCTTCCTGATCTGAAGGCACGCCCACTTGTAGGTCAGTGCGTACGCGATATGACGAACCCCCCCGACAGATTCAAACGCAGAGCAGAATCTGTTCTTGAGATATTATATCTTTGCAAGCTGAATGCAGGTCAAGAGATTATGTTTTCAACCCTGTTTCTTTGTCTGTTTGTGGCGAATCTTGCAGGCCGCTGACTGACATCTATGCTATTTATATAATTTTTTTGCATGCATTACATCACGCCCACCGTCCCTCTGTAGGAAAAATAGTAAGGATAGGCCCGTGGTTCCCCGCTTGAGCTGTTTAACCACTCTCAACCTACATGTCCAAAAAATGGAAAATGAATCAAATCTTTCAAAAATAAAAAATTAAGTGATCTACCAGCTCACATCGCACTGATACGTGTTGTGAGCTTGTAGATCGGTAGTATACAGGGCTTAAGTGTTTAAACAGTTTAGGGATCATCATTATCATCATTATTATCGTAGATTAATCTCACGGATGATTAGCTCACAGTCCTGTGAGCCATTCATACCCGTACAGTATGTGAGTAGTTACAGTAGCCAGTGAGAAAGCTGGATTCAAGAGTTGTTTATTGTTTGTTTGTTTTATTTATTTGCCTTATTTATTTATTTACAGTATCTATTTATTTATCTATTTTTACTGTGCTATGGTATACATGAGAAATGCAGCATTACAGTTTTGATCTAAGGAATTCTGTTCTACAGGTCTTCCTCTGTGTATGCCATCTATCACAGGTACATTATGAAGTTTTTTCTTTTTTCACACACGAATGGGCTGTGAATGGATTACATTTTAGCTCATGATGGGTGTCTTTAATGAATCTCATGTTGGAAGCTTCAGGAAATGTTATTTAAGTTGTAAGTGTGTGTGTGTGTGTGTGTGTGTGTGTGTGTGTGTGTGTGTGTGTGTGTGTGTGTGTGTGTGTGTATGTATGTGTGTTTACCCTGCTAAGATGTAATTTTACTTCCCGAACATGTACTGTAAACTAATACATTCCGTATAAGGGGAATAAGGTAAAGACATAATAGTGCTAATAATAAAAATAAAAAAATGATGATTCAACAATGTACAGTTTATGAACGATAACAAAAATGTAATGAAAAAAAAATAGCAACATAGGAAATAAAGTCAATATAATAGATGTATGGTCACAGTACATGCATCACTTGAAATAATGTTCACCTCGTACAGAGTAAAATGTACAAACTCATTGGAATTATACAGGTTATCTTCATAGCAAGATCCAACAAGCACATGTTTTCTTTATATCTTGCAGCCGTCCGGTAAACCTTTATCCTAATTATCCACACATTCGCACCTTAATGTCTAATCTCATACTTGCTGCTCTGCATGGACCTACCAACGTGCTACTACCTTTGTGTTTAACCATATGGACTTTATGTCTAACCTCATGTACATACTGTACCAGCTGGATTATGCTACATATATGTAAATATCTTCTTCTTTTTTTGCCTATCCTTGACATGTTTCTCTGTTTTTCTTTCTTTCTCACCTTGCTCTCCCTCTTCTTTATCTGTTTCTCTTGCTCTCTTCCTGAAAACAATAGAAAACGAAGGAGCTTGCACAATAACACATTTACACTTTTTACACCTGTAAACCTGTGATGTGACAATAAAGATGATTCTCATTCACTTTCTTACTCTTTTTTTCTTTCTCTTCCCAGCCTTGTGTGTCCCATATAACGTTACTGCCAGTCTGGTGTGTCCCAACTCAACCCATGTGACCTGGGTGAGAAGCCCCAGTGCCACAGCTTACAACGTGACAGCGGTGGGCCAGGATGGACACATATATTACTGCTACACCAACAGTACCAGCTGTCAGATACCCAACATGCACTGTGGCCAGAACTATACCATCACAGTGACACCATATGCTGACTCATGTGCTGGGGATCCCAGCACTCCTTATCAGTTCATTGCAGGTACAGAGCAGCAACAAGACTTAAAATCTAAAAATGATGTACTAATCTGAATAATCTCCAACAGACAAATTCTATCATACTAATTAAAATATCCTCCACATACCTTGTATGTGTTCAGTTCAAAAAAGCGCCAAAGAGAATAAACTTTATTTTTCTCCACTTCTTCCCTCTTATGTCTCCAGGTCCCTGCCCACCCAGTAATGTTTCTGTTTCTACATTATGCGGGGTTAGCGCAGTGTCCTGGTCCCCTGACACAGGAGCAGACATGTACATAGCAACAGCAACAACACATGGACACATCCACACCTGTAACTCAAGCAATGCAAACTCCTGCTCTTTCACTGATCCATCCTGTGGTGAAAACTACACTGTCACTGTTGTAGCTGTTCACAGAGGTTGTCACAGTCAACCAAGTCCAGCTGTGGATCTGAAAACAGGTGAGATGTTCACCAAAGACACCGTAATGCTGATTTGTTTTTTCTCTCTGGGAGTCAACTTAATTCAATTGAATGATTAAAAATCTAGTTATGGATGAATGCATGCATTGAGTAAAGGGTGGAAGGGAAAAATAAGTTGCCCCATTTCTCCTTATTAACTTTGAGATTCAAACAAAAACGATGGAGCTTGCACAATAACACATTTCACTCACTTTTTACACCTGTAAACCTGTGATGTGACAATAAAGATGATTCTCATTCACTTTCTTACTCTTTTTAGCGGCGCTAGCCGCTCTATACCTTTAGGTATAGAGCGGATATTAGCCCTCTATACCTGGCTTTTGCGTCAACGTTCTGATTGGTCAGGCTCGCCAAGGTTCTGATTGGTCAGGTCCGTCAACGTTCTGATTGGTCAGGCTCGCCAAGGTTCTGATTGGTCAGGTCCGTCAACGTTCTGATTGGTCAGGCTCGCCAAGGTTCTGATTGGTCAGGTCCGTCAACGTTCTGATTGGTCAGGCTCGCCAAGGTTCTGATTGGTCAGGTCCGTCAACGTTCTGATTGGTCAGGCTCGCCAAGGTTCTGATTGGTCAGGTCCGTCAACGTTCTGATTGGTCAGGCTCGCCAAGGTTCTGATTGGTCAGGTCCGTCAACGTTCTGATTGGTCAGGCTCGCCAAGGTTCTGATTGGTCAGGTCCGTCAACGTTCTGATTGGTCAGGTCCGTCAACGTTCTGATTGGCATTTGGTGATTCGCTTCCAATGGCACTATTTAGTGCCACTGGAAGCCTTGAAATAAATGTACAGAGATTTAATATTGTTTCTCTAGTAGAAACACATATCTATGACAAAATATATCAAAGGCGCCGCTACCTTCACACAGGTGTGATTTTTTCTTTCTCTTCCCAGCCCCGTGTGCCCCATATAACGTTACTGCCAGTCTGGTGTGTCCCAACTCAACCCATGTGACCTGGTTGGGAAGCCCCAGTGCCACAGTTTACAACGTGACAGCGGTGGGCCAGAATGTACACATATATTACTGCTACACCAACAGTACCGGCTGTCAGATACCCAACATGCACTGTGGCCAGAACTATACCATCACAGTGACACCATATGCTGACTCATGTGCTGGGGATCCCAGCACTCCTTATCAGTTCATTGCAGGTACAGAGCAGCAACAAGACTTAAAATCTAAAAACGATGTACTAATCTGAATAATCTCCAACAGACAAATTCTATCATACTAATTAAAATATCCTCCACATACCTTGTATGTGTTCAGTTCAAAAAAGCGCCAAAGAGAATAAACTTTATTTTTCTCCACTTCTTCCCTCTTATGTCTCCAGGTCCCTGCCCACCCAGTAATGTTTCTGTTTCTACATTATGCGGGGTTAGCAAAGTGTCCTGGTCCCCTGACACAGGAGCAGACATGTACATAGCAACAGCAACAACAACACATGGACACATCCACACCTGTAACTCAAGCAATGCAAACTCCTGCTCTTTCACTGATCCATCCTGTGGTGAAAACTACTCTGTCACTGTTGTAGCTGTTCACAGAGGTTGTCACAGTCAACCAAGTTCAGCTGTGGATCTGAAAACAGGTGAGATGTTCACCAAAGACACCGTAATGCTGATTTGTTTTTTCTCTCTGGGAGTCAACTTAATTCAATTGAATGATTAAAAATCTAGTTATGGATGAATGCATGCATTGAGTAAAAGGTGGAAGGGAAAAATAAGTTGCCCCATTTCTCCTTATTAACTTTGAGATTCAAACAAAAACGATGGAGCTTGCACAATAACACATTTCACTCACTTTTTACACCTGTAAACCTGTGATGTGACAATAAAGATGATTCTCATTCACTTTCTTACTCTTTTTTTCTTTCTCTTCCCAGCCCCGTGTGCCCCATATAACGTTACTGCCAGTCTGGTGTGTCCCAACTCAACCCATGTGACCTGGTTGGGAAGCCCCAGTGCCACAGTTTACAACGTGACAGCGGTGGGCCAGAATGTACACATATATTACTGCTACACCAACAGTACCGGCTGTCAGATACCCAACATGCACTGTGGCCAGAACTATACCATCACAGTGACACCATATGCTGACTCATGTGCTGGGGATCCCAGCACTCCTTATCAGTTCATTGCAGGTACAGAGCAGCAACAAGACTTAAAATCTAAAAACGATGTACTAATCTGAATAATCTCCAACAGACAAATTCTATCATACTAATTAAAATATCCTCCACACACCTTGTGTGTGTTCAGTTCAAAAAAGCGCCAAAGAGAATAAACTTTATTTTTCTCCACTTCTTCCCTCTTATGTCTCCAGGTCCCTGCCCACCCAGTAATGTTTCTGTTTCTACATTATGCGGGGTTAGCAAAGTGTCCTGGTCCCCTGACACAGGAGCAGACATGTACATAGCAACAGCAACAACACATGGACACATCCACACCTGTAACTCAAGCAATGCAAACTCCTGCTCTTTCACTGATCCATCCTGTGGTGAAAACTACTCTGTCACTGTTGTAGCTGTTGACAGAGGTTGTCACAGTCAACCAAGTTCAGCTGTGGATCTGAAAACAGGTGAGATGTTCACCAAAGACACCGTAATGCTGATTTGTTTTTTCTCTCTGGGAGTCAACTTAATTCAATTGAATGATTAAAAATCTAGTTATGGAAGAATGCATGCATTGAGTAAAGGGTGGAAGGGAAAAAATAAGTTGCCCCATTTCTCCTTATTAACTTTGAGATTCAAACAAAAACGATGGAGCTTGCACAACAACACATTTCACTCACTTTTTACACCTGTAAACCTGTGATGTGACAATAAAGATGATTCTCATTCACTTTCTTACTCTTTTTTCTTTCTCTTCCCAGCCCCGTGTGCCCCATATAACGTTACTGCCAGTCTGGTGTGTCCCAACTCAACCCATGTGACCTGGTTGGGAAGCCCCAGTGCCACAGCTTACAACGTGACAGCGGTGGGCCAGAATGTACACATATGTTACTGCGACACCAACAGTACCGGCTGTCAGATACCCAACATGCACTGTGGCCAGAACTATACCATCACAGTGACACCATATGCTGACTCATGTGCTGGGGATCCCAGCACTCCTTATCAGTTCATTGCAGGTACAGAGCAGCAACAAGACTTAAAATCTAAAAACGATCTACTAATCTGAATAATCTCCAACAGACAAATTCTATCATACTAATTAAAATATCCTCCACACACCTTGTGTGTGTTCAGTTCAAAAAAGCGCCAAAGAGAATAAACTTTATTTTTCTCCACTTCTTCCCTCTTATGTCTCCAGGTCCCTGCCCACCCAGTAATGTTTCTGTTTCTACATTATGCGGGGTTAGCAAAGTGTCCTGGTCCCCTGACACAGGAGCAGACATGTACATAGCAACAGCAACAACACATGGACACATCCACACCTGTAACTCAAGCAATGCAAACTCCTGCTCTTTCACTGATCCATCCTGTGGTGAAAACTACTCTGTCACTGTTGTAGCTGTTGACAGAGGTTGTCACAGTCAACCAAGTTCAGCTGTGGATCTGAAAACAGGTGAGATGTTCACCAAAGACACCGTAATGCTGATTTGTTTTTTCTCTCTGGGAGTCAACTTAATTCAATTGAATGATTAAAAATCTAGTTATGGATGAATGCATGCATTGAGTAAAGGGTGGAAGGGAAAAATAAGTTGCCCCATTTCTCCTTATTAACTTTGAGATTCAAACAAAAACGATGGAGCTTGCACAATAACACATTTCACTCACTTTTTACACCTGTAAACCAGTGATGTGACAATAAAGATGATTCTCATTCACTTTCTTACTCTTTTTTTCTTTCTCTTCCCAGCCCCGTGTGCCCCATATAACGTTGCTGCCAGTCTGGTGTGTCCCAACTCAACCCATGTGACCTGGTTGGGAAGCCCCAGTGCCACAGCTTACAACGTGACAGCGGTGGGCCAGAATGTACACATATGTTACTGCGACACCAACAGTACTGGCTGTCAGATACCCAACATGCACTGTGGCCAGAACTATACCATCACAGTGACACCATATGCTGACTCATGTGCTGGGGATCCCAGCACTCCTTATCAGTTCATTGCAGGTACAGAGCAGCAACAAGAAGTTTAACATCTAAAAACGATGTACTAATCTGAATAATCTCCAACAGACAAATTCTATCATACTAATTAAAATATCCTCCACACACCTTGTGTGTGTTCAGTTCAAAAAAGCACCAAAGAGAATAAACTTTATTTTTCTCCACTTCTTCCCTCTTATGTCTCCAGGTCCCTGCCCACCCAGCAATGTTTCTGTTTCTACATTATGCGGGGTTAGCGCAGTGTCCTGGTCCCCTGACACAGGAGCAGACATGTACATAGCAACAGCAACAACACATGGACACATCCACACCTGTAACTCAAGCAATGTAAACTCCTGCTCTTTCACTGATCCATCCTGTGGTGAAAACTACTCTGTCACTGTTGTAGCTGTTGACAGAGGTTGTCACAGTCAACCAAGTTCAGCTGTGAATCTGAAAACAGGTGAGATGTTCACCAAAGACACCGTAATGCTGATTTGTTTTTTTCTCTCTGGGAGTCAACTTAATTCAATTGAATGATTAAAAATCTAGTTATGGATGAATGCATGCATTGAGTAAAGGGTGGAAGGGAAAAATAAGTTGCCCCATTTCTCCTTATTAACTTTGAGTTCAAACAAAAACGATGGAGCTTGCACAATAACACATTTCACTCACTTTTTACACCTTAAAAGCTGTGATGTGACAATAAAGATGATTCTCATTCACTTTCTTACTATTTTTTCTTTCTCTTCCCAGCCCCGTGTGCCCCATATAACGTTACTGCCAGTCTGGTGTGTCCCAACTCAACCCATGTGACCTGGTTGGGAAGCCCCAGTGCCACAGCTTACAACGTGACAGCGGTGGGCCAGAATGTACACATATGTTACTGCGACACCAACAGTACCGGCTGTCAGATACCCAACATGCACTGTGGCCAGAACTATACCATCACAGTGACACCATATGCTGACTCATGTGCTGGGGATCCCAGCACTCCTTATCAGTTCATTGCAGGTACAGAGCAGCAACAAGACTTAAAATCTAAAAACGATCTACTAATCTGAATAATCTCCAACAGACACATTCTATCATACTAATTAAAATATCCTCCACACACCTTGTGTGTGTTCAGTTCAAAAAAGCGCCAAAGAGAATAAACTTTATTTTTCTCCACTTCTTCCCTCTTATGTCTCCAGGTCCCTGCCCACCCAGCAATGTTTCTGTTTCTACATTATGCGGGGTTAGCGCAGTGTCCTGGTCCCCTGACACAGGAGCAGACATGTACATAGCAACAGCAACAACACATGGACACATCCACACCTGTAACTCAAGCAATGTAAACTCCTGCTCTTTCACTGATCCATCCTGTGGTGAAAACTACTCTGTCACTGTTGTAGCTGTTGACAGAGGTTGTCACAGTCAACCAAGTTCAGCTGTGGATCTGAAAACAGGTGAGATGTTCACCAAAGACACCGTAATGCTGATTTGTTTTTTCTCTCTGGGAGTCAACTTAATTCAATTGAATGATTAAAAATCTAGTTATGGAAGAATGCATGCATTGAGTAAAGGGTGGAAGGGAAAAAATAAGTTGCCCCATTTCTCCTTATTAACTTTGAGATTCAAACAAAAACGATGGAGCTTGCACAACAACACATTTCACTCACTTTTTACACCTGTAAACCTGTGATGTGACAATAAAGATGATTCTCATTCACTTTCTTACTATTTTTTCTTTCTCTTCCCAGCCCCGTGTGCCCCATATAACGTTACTGCCAGTCTGGTGTGTCCCAACTCAACCCATGTGACCTGGTTGGGAAGCCCCAGTGCCACAGCTTACAACGTGACAGCGGTGGGCCAGAATGTACACATATGTTACTGCGACACCAACAGTACCGGCTGTCAGATACCCAACATGCACTGTGGCCAGAACTATACCATCACAGTGACACCATATGCTGACTCATGTGCTGGGGATCCCAGCACTCCTTATCAGTTCATTGCAGGTACAGAGCAGCAACAAGACTTAAAATCTAAAAACGATCTACTAATCTGAATAATCTCCAACAGACAAATTCTATCATACTAATTAAAATATCCTCCACACACCTTGTGTGTGTTCAGTTCAAAAAAGCGCCAAAGAGAATAAACTTTATTTTTCTCCACTTCTTCCCTCTTATGTCTCCAGGTCCCTGCCCACCCAGTAATGTTTCTGTTTCTACATTATGCGGGGTTAGCAAAGTGTCCTGGTCCCCTGACACAGGAGCAGACATGTACATAGCAACAGCAACAACACATGGACACATCCACACCTGTAACTCAAGCAATGCAAACTCCTGCTCTTTCACTGATCCATCCTGTGGTGAAAACTACTCTGTCACTGTTGTAGCTGTTGACAGAGGTTGTCACAGTCAACCAAGTTCAGCTGTGGATCTGAAAACAGGTGAGATGTTCACCAAAGACACCGTAATGCTGATTTGTTTTTTCTCTCTGGGAGTCAACTTAATTCAATTGAATGATTAAAAATCTAGTTATGGATGAATGCATGCATTGAGTAAAGGGTGGAAGGGAAAAATAAGTTGCCCCATTTCTCCTTATTAACTTTGAGATTCAAACAAAAACGATGGAGCTTGCACAATAACACATTTCACTCACTTTTTACACCTGTAAACCTGTGATGTGACAATAAAGATGATTCTCATTCACTTTCTTACTCTTTTTTTCTTTCTCTTCCCAGCCCCGTGTGCCCCATATAACGTTGCTGCCAGTCTGGTGTGTCCCAACTCAACCCATGTGACCTGGTTGGGAAGCCCCAGTGCCACAGCTTACAACGTGACAGCGGTGGGCCAGAATGTACACATATGTTACTGCGACACCAACAGTACTGGCTGTCAGATACCCAACATGCACTGTGGCCAGAACTATACCATCACAGTGACACCATATGCTGACTCATGTGCTGGGGATCCCAGCACTCCTTATCAGTTCATTGCAGGTACAGAGCAGCAACAAGAAGTTTAACATCTAAAAACGATGTACTAATCTGAATAATCTCCAACAGACAAATTCTATCATACTAATTAAAATATCCTCCACACACCTTGTGTGTGTTCAGTTCAAAAAAGCGCCAAAGAGAATAAACTTTATTTTTCTCCACTTCTTCCCTCTTATGTCTCCAGGTCCCTGCCCACCCAGCAATGTTTCTGTTTCTACATTATGCGGGGTTAGCGCAGTGTCCTGGTCCCCTGACACAGGAGCAGACATGTACATAGCAACAGCAACAACACATGGACACATCCACACCTGTAACTCCAGCAATGTAAACTGCTCTTTCACTGATCCATCCTGTGGTGAAAACTACTCTGTCACTGTTGTAGCTGTTGACAGAGGTTGTCACAGTCAACCAAGTTCAGCTGTGGATCTGAAAACAGGTGAGATGTTCACCAAAGACACCGTAATGCTGATTTGTTTTTTTCTCTCTGGGAGTCAACTTAATTCAATTGAATGAATAAACATCTAGTTATGGATGAATGCATGCATTGAGTAAAGGGTGGAAGGGAAAAATAAGTTGCCCCATTTCTCCTTATTAACTTTGAGTTCAAACAAAAACGATGGAGCTTGCACAATAACACATTTCACTCACTTTTTACACCTTAAAAGCTGTGATGTGACAATAAAGATGATTCTCATTCACTTTCTTACTCTTTTTTCTTTCTCTTCCCAGCCCCGTGTGCCCCATATAACGTTACTGCCAGTCTGGTGTGTCCCAACTCAACCCATGTGACCTGGTTGGGAAGCCCCAGTGCCACAGCTTACAACGTGACAGCGGTGGGCCAGAATGTACACATATGTTACTGCGACACCAACAGTACCGGCTGTCAGATACCCAACATGCACTGTGGCCAGAACTATACCATCACAGTGACACCATATGCTGACTCATGTGCTGGGGATCCCAGCACTCCTTATCAGTTCATTGCAGGTACAGAGCATCAACAAGAAGTTTAACATCTAAAAACGATGTACTAATCTGAATAATCTCCAACAGACAAATTCTATCATACTAATTAAAATATCCTCCACACACCTTGTGTGTGTTCAGTTCAAAAAAGCGCCAAAGAGAATAAACTTTATTTTTCTCCACTTCTTCCCTCTTATGTCTCCAGGTCCCTGCCCACCCAGTAATGTTTCTGTTTCTACATTATGCGGGGTTAGCAAAGTGTCCTGGTCCCCTGACACAGGAGCAGACATGTACATAGCAACAGCAACAACACATGGACACATCCACACCTGTAACTCAAGCAATGCAAACTCCTGCTCTTTCACTGATCCATCCTGTGGTGAAAACTACTCTGTCACTGTTGTAGCTGTTGACAGAGGTTGTCACAGTCAACCAAGTTCAGCTGTGGATCTGAAAACAGGTGAGATGTTCACCAAAGACACCGTAATGCTGATTTGTTTTTTCTCTCTGGGAGTCAACTTAATTCAATTGAATGATTAAAAATCTAGTTATGGAAGAATGCATGCATTGAGTAAAGGGTGGAAGGGAAAAAATAAGTTGCCCCATTTCTCCTTATTAACTTTGAGATTCAAACAAAAACGATGGAGCTTGCACAACAACACATTTCACTCACTTTTTACACCTGTAAACCTGTGATGTGACAATAAAGATGATTCTCATTCACTTTCTTACTCTTTTTTCTTTCTCTTCCCAGCCCCGTGTGCCCCATATAACGTTACTGCCAGTCTGGTGTGTCCCAACTCAACCCATGTGACCTGGTTGGGAAGCCCCAGTGCCACAGCTTACAACGTGACAGCGGTGGGCCAGAATGTACACATATGTTACTGCGACACCAACAGTACCGGCTGTCAGATACCCAACATGCACTGTGGCCAGAACTATACCATCACAGTGACACCATATGCTGACTCATGTGCTGGGGATCCCAGCACTCCTTATCAGTTCATTGCAGGTACAGAGCAGCAACAAGACTTAAAATCTAAAAACGATCTACTAATCTGAATAATCTCCAACAGACAAATTCTATCATACTAATTAAAATATCCTCCACACACCTTGTGTGTGTTCAGTTCAAAAAAGCGCCAAAGAGAATAAACTTTATTTTTCTCCACTTCTTCCCTCTTATGTCTCCAGGTCCCTGCCCACCCAGTAATGTTTCTGTTTCTACATTATGCGGGGTTAGCAAAGTGTCCTGGTCCCCTGACACAGGAGCAGACATGTACATAGCAACAGCAACAACACATGGACACATCCACACCTGTAACTCAAGCAATGCAAACTCCTGCTCTTTCACTGATCTATCCTGTGGTGAAAACTACTCTGTCACTGTTGTAGCTGTTGACAGAGGTTGTCACAGTCAACCAAGTTCAGCTGTGGATCTGAAAACAGGTGAGATGTTCACCAAAGACACCGTAATGCTGATTTGTTTTTTCTCTCTGGGAGTCAACTTAATTCAATTGAATGATTAAAAATCTAGTTATGGATGAATGCATGCATTGAGTAAAGGGTGGAAGGGACAAATAAGTTGCCCCATTTCTCCTTATTAACTTTGAGATTCAAACAAAAACGATGGAGCTTGCACAATAACACATTTCACTCACTTTTTACACCTGTAAACCTGTGATGTGACAATAAAGATGATTCTCATTCACTTTCTTACTCTTTTTTTCTTTCTCTTCCCAGCCCCGTGTGCCCCATATAACGTTGCTGCCAGTCTGGTGTGTCCCAACTCAACCCATGTGACCTGGTTGGGAAGCCCCAGTGCCACAGCTTACAACGTGACAGCGGTGGGCCAGAATGTACACATATGTTACTGCGACACCAACAGTACCGGCTGTCAGATACCCAACATGCACTGTGGCCAGAACTATACCATCACAGTGACACCATATGCTGACTCATGTGCTGGGGATCCCAGCACTCCTTATCAGTTCATTGCAGGTACAGAGCAGCAACAAGAAGTTTAACATCTAAAAACGATGTACTAATCTGAATAATCTCCAACAGACAAATTCTATCATACTAATTAAAATATCCTCCACACACCTTGTGTGTGTTCAGTTCAAAAAAGCGCCAAAGAGAATAAACTTTATTTTTCTCCACTTCTTCCCTCTTATGTCTCCAGGTCCCTGCCCACCCAGCAATGTTTCTGTTTCTACATTATGCGGGGTTAGCGCAGTGTCCTGGTCCCCTGACACAGGAGCAGACATGTACATAGCAACAGCAACAACACATGGACACATCCACACCTGTAACTCAAGCAATGTAAACTGCTCTTTCACTGATCCATCCTGTGGTGAAAACTACTCTGTCACTGTTGTAGCTGTTGACAGAGGTTGTCACAGTCAACCAAGTTCAGCTGTGGATCTGAAAACAGGTGAGATGTTCACCAAAGACACCGTAATGCTGATTTGTTTTTTTCTCTCTGGGAGTCAACTTAATTCAATTGAATGAATAAACATCTAGTTATGGATGAATGCATGCATTGAGTAAAGGGTGGAAGGGAAAAATAAGTTGCCCCATTTCTCCTTATTAACTTTGAGTTCAAACAAAAACGATGGAGCTTGCACAATAACACATTTCACTCACTTTTTACACCTTAAAAGCTGTGATGTGACAATAAAGATGATTCTCATTCACTTTCTTACTCTTTTTTCTTTCTCTTCCCAGCCCCGTGTGCCCCATATAACGTTACTGCCAGTCTGGTGTGTCCCAACTCAACCCATGTGACCTGGTTGGGAAGCCCCAGTGCCACAGCTTACAACGTGACAGCGGTGGGCCAGAATGTACACATATGTTACTGCGACACCAACAGTACCGGCTGTCAGATACCCAACATGCACTGTGGCCAGAACTATACCATCACAGTGACACCATATGCTGACTCATGTGCTGGGGATCCCAGCACTCCTTATCAGTTCATTGCAGGTACAGAGCAGCAACAAGACTTAAAATCTAAAAACGATCTACTAATCTGAATAATCTCCAACAGACAAATTCTATCATACTAATTAAAATATCCTCCACACACCTTGTGTGTGTTCAGTTCAAAAAAGCGCCAAAGAGAATAAACTTTATTTTTCTCCACTTCTTCCCTCTTATGTCTCCAGGTCCCTGCCCACCCAGTAATGTTTCTGTTTCTACATTATGCGGGGTTAGCAAAGTGTCCTGGTCCCCTGACACAGGAGCAGACATGTACATAGCAACAGCAACAACACATGGACACATCCACACCTGTAACTCAAGCAATGCAAACTCCTGCTCTTTCACTGATCTATCCTGTGGTGAAAACTACTCTGTCACTGTTGTAGCTGTTGACAGAGGTTGTCACAGTCAACCAAGTTCAGCTGTGGATCTGAAAACAGGTGAGATGTTCACCAAAGACACCGTAATGCTGATTTGTTTTTTCTCTCTGGGAGTCAACTTAATTCAATTGAATGATTAAAAATCTAGTTATGGATGAATGCATGCATTGAGTAAAGGGTGGAAGGGACAAATAAGTTGCCCCATTTCTCCTTATTAACTTTGAGATTCAAACAAAAACGATGGAGCTTGCACAATAACACATTTCACTCACTTTTTACACCTGTAAACCTGTGATGTGACAATAAAGATGATTCTCATTCACTTTCTTACTCTTTTTTTCTTTCTCTTCCCAGCCCCGTGTGCCCCATATAACGTTGCTGCCAGTCTGGTGTGTCCCAACTCAACCCATGTGACCTGGTTGGGAAGCCCCAGTGCCACAGCTTACAACGTGACAGCGGTGGGCCAGAATGTACACATATGTTACTGCGACACCAACAGTACTGGCTGTCAGATACCCAACATGCACTGTGGCCAGAACTATACCATCACAGTGACACCATATGCTGACTCATGTGCTGGGGATCCCAGCACTCCTTATCAGTTCATTGCAGGTACAGAGCATCAACAAGAAGTTTAACATCTAAAAACGATGTACTAATCTGAATAATCTCCAACAGACAAATTCTATCATACTAATTAAAATATCCTCCACACACCTTCTGTGTGTTCAGTTCAAAAAAGCGCCAAAGAGAATAAACTTTATTTTTCTCCACTTCTTCCCTCTTATGTCTCCAGGTCCCTGCCCACCCAGTAATGTTTCTGTTTCTACATTATGCGGGGTTAGCAAAGTGTCCTGGTCCCCTGACACAGGAGCAGACATGTACATAGCAACAGCAACAACACATGGACACATCCACACCTGTAACTCAAGCAATGTAAACTCCTGCTCTTTCACTGATCCATCCTGTGGTGAAAACTACTCTGTCACTGTTGTAGCTGTTGACAGAGGTTGTCACAGTCAACCAAGTTCAGCTGTGGATCTGAAAACAGGTGAGATGTTCACCAAAGACACCGTAATGCTGATTTGTTTTTTTCTCTCTGGGAGTCAACTTAATTCAATTGAATGAATAAACATCTAGTTATGGATGAATGCATGCATTGAGTAAAGGGTGGAAGGGAAAAATAAGTTGCCCCATTTCTCCTTATTAACTTTGAGTTCAAACAAAAACGATGGAGCTTGCACAATAACACATTTCACTCACTTTTTACACCTTAAAAGCTGTGATGTGACAATAAAGATGATTCTCATTCACTTTCTTACTATTTTTTCTTTCTCTTCCCAGCCCCGTGTGCCCCATATAACGTTACTGCCAGTCTGGTGTGTCCCAACTCAACCCATGTGACCTGGTTGGGAAGCCCCAGTGCCACAGCTTACAACGTGACAGCGGTGGGCCAGAATGTACACATATGTTACTGCGACACCAACAGTACCGGCTGTCAGATACCCAACATGCACTGTGGCCAGAACTATACCATCACAGTGACACCATATGCTGACTCATGTGCTGGGGATCCCAGCACTCCTTATCAGTTCATTGCAGGTACAGAGCATCAACAAGAAGTTTAACATCTAAAAACGGTGTACTAATCTGAATAATCTCCAACAGACAAATTCTATCATACTAATTAAAATATCCTCCACACACCTTGTGTGTGTTCAGTTCAAAAAAGCGCCAAAGAGAATAAACTTTATTTTTCTCCACTTCTTCCCTCTTATGTCTCCAGGTCCCTGCCCACCCAGTAATGTTTCTGTTTCTACATTATGCGGGGTTAGCAAAGTGTCCTGGTCCCCTGACACAGGAGCAGACATGTACATAGCAACAGCAACAACACATGGACACATCCACACCTGTAACTCAAGCAATGTAAACTCCTGCTCTTTCACTGATCCATCCTGTGGTGAAAACTACTCTGTCACTGTTGTAGCTGTTGACAGAGGTTGTCACAGTCAACCAAGTTCAGCTGTGGATCTGAAAACAGGTGAGATGTTCACCAAAGACACCGTAATGCTGATTTGTTTTTTCTCTCTGGGAGTCAACTTAATTCAATTGAATGATTAAAAATCTAGTTATGGATGAATGCATGCATTGAGTAAAGGGTGGAAGGGAAAAATAAGTTGCCCCATTTCTCCTTATTAACTTTGAGATTCAAACAAAAACGATAGAGCTTGCACAATAACACATGTCACTCACTTTTTACACCTGTAAACCTGTGATGAGACAATAAAGATGATTCTCATTCACTTTCTTACTCTTTTTTCTTTCTCTTCCCAGCCCTGTGTGCCCCATATAACGTTACTGCCAGTCTGGTGTGTCCCAACTCAACCCATGTGACCTGGTTGGGAAGCCCCAGTGCCACAGCTTACAACGTGACAGCGGTGGGCCAGAATGTACACACATGTTACTGCGACACCAACAGTACCGGCTGTCAGATACCCAACATGCACTGTGGCCAGAACTATACCATCACAGTGACACCATATGCTGACTCATGTGCTGGGGATCCCAGCACTCCTTATCAGTTCATTGCAGGTACAGAGCAGCAACAAGACTTAACATCTAAAAACGATGTACTAATCTGAATAATCTCCAACAGACAAATTCTATCATACTAATTAAAATATCCTCCACACACCTTGTGTGTGTTCAGTTCAAAAAAGCGCCAAAGAGAATAAACTTTATTTTTCTCCACTTCTTCCCTCTTATGTCTCCAGGTCCCTGCCCACCCAGTAATGTTTCTGTTTCTACATTATGTGGGGTTAGCAAAGTGTCCTGGTCCCCTGACACAGGAGCAGACATGTACATAGCAACAGCAACAACACATGGACACATCCACACCTGTAACTCAAGCAATGCAAACTCCTGCTCTTTCACTGATCCATCCTGTGGTGAAAACTACTCTGTCACTGTTGTAGCTGTTGACAGAGGTTGTCACAGTCAACCAAGTTCAGCTGTGGATCTGAAAACAGGTGAGATGTTCACCAAAGACACCGTAATGCTGATTTGTTTTTTCTCTCTGGGAGTCAACTTAATTCAATTGAATGATTAAAAATCTAGTTATGGATGAATGCATGCATTGAGTAAAGGGTGGAAGGGGAAGATAAGTTGCCCCATTTCTCCTTATTAACTTTGAGATTCAAACAAAAACGATGGAGCTTGCACAATAACACATTTCACTCACTTTTTACACCTGTAAACCTGTGATGTGACAATAAAGATGATTCTCATTCACTTTCTTACTCTTTTTTTCTTTCTCTTCCCAGCCCCGTGTGCCCCATATAACGTTACTGCCAGTCTGGTGTGTCCCAACTCAACCCATGTGACCTGGTTGGGAAGCCCCAGTGCCACAGCTTACAACGTGACAGCGGTGGGCCAGAATGTACACATAGGTTACTGCGACACCAACAGTACCGGCTGTCAGATACCCAACATGCACTGTGGCCAGAACTATACCATCACAGTGACACCATATGCTGACTCATGTGCTGGGGATCCCAGCACTCCTTATCAGTTCATTGCAGGTACAGAGCAGCAACAAGACTTAAAATCTAAAAACGATGTACTAATCTGAATAATCTCCAACAGACAAATTCTATCATACCAATTAAAATATCCTCCACACACCTTGTGTGTGTTCAGTTCAAAAAAGCGCCAAAGAGAATAAACTTTATTTTTCTCCACTTCTTCCCTCTTATGTCTCCAGGTCCCTGCCCACCCAGTAATGTTTCTGTTTCTACATTATGCGGGGTTAGCAAAGTGTCCTGGTCCCCTGACACAGGAGCAGACATGTACATAGCAACAGCAACAACTCATGGACACATCCACAACTGTAACTCAAGCAATGCAAACTCCTGCTCTTTCACTGATCCATCCTGTGGTGAAAACTACTCTGTCACTGTTGTAGCTGTTGACAGAGGTTGTCACAGTCAACCAAGTTCAGCTGTGGATCTGAAAACAGGTGAGATGTTCACCAAAGACACCGTAATGCTGATTTGTTTTTTCTCTCTGGGAGTCAACTTAATTCAATTGAATGATTAAAAATCTAGTTATGGATGAATGCATGCATTGAGTAAAGGGTGGAAGGGAAAAATAAGTTGCCCCATTTCTCCTTATTAACTTTGAGATTCAAACAAAAACGATAGAGCTTGCACAATAACACATTTCACTCACTTTTTACACCTGTAAACCTGTGATGTGACAATAAAGATGATTCTCATTCACTTTCTTACTCTTTTTTCTTTCTCTTCCCAGCCCTGTGTGCCCCATATAACGTTACTGCCAGTCTGGTGTGTCCCAACTCAACCCATGTGACCTGGTTGGGAAGCCCCAGTGCCACAGCTTACAACGTGACAGCGGTGGGCCAGAATGTACACATATATTACTGCTACACCAACAGTACCGGCTGTCAGATACCCAACATGCACTGTGGCCAGAACTATACCATCACAGTGACACCATATGCTGACTCATGTGCTGGGGATCCCAGCACTCCTTATCAGTTCATTGCAGGTACAGAGCAGCAACAAGACTTAAAATCTAAAAACGATCTACTAATCTGAATAATCTCCAACAGACAAATTCTATCATACTAATTAAAATATCCTCCACACACCTTGTGTGTGTTCAGTTCAAAAAAGCGCCAAAGAGAATAAACTTTATTTTTCTCCACTTCTTCCCTCTTATGTCTCCAGGTCCCTGCCCACCCAGTAATGTTTCTGTTTCTACATTATGCGGGGTTAGCAAAGTGTCCTGGTCCCCTGACACAGGAGCAGACATGTACATAGCAACAGCAACAACACATGGACACATCCACAACTGTAACTCAAGCAATGCAAACTCCTGCTCTTTCACTGATCCATCCTGTGGTGAAAACTACTCTGTCACTGTTGTAGCTGTTGACAGAGGTTGTCACAGTCAACCAAGTTCAGCTGTGGATCTGAAAACAGGTGAGATGTTCACCAAATACACCATAATGCTGATTTGTTTTTTCTCTCTGGGAGTCAACTTAATTCAATTGAATGATTAAAAATCTAGTTATGGATGAATGCATGCATTGAGTAAAGGGTGGAAGGGAAAAATAAGTTGCCCCATTTCTCCTTATTAACTTTGAGATTCAAACAAAAACGATGGAGCTTGCACAATAACACATTTCACTCACTTTTTACACCTGTAAACCTGTGATGTGACAAGATGATTCTCATTCACTTTCTTACTCTTTTTTTCTTTCTCTTCCCAGCCCCGTGTGCCCCATATAACGTTACTGCCAGTCTGGTGTGTCCCAAATCAACCCATGTGACCTGGTTGGGAAGCCCCAGTGCCACAGCTTACAACGTGACAGCGGTGGGCCAGAATGTACACATAGGTTACTGCGACACCAACAGTACCGGCTGTCAGATACCCAACATGCACTGTGGCCAGAACTATACCATCACAGTGACACCATATGCTGACTCATGTGCTGGGGATCCCAGCACTCCTTATCAGTTCATTGCAGGTACAGAGCAGCAACAAGACTTAAAATCTAAAAACGATGTACTAATCTGAATAATCTCCAACAGACAAATTCTATCATACTAATTAAAATATCCTCCACACACCTTGTGTGTGTTCAGTTCAAAAAAGCGCCAAAGAGAATAAACTTTATTTTTCTCCACTTCTTCCCTCTTATGTCTCCAGGTCCCTGCCCACCCAGTAATGTTTCTGTTTCTACATTATGCGGGGTTAGCAAAGTGTCCTGGTCCCCTGACACAGGAGCAGACATGTACATAGCAACAGCAACAACACATGGACACATCCACACCTGTAACTCAAGCAATGCAAACTCCTGCTCTTTCACTGATCCATCCTGTGGTGAAAACTACTCTGTCACTGTTGTAGCTGTTGACAGAGGTTGTTACAGTCAACCAAGTTCAGCTGTGGATCTGAAAACAGGTGAGATGTTCACCAAAGACACCGTAATGCTGATTTGTTTTTTCTCTCTGGGAGTCAACTTAATTCAATTGAATGATTGAAAATCTAGTTATGGATGAATGCATGCATTGAGTAAAGGGTGGAAGGGAAAAATAAGTTGCCCCATTTCTCCTTATTAACTTTGAGATTCAAACAAAAACGATGGAGCTTGCACAATAACACATTTCACTCACTTTTTACACCTGTAAACCTGTGATGTGACAATAAAGATGATTCTCATTCACTTTCTTACTCTTTTTTCTTTCTCTTCCCAGCCCTGTGTGCCCCATATAACGTTACTGCCAGTCTGGTGTGTCCCAACTCAACCCATGTGACCTGGTTGGGAAGCCCCAGTGCCACAGCTTACAACATGACAGCGGTGGGCCAGAATGTACACATATATTACTGCTACACCAACAGTACCGGCTGTCAGATACCCAACATGCACTGTGGCCAGAACTATACCATCACAGTAACACCATATGCTGACTCATGTGCTGGGGATCCCAGCACTCCTTATCAGTTCATTGCAGGTACAGAGCAGCAACAAGACTTAAAATCTAAAAACGATCTACTAATCTGAATAATCTCCAACAGACAAATTCTATCATACTAATTAAAATATCCTCCACACACCTTGTGTGTGTTCAGTTCAAAAAAGCACCAAAGAGAATAAACTTTATTTTTCTCCACTTCTTCCCTCTTATGTCTCCAGGTCCCTGCCCACCCAGTAATGTTTCTGTTTCTACATTATGCGGGGTTAGCAAAGTGTCCTGGTCCCCTGACACAGGAGCAGACATGTACATAGCAACAGCAACAACACATGGACACATCCACAACTGTAACTCAAGCAATGCAAACTCCTGCTCTTTCACTGATCCATCCTGTGGTGAAAACTACTCTGTCACTGTTGTAGCTGTTGACAGAGGTTGTCACAGTCAACCAAGTTCAGCTGTGGATCTGAAAACAGGTGAGATGTTCACCAAAGACACCGTAATGCTGATTTGTTTTTTCTCTCTGGGAGTCAACTTAATTCAATTGAATGATTAAAAATCTAGTTATGGATGAATGCATGCATTGAGTAAAGGGTGGAAGGGAAAAATAAGTTGCCCCATTTCTCCTTATTAACTTTGAGATTCAAACAAAAACGATGGAGCTTGCACAATAACACATTTCACTCACTTTTTACACCTGAAAACCTGTGATGTGACAATAAAGATGATTCTCATTCACTTTCTGACTATTTTTTCTTTCTCTTCCCAGCCCCGTGTGCCCCATATAACGTTACTGCCAGTCTGGTGTGTCCCAACTCAACCCATGTGACCTGGTTGGGAAGCCCCAGTGCCACAGCTTACAACGTGACAGCGGTGGGCCAAAATGTACACATATATTACTGCTACACCAACAGTACAGGCTGTCAGATACCCAACATGCACTGTGGCCAGAACTATACCATCACAGTGACACCATATGCTGACTCATGTGCTGGGGATCCCAGCACTCCTTATCAGTTAATTGCAGGTACAGAGATAGAACTTTATTTAAATTCTATAAGCTATATAGGCCTACTGATCTTAACAGTCTCCAACAGACTAAATTGTTTAGACTTATTCAAAAGAGTTTGATAATGATCACTTGTCATTACAAATGTATATGAAATATATCATTACAGATTTAACAACTACTGAACCGACAACAACACTACCTCCAACAACAACAACAACAACAACAACAACAATACCTTCAACACCACCACCATCACCACCACCAACAATACCACCAACAGCACCACCACCACCATCATCACCACTAAGTAGGTATCACACAGCAGTTGAAGAGAATGGCAGTAATTGTGTCCTAAAAACTTTTCTCAATTGTAATATAGGATGTTGCCTCTGTGGAAATATAGTAATCATAATGGCTTTTGTTTTAGTCTTTAAGACGCAGAACTTTGAATTCACGCTGGACCATAAATATGAGAAGACTCTCAATAACCAGACTAACCAGTTCTTCATCAATATCAGTGAATCGGTGAGTCAGTCTCTCTCTCTCTCTCTCTCTCTCTCTCTCTCTCTCTCTCTCTCTCTCTCTCTCTCTCTCTCTCTCTCTCTCTCTCTCTCTCTCTCTCTCTCTCTCTCTCTCTCTCTCTCTCTCTCTCTCTCTCTCTCTCTCTCTCTCTCTCTCTCTCTCTCTCTCTCTCTCTCTCTCTCTCTCTCTCTCTCTCTCTCTCTCTCTCTCTCTCTCTCTCTCTCTCTCTCTCTCTCTCTCTCTCTCTCCCCCCCCCCCCAGACGAGAAACAAGTACAATGTTAATAGTTCAACAAAACTAATATAATGACTGGTTTCTCCAAATTAAACACAAAATACTACAGTGTCAGAACAAGTAAGACGCGCGAACGCTGGAAGCGAACGCAGCTCGAAAATATTGTGTATTTACGGACTGTGTGTGTGTGTGTTTGTGTTTTGACTGTAGCTGCACTGTGGCGCCCTCTGTCGGCCGCACCCAGGCAGTGCACTGCACACAGACAGACAGACACACACACAAGCCGAGCAGACTTTCATAGTAAGCTCCACTTGGGCGGAGGCGCGCCTCGCCTCCTTCCGCGTTCGCAATTATTCAAACTGTTCGTGACAAGTGTCTTTAATAGTAGAGCAACCTTTTACTGTTATGACCTGCTGCAAACATGACGCATAGCCAAACACCAGCTTCTGGCAGCATTTATGAGGAATCTATGAGGAATTCCTCATGTGCAAAGGCCTCACTCTTACTGTATTCTTGGATTTGTGTTTTGAAACTGCCTTCTTTAAATCCCATAAGAGATTTTCTATGAGGTTCAAGTCAGGAGACTGTGATAGCCACTGTAGAATCTCCCAGGACTTCCTCCAAAACAAAGCCTTTCTTTGGAAGCATAATTCACATAATTCAAAAGTTGAAAGTTAAAGGAACAGTGGCTACACTACCTGGATGTGGCAGAACGTTATCAATGGCTGCCACCAGATTCTTGAGGAACAGATGGTCAAAAAACACTCAAGTAACTGCAAAAGACCTGCAGCAAGACTTGGTGGCAACAGGCACTGAGGTTCCAGTTTTCACAATAAGGGCTCCATGTGTCAAGGCAGACAGTGAGTGAACCCAGATACAGAACACAAACAAAGGAGATGTAATTAAAGTAAACTAAAGTGTCTTTTATTCAAAAGAACCAAGGTACAGGCTCCAAGAGCCGAGTAATAACTTAGGTACGTTTTCACCAGAAAGGAGATTAAGCAGGGGGTCCAAAGTAGCATGGAGCAAAGGCAGTCCTTGTAGATCTTCTGTCCAGGTTGGAGCTGCGTGGGAGGCTGTCAGGCTGACTGTGGAAGAGATCAGGAGTTACTAATGGTCAAGAAGGAATCTGGTCAAAAGCTAACGAGCAGCAGAACTGACCTAGTACTAGCTGCACCAGTGTGTGCACTAGCTGGATAATATCACTGAGCACTGCGTGCCGTCACAGCCAGGTGTAAGTAGCCAGCCAGGTAATTGCAGGATGGCAGACAGCCACGAAATTGCCAGGACACACCCCCCCACAAGCAGACTGCAGCTCCAACCTAATGTACAAACAAGCAGACATTAAAGAGACAGTACAGACCTCCAAGCTGCCATGACACCATGCCTGAACTCCAACATGTACACCACTACTGATACAAAAGCACAGAAAGGCCCACTCCAAAATGCTCAAAACCATATGCATAAGTCACAGAATTTTTGGAAATCTATTTTCTGGAGTGATGAAACAAAACTATTGGTTACACATGTAACCCTGGTTATTTGAGTATTACGAGCGAGATGTCTCGGTTATGGGAGAGCGCCCATGTGCCAGGGGCGGTGCAGTCACATCCAGTCTAAAATCTGGCGAAGGTCAGCGTGAACCAAAGCTAGAACCAAGCTTATGCAGCTCAAGGAAGTGTTTGTGTTGAAGCTAAACAGAATAGCCACCGATTTTTGCAATGCTGCTAAAATCTCAGAAAGCTGTCGGTAACGTTTGGGGTCCAAGATATGCTCCTGTCCTATTAGTGAACTATTACACTACTTGACTGTTGGTCAGACAGAGATGCGTGCTCTATGATATCTGCGAGAATTACATTCTTAGCGGCGCTAGCCGCTCTATACCTTTAGGTATAGAGCGGATCCTGCTCTATACCTGACTTTGTCCGTGTTCACCGTCAAAGTTCTGATTGGTCAGACCCGTCAACGTTCTGATTGGTCAGACCCGTCAACAAAGTGATTGGTCAAGCTTCACGTGACACATGGCTATAAACACATTATAAACACAAATCGATGACATAATGTATCAAAGGCGCCGCTACCTTCACACAGGGTGTGATTTTTAATAATGCGCCGGGCCACGGCAGTCCCTTAAGTAGCACAAAGGGGGGTGCTACCCTGCTGACGTGGCCTGATGCGACCTTGATCCTTGTGTATAATAAATGCTTCTGTGATCACGCCAGGGGGCGCTCTCCCATAAGCGAGACATTGAGTGAGTAATATCAAAAATAACTGGAACGTTTTGGGCTTAAGGATCAGCGGTATGTCTGAAGGAGGAAGAATGAACCATTACACTGAAAAGAACACCTTACCTACAGTGAAGCATGGGGTGGCACAGATGCACAGGGTGACATTGGAAACCTGTTGTTGGCAAGATGGATTTAATCAAGTATCAGGAAATCCTAGAAGAAAACATCATGCCGTCTGTGAGGAAGCTGAAGCCTGGGTGTCATTGGACCTCCCACAGGGCAATAATCACAAGCATTCCACCAAGGCTTGGTGTCAGAGGAAGTCCTGGAAGATTCTAGACTGGCTGTAAGAGTCTCCTGACTTGAACCCGATAAAACATTTCTGGTGGTACTTGAAGAAGGCGGTTGCAGAATGCAAACACCAGAATATTAGTGAACTGGAGGCCACTACACATAAAGAATGGGCTAAAATGCCACAAAAATGCTGCCAGAAGCTGGTTCCTGGCTATGCATCACGTTTGCAGCAGGTCATAACAGCAAAAGAGTGCTCTACTAAGTATTAAAGACGCTTGTCATGAACAGTGGCTCGTGTCGAATTTCAAGTCGGTCGTTGTCGAGATATGTGAACTACAGATGTATGTGAACTACAGACAGAGATTTCGTGCATTTTATTGTAAGATAAGTTGAACTTGAAAGGTTGAAAGAGTTAAAGTGTGCGAAACAGAGTTGGTTACAACTACTGTGTAAGTCATACTACTGTATGTAACATTCCATTCATTTTAGTAGTCTGTTTAAGCAACCTTTTGTAGCTCCATTGTCATAACAACGTTTGTCTATCTATATGGAAGGAATTCTGAAAAGGGAATGCTGTAGGGTCCCGGACTCCTGGTCTGTAAACCAATGGGTGATATCACGGCCCCTTCGTCCATATCTCCTGTACAGTTCTGCTGTACTGTACTATTACACCAGTAATTGATGAATTTGTCATAAGATATATTTGAAATCTCTAAGCTCTGCTGCTATTGAATAACTGTAAAATATACATAATCCTTTCTCAAACAGATTAAAGCTGTTGCCTTAGGAGACAAGGATTTCAAATCAGCAACACTCCTCGGTTTCAGGTATCAAAGTTTCAATCTTTTTTCATCGTCATTGTCTAGGTATGTTTGCACATACGAGGAATTTATCTTGATGAGGTTGATGCATAATATTTGAATTACTTACATTTACAACTATTTACTCAAAATATAAAGATAAGGAAAACCAATCCTGCGACCTTTGGTTTTGTGAAAGTTTCGGATCACGGTTCACATGGAATACAGACAGTTGTAAGGAATTGTCCCGAGTAGATTTGCAAAGCAACAACTCAAAACTGTGATTCAGAAAACAGAAGGGGAGTAAAGTCTTTATTTATCCTTGAAAGGAAGAGTTTGACCATGTTGTTGTACGGTGAGTACACATTTGACAGGAATGTCCCTGGTAGGCATTCACAGACTTCTCTGTGAAGTCAAGATAGGGCCATGGCTCGCTTTCATCTGCACTAATAGCCTGGTCGGGTGACAGGCAGCACATCCTAGACCAGAAAGACCATTAAAATTGGACACATCAATTTCATTCATTCATTATATGTGTTATTATGTTAACATTTACTCTCCTTTGAACGTAATCCTTGTGGGTCACAAAAAATCCTCACCATGACTGCCTGCTTTTGATACCAAGATGTGGATGTAGTAGAATCCAATGTTAATGTGTTTGTTCTTATCCATTGAACCACTCGGTTATTTCTAAGCAGATTAAACCTTATGGAAGGTTTTTGCAGTGCTTGATTCTTAACAATGTAGTTATTTGAGCCTTCATGTCATCTCATACACCTGCTCCTTTATGTAGGAAAAAGAAAGACATTTTTTTCCCTTTCCTTTTTTGTTCACTAGTCCTAAATAACAGGTTGTTATTAAATAAAATCATTATTGTCCATGACCATTTTTGTTGTTGGGCTCAAGAATACAATTGTGATCTTTATTGTCTTGGACTTTAAGAATAGAATAGAGCAGGGGTCTTCAACCTTTTCAGGCCAGGGACCCCCAAACTGATGGGGTGATGGAGCAGGAACCCCCTACCTCGTAGGGTAGGGGGGGCTACCACATATATCGTATATTTATGTATAAAATTGTGTTTTATATGTTATAAACATGAAAAAAATGGTTGCCTGCTCCTATACGCACAGGTTGTCCCAGTAGTAGCGCTACTTATTCCTGTTTTTTGAAAATGTTACATTTACAACCAGTACATCTACATAAACATTCAGATTTCAAATATAAAGTGCTTACCCCGGGCCCGCGGCCACGGATGTTACAAAGTTAAAGCTCACAAGTCTAAGTACCTGTATCTTCCGTATTGTTCAATAAAATAAAATTAATCTGATCACCGGCCATTTCCTTTTTTAGTAATGTATCAGGGTGCAATACATCTCCCAAGTGATATTTGAAAGAATATGGAGAAGATTTGGAGAAAATGGCCGGCGATCGGATTAAAAATCTTTTTATTTAACAATACGGAGGATACAGGTAGGCTACTTAGACCCGTGCACTTTAACTTCCGTGGCCGGGGGGGAAGCACTTTATATTTGAAATCTGAACGTTTATGTAGATGTGCTGGTTGTAAATGTAAAATTTTCCAAAAAAAGGAACAAGTAGCGCCATGACTGTCATGGTATGACAGTCGTGTTTCAGGGCTATCCCAGTAAGTGTGCAAAAGGACCTTTCTCTACAAAATATATATAAACATACCATGTTATTGTACTTAAAGACAAATTAACATAAAAAAAATAATAAAAAAAAACATTTTTTTGTTTAATCAAACAACAATTTTGCAGACCCCCTGCAGTGACTCCACGGACCCCCTAGGGGTCACGGACCCCCTGTTGAAGACCTCTGGAATAGAGTAAAATAAAAGCTACTCTCAGTCAGACACAATACATACACGGTCAAATAATTAAAACTCAAGGGGGCCTATTTTGCGGTCTTAAATACCAGGTCTTGTGACTTAACTTAGACCTGGAGGCGTGGCCAATGCCGCTTGGCCACTCAAAATAATGAAACAGCATTGGCCATGCCTCTAGGTCTTACTATAACAACATTCTTTAATTCTGTTAACTTCTTTCACAGGGAGGGAAGTGTCATTGCAGATTATAGTGTGACTGCAACCTCTTTCAGGAACTCAAAACTTACTGCTCTACGCAACAAGATTTTCACAAAGTTAGAAACAGACCATGGATACAAAATAAAACGTGAAGGTAAGGTAAACCTCATTAAAAAAGATTTGTTGCAAAATATGCACACAGACTTTCACAAAACTATTAATGAAAAACTATCTTGACGTTTTGTGAATCCAGTGCTGGAGTCAGACAACCTTTTATTTCTTTCCTTAGTCTATGTATGTCGTGCAAAAGAGTTTGGTGAGGGAAACGTTGGGGACAAAACTACAGAAGGAATTTGCAAAGCAGATGAAGTGGGAGCGAAGACAGCAGAATGTACAGCAGATAGAAACTGGGTTATCATAGACGACACGTGCATCCTGGCAGCGATTGACAAGCTGTTTAATCAGGCTCAGGTAACATTTCTTCCCCCCACAGACTTTTTTACTTAGGACTCTGTTACTAAGTGTCATACTATGACATTTAATAACATTAACCTTTAAGTTTCAACCACTTGTAATTAACCGTATACTTAATTGACCGGTGTCTCCCAGGGGTCTATTCTAAGCCCGCAGAGACCACTGGAGAGGCAGGTGCTAAAAGTTCACAAAGGATACCGTACATCTAACAATATATAACACCATACACCAACATAATTTACAGCATAACCTGCTGAATTATAAAGTGTGTTTCAGCAAATGTTTCAGTCAATGCGGGACTTTCCTCAGTTGAAATTGCAACAACATAAGCAAAGCAAAGCCAAAATATACATTTATATATTTTTTCTATATGGGCACTTTGGGCATCAGGGGCAAAACGGCCCTCTCAATCCCCCTCTGCACGTGCCTGCTTGGCCCCTTCCTTTTTTCCCCTATACAGCTTGTATTTCTGCTATTTTCGCTGAATGTTCACCCCATAATCATGCTAGGGGTTCAAGTTGTTAAAACTACTTCAGTGACTGGAGACTTCCAGGGGTCTATACTAGGGCCCCTCCTCTTTCACTTCTACACCAAATCTCTTTGCTGAAAATAGTCAATCTACATGCTCACAACAAGATTTTTCGCAGAATGTTCACCCACAGAAAAGGGATGCTAGGGTTCTTGTGGTTAAAAGGCAGATGGATAGATATCCAAGCAAGAGGATAATCAAATAATGTACTTAATTACAGTCTGCAGGGAAGATACAGAAATTATGTAAAACAAACTAATATTGCATGTCTCCCCTGTCTCTCTGGCCTTGGGTTTCTGTCTCTACACTCTCCTGTCTATGAATTAAAAACTGACAAAAGATCACCTTTGGCTGTAGATGACAAACTGCATTATTTGTGTTAATCGTGTAGATGCAAAATAGTTGCACTGTAGCTAAACTCAAAGAAACATTCAAACTCTAACCAGTGCCCACACCATTTCATGTTATGCAAGACCCTGATTGTTTTATTTAGGACCAGGTGCAACATAGTCTGGGATTCCAGGGTGATAATTTAAGATACAATGGCAGCAACCACCGGAAACTTATTTTGCTACTTCAGTATACGCTAAATTTCATACTGGTATGACTATTTATGCACTTATAGTACCGTAATATTTGCATTTACATAATTTTGCCAGAAATATACGTATACCAAAAAAGGGATTTTGGGGCCCCTGAGACCAAACGGTCCTCAGTTGGGGGTGTTCCCTATCAACTTTATACTGTAGTAAGCTAACAGGAAATAAGAGTGAAAAAAAGGTAGCAGAAAACATCCTGAGAGGTGGGCCTGGACTATTTGGTTAACCCCACCTGTGACCTCACCCATCGCTGTACCTTAGGACCAGGGGCGTCACTCTGGAGTCCCAGGGGAAGGCAACTAACAGGAAATAAGAGTGCAAAAATGTAGTAGAAAACATCCTGAGAGGTAGGGATGGGTAGGGGTCCGTCATATTGGACCTGTGAAGACCTCTAAAGAACGTCCATTGCACAGTTTTTCAAATCGGCCTCATGGTGCCACTATGACAGCCCGCTTCATGTTTTGGCCATTAACCATTGAACCATAGGTCATACAATAAAAAAAAAACTGGATTCCTCAGATCATGATGCAACTCCCCAGATAGGCTCCGCCCGTTTGTGCCAGACTACATTTTATGCTATTTTGCTTTTTCTTCAAAACACTTTTTGTTACTACTCCTGCAGATTTTGTCCAAAACTCACACACATTGGTACACATTGTCTCTGGAGTCATGTGATCAAGATGTATCAGTCAGATGTTTCAGATTCCATTCCAATTGGATATGATTGACTCTCGTTTGCTAACCCTCAACAACCCGGCCTGTCAAAGACCTGCGCTCTGAGGAGAGCGCCATTTCTAGTTTGACCCATTTTCCAACAAAGTATCACAAATTTAAATGTATTCACGTTCTTACAGATAGATGTCTATTGTAAAAAACAGGAGTTAAAATGGTATTCCGCTGTGAGACAACTGTAAATTGGGTAGGTTGACAGCCTGTGCCAAAGTTCCCATACAAAAACACTGAAGCACACTCTTCTTCGCTGCCTCGTCACTGCTGCTGATCAGGAGTGCACTTCCATGTAAATTTAGGCTGTCAAAATACCCTATTTAAACTGTTGTTTCACAGCGGAATATCATTTTACCACCCCACTGTTACGACAGACAGACATCTCATTTAAATACCTTTACATTTCCTTTACAATTTGGGTAAATAGGTCAAAAAATACACCTAATCGCCCAGCACCCCAGTCCTGAATGATAATACTATGTGACTGACCTCATGCCTCGCTACAGCAAAGGGTGAGGTCAAAGATGGGGCTACACTTTGGTGGCATTGACAATTGTTCCTGAGATACGATGATTATGCATTCTAAACCTGGACCTGGATTGTAACCATGACCTTTTCAACCCAAAATAAAATGATCTTGTTAGGGCAGCTAACTGATCATTCTCACAAAGTTTCATAAAAATCTACCAAACCGTTTGAGTTTCTTTTTTCAGAGACAGACACAGATAAATAAAAAGGAATGATTACAATACCCTGCCACACACTGCAGGCAGGTTAACTATCTAGCTGATATATACATGACCATTCAGATTTCTATGACAAAGTGTTAACTTGATTGTATATAGCCGTTTACTACTACAGTACTAACTACTGCCTTTTATATCTCAGAATCTACAGTCTCTGACCGAGGAACAGGTTTCAGACTTTCTGGGAGACTTAAGCTCAGTCACACAAAACAACGCTACGGAAGTGGTTAAATCACCTGCCAACATTGCAGCCATTGTTAGCATACTGAATAGTGTGGCAAATACAAATATACCGATAAATAAAGGACTGATGACGGTAGGTCAACTATTATACAGTATTATTTGTTTATTTTGTGTCAAAGTTACATTATTGTTGCATTTTAAATATTTGAAAAGTATATCCAAAGATAGTCCCTGGAGAGCAGATTTATCTACAAACAAAATTCAAACATTCATAACTTGGTAACTGCACATACTGCACATTTGGCCATTGTTGATTCGATTATTCAGATAAGTTCAGTAATGTTTTAATAATTGGACAAAATGTAAACCAATTCTAGTCTTTATCCGTAGTTATACACAGTTTTTGTATTTCTGACTGAGGAATACCAACTAGAAATACATCTTCAAAACAACATTTTGTACATATTTGTTTTTCTCCTTATTTTGTAGGATATCCTGAAAACTGTAGATGTTCTCATATCTGATGCAACAATTGATTCATGGAAGGAGTTAAATAACGCCACTGAAAGCAAAGCCTCAGATAGAAGAAATGCTACTGAACCTCAAAGTGGCTCAAACTTACTGAATGCTATTGAAACAATAACCGGTAACCTGACCAGTGACTCTTTTGTAATTGAAACATCGCTCATTACCTTGAACAAAACCACATTCACAGACACCTACAACAATGATCTGAATTCATCTGTTGAGATAGACATACCAGTATCTAACATTCCTAACAGTGCAATCACCACTGTGATATTTGTCTCAATGCATAATGTCCTTCCCCCGAGAAACCCCACCAACAACGACACAAATTCTACCATCAATGGAAATGTGGTTCTAGTCAAGACTAACGCCACTATCAACAATGTATCATTCACCTTTGATATTTTTAATGAGACTCTGGGCAATGAGACTCTGGGAAACCCTCAGTGCGTCTTCTGGAACTTTAGTCTCTTCAGTGGTCTTGGCGCATGGGACAGTGAGGGATGTGTGTTGGTGAGTCATGCTAATGGAACTGTGACCTGCAACTGCAACCATCTCACCTCCTTCTCTATCCTCATGTCGCCCTTTATTCCGTTTGACAAGGAATTTCTAGTCATTCTGGACTTCATAACCTACATTGGAGTGGGCATATCCATGGGTTGCTTGGTCATATGTCTCATTATTGAAACAGTCATCTGGAGAAAAATAAGAAGGAACACCACCTCCTACTTGCGACATGTGTCCATCGTCAACATTGCTGTGTCGCTCCTGATTGCAGACATTTGGTTTATTATCGGAGCAGCCATTTCAGACCCAGAGAAAGACAACGTAGCAGCATGCAATGCGGCAACTTTCTTTATCCATTTTTTCTACCTGGCCCTGTTCTTTTGGATGCTGGCATCAGCTTTGTTGTTGCTATATCGCACAGTAGCCGTCCTGGGGAATATGTCAAAAAAAAGCATGCTAGCTATTGCTTTCTCTCTAGGCTACGGAGCGCCTCTCATCATCGCCATTATAACCATAGCCGTAACTGCACCCGATAAGAATTATATCCGAAGAAACGGGGTCTGCTGGCTGAACTGGGACCTCTCCAAGGCTCTGTTGGCGTTTGTCATCCCAGCCCTCATGGTAGTGGCCACAAACCTCTTGATCCTCATTGTGGTGATATACAAAATGTTGAGAAGCAGAACAGTAGGAGAATCGTCGCGGTCTGAAGAGCGGCATGTCCTGGTGACCATCGCTAGAAGTTTGGCTGTGCTAACGCCTTTTTTCGGAACTACTTGGGGTCTGGGAGTAGGAACCATGGTTTCTCCACACGACAAAGGAATCCATATTGTGTTTGCACTCTTTAATTCACTACAGGTATTTGTTCAATATTACAGTAACTGTGTTTTAAGGACAGTTTTGTGTTTTGTACTTAATTCTAATCTCTCAAATATGTACTCATTTCCTAAGGTACAGGTGTTTATTCATACTGCACAGACAGTATATTACTCTGTGAATACATAATTCTTATATTTTAATATATGTCAGTCAGTACACATGGTAACAGCGGCATGAGGCCAGTGGAAAGTAAAGTGTTACACAGCTAATCCTGCTTTTTAACTGATCTCAATGTATCTTTACAAAGGGATGCTTCATATTGGTGTTTGGAACACTGCTGGACAAAAAGGTGAGTACTGTTGCAATGAATGACTCTCTGAAAGCCTTTACACTACATCTTTTTACCACATGCCCAGTCTTTATTTTCCACGTGGGAGAGGGTGATTACAGAACCACAAGGGTGATAAGTTGTGGTGTGACTATTTCGGTACCTAACGATTCCAAACAGTTTTGATTATTGGGGTCAAGATTCGATTCAAAATCCATTCTCAATTGAAAATAGATTTTTGTTTCAGTACTCCCGGGAAGTGTCCTTCAGGTATTTCTTTTTTTTCTAAAAGTACCTGAAAGACACTTCCGTGAGTGCTGGCATTCTTCTGTTTTATCTCACTGATCTGCACAATCTAAAGCAGTGGTTCTCAATGTAGGGACCCGGGGCCCCCAGGGGTCCTTGAGGGGGTTCCATGGGGGTCCCCAGCAAACTTTGTTAATATAGCATAAAAATCTGTTTAACCACTTCAACCCTATACTGTATACTGCACATCGGCTATTTGAAAATAGCAGATATACAAGCTCATTGCATGCATGCTGGAGTGAGTTTTTAACAATACAAATCATGTATGGTGATCCCTGTCACCAATGGGGGTCCACGGTCACATACATATTCATTTGGGGGTCCTTGACATTGGAGAACCACTGATCTAAGTACATTGTGATTGCTGAACTGGCACAGTGAGTGTCCTCGCTGCTAAGGAGCTCACCATGTCAATCTTGGCTTCCAAACACGGCTGTTGTGGAGGCTTTGGTCAAATAAAATAAATAAATTGTCACCCGGCATTGAACATTGCCCTTGTTACTTTACGCGGCAAGGAGAATGATAACCTCTATTTATTTCAGGGCTTTAGATGTATTAATTTCTGAGCTCACTTTTCTGATTGTATTTCAGATTCGATCATCCTTATCAGAAATTAAAATAAAGCCAAGTTCTGGTTCAACTACAAGGGTAAGAGTTGTTTTGTCTTTGAATCGCTGTTCTGTGGTGAACAGTGCATCAGTCGCATCTCAAATATCTGTATATTTGGTTTTCCTTTCAGAGCATCCCCGAAACCTTGTCAACGGGACTGGGCTTCTTGCGGAATTTGGGAAGAGGACGAGGTATGATCTCCTATATTAAAATTGCCTCGAGGATGGGCGGTCGGGCGGGTGGGCGGACCGACGGTGGACGTCACAAGCGTACAGTAACATGCAGACACCTTGCAAGGTGCACAGTTGGTCCGATCCGCACCAAACTTGGCACAAACATTGATCAGGGGTCTGCCATGACAATAGTCGCACCAGGGGCCACGTTGCTCCAATCATCACCAAACACAAATGCTGTTCAACGATCTGCCGTGACATGACAAAAAAAAACTAAATTGCACACATATGGGGCACTACAGCAGTGTTACAGCTGTTTCTAACATTTCAAATGTCCATAATTCTGTGACCATTGCTCTGATCAGTGCAATATAGGGCTGGATAGGCAGCCTGAACATCTAGTTCAGGTTAAGTTATAATCACTCATTATAACCTAACTGGCACTCATGTCAGTGTGAGGAAAATTGGCACTTCAACTGAAAGATTGCATCTAATTCCTTGTTCACGTCACAGGCATTGGGCATAAGTGCAGCCAGAAAATAGCAACAATGCTAACAATGATTCAGTCATTTTGGTTTTATGGTTTATAAAGGACAAAATGCAGAAAACTTTTCCTGCATTTCACAAAAATCTAGGGACAAAAATATAACAAAATGAGCTAGTGTCTGGCTCGGCTTATCTCTGGTACAGTATATCTTTTAAGATGTTATCTTTCCTCATGCATCACTTGTTCCATTGCTGTACTAACATGTCATGTTCTCCTCTTTTTTTATATCAGATGGTTACAACGTGACTTCAGGTGCAACATCTAGCAGTACTGGTGCAACATCTAGCAGTACTGGTGCATCCGAGTCCTTTGCCAACAGTTAACAGCACAGCAGGCGATCAACATAATTACCAAACAAGCCAGATGGCTCAGGAGTCACAGAGAACAATAATTCCTCAGTCTTTCACCGACGTGTCTGGCATTAAGTTTGTATCGGGGGCATTGTCTGCAAAAAAGTGATTAGCAGTGCTCATATATACACTGCTCAAAATAATTAACTCATTCAGTGCCAGATTTATTTCTGGCTGTGTTGTCCCAGTACCAGAGATTTTTCAATCTATCTTAGATTTTCAATTAGTCACAGAATATTTATCTATGAGGTCATCGCGACCTCGTTGACATTAATTGTCTGCCTTTGAAAATAACATGTCTGGTACAAAAATACATAGTAAAAAAAAAAGTACACAGGAGCCAAGATACAGCCTTTTTAAGTAAAAAAGTTAAACAAGAAGTGAATGGAGCAGAAAATCTTCGGATCATGATATCTTGGGTTCTGAACGTTTAAAAAATATATAATAATTGCGGTAAAACACGTCAATGGCACTCAATGGGAACACTTTGATCCCTTAAAGGGATATTTCACTTTCAAAAAAACTTTTGGTAATTTTATCGTCTACTCAGGCCTTTGTGAGCCCCCCAGACCGTTTATAAGTTGCTTGATTCAGTATTTAGATATTTGATATTCATTTTATCAGACACGCCCCCTTCCTATACAAACCCATTGTAACTTCAAACTCAATTTTAACCATGTTAGATTCATCAAAAACACCCGTCCTTGGTTCACCCGACTCATACCGTGCCCCTAATACGCGAGGGGGCCGTGTTTTTTCAATTACTTTTTTCATTAATTTTTAATATTTTTTTTGGAAAATGAAAAAAATGAATACAATAAAAAAAAAAAAAAAAAAAAAGAGAATTAATCGGAAAAACACGGCCCCCTCACGCATTAGGAGGGCAGGGTGAGTCACCAGAACCAAGGACGGGTGTTTTCGATGAATTTAAAGGTAGGGTAAGTGATTTGCGTTGGTTAAAATAATTGTTAAATAGCTCTATATTCTGATAGTACTCATTGCTATAGAGTGTTTGTTCAGTATTAGGAGTCTCCTTGTCTCTCCACCTCTTTATTAAACAGAAAATGAATTTTCGTTTCAGTTTCAGTTTAATTTCCAATTTTATCCAACCAGGACAGAGAACTCAATCAGGATACAGATTAAACAAGTGAAATTGGAAGTGATGACACTAAGAAATGAGCATGCAAAATTGGAAGTGGAACACTATACAAATTAAGCTTAAAAATGGGTACTTTCTCCTGATTGGCTGAGATTTTGACACCTACCGAAAAATGTATTTTCTGTTTATTAAAGAGCTGGAGAGACAGGGAGACATCTGTTACTGAAAAAACACTCTATAGCAATGATTACTATCAGAATATAGCATTTTAACCTTTTAACAAAATACTTTTTGTTTTAACCCAAAAATATCACTTACCCTACCTTTAACATGTTAAAAATGGAGTTTGAAGTTATAATGGGTTTGTATGGGAAGGGGGCGTGTCTGATAAAATGAATATTAAATATCTAAATACTGAATCGAGCAACTTAAAAAACGGTCTGGGGGGTTCACAAAGGCCTGAGTAGACGATAAAATGACCAAACGTTTTTTTTAAAGTGAAATATTCCTTTAATACTTTTGAGCGTTTTTTGTTTCTTTTCTCATTTCTTTGAGCAGTATATATACAATCTGTGTATCAAGGCCCCTTTGACTTCCATTATGAAAGTAAAGTTATATAAAACATGTTGAAAGGATAAAACATGTTGAAAGACAATAGTGGATGTTCTGTGGTCTACTGGCAGCGTACATACAAAGTTTGGTTTCCATCCAACTGTTTGTGTGTCCAGATTAGCACTGGACACAGACACACATACAGACCCTGTTGTGATAGACAGCTTCTTGCAGCGCTACACTGCAGGCAAAGACAACTGAGTTACTGTCTGATTAAATGCAGGATGTTCCAAAAAGCAAATACGATGAGCAAATAGTTTACATCAGCGTTACTAAGTAAGTTGTCTTTCCAGAGAGAGAAAGAAAGAGAGACATGTCATTTAATAATTATAATGTGGTGCCCACTCCATTGGGGTATTTCTTTTGTCATTGTATATTTGAACATACATGACATTTTGTCCCATGCATTTACTCATCCTAACTCGTAGGATGTAAATACAGTGTTTGTTTTTTATTTTTGTATTTTATTTCACTTTGTTGTTTCTTTTTTGTTGCAGAAATTGCAGTGCTAAAATGTTTATAAATAAGATGTGTTTATAAATAAGATGCAAAATGGGTTTGTTTTTTAATTTGTCTATCAAATCCCTTACTGAAAGGCAAATCACAGTGGCAAATTTAGACTTCAACAGGGCCATCAGTAAATCAGAAAACTGGATGGTGTCGGACAGTGGGCGTCTCAGCAATGAATTGTTGGTTGCTGAGAGACTGCTCATTGTGAATTAAATTTAGACCAAGCTGTCATCTAAGTCACTGCAGAAAACGTCACTGCAGAAATTGAGGGTCATTAACCACTTTCACCCTGTTGTCCCTACTTTGGGCATGTCTTCATACAGTATGGGTTTATTTTTCCATGTCCAGATTCAGTGCAAAAAGGTCTAGCTTAGTTAGAGTTAGCCAGCTTTGTCCCCCTGGATGACTAAATATAAATAAATAGTGAAGAAAAACAAGTTACCTTTAGGACTGCACAGGCCAAATTGTATTATGAAATGGTTCTTTAAAACAGAAAATGGTTATAGAGCACATGAGTGCCATTAGAAGCAAGGATATCAAATCTCCAGCAGCTAGACCTTTTATGGAAGCTGGTCTGTGATACATAGTTATTGAACAAGTTAGGCCATCTCAAAGAGGTGGTGATTTGGACTCTAGACTCCTTCAACTTTCTACAATCATGTATTTTTGTATTGTATCGTGGTCAGTCACTGTGGTATGTATGAGGTGATTTATTCCTGTTTAGAGCAGCTTTTCTACGTGATGTAATACATAAGAGATGTGTTTTCCATGTATTTTGTTGTTTGATGTATAATATGTATAATATGGATTCATGATTTGAGGCATTTTGTTAAAAACATTTGTTTCGCTAAATTAGACCTGCTGGTGGCGCTATAACAGGCCAATGTTAAAAGCGTGGCATTTGTTCCTCAACATAGTGTGAATGTGCGTGCAAAGTTTTCCGCAATCGGACGGTGCGCCGTTCATGATTTGCGGAATTTTGTTCAAAACAGTGAAAGCAGATGGATATTTCATTCACAGTCTGTCAACCCTGCATGGAGGCATGAATGAGGACCTCTCCCTCCAGCGCTTCCTATGAATCTCTTTTATATTTCATGGTTAGATTATTTTGTGATATCTATATAGGATAGGAATTGTCCCCCAAAATAATTATGTTTTTTGTTCATGATAATCTTTACATTTTGAGTTGGACAGGGGATAAAGTGTTTTTTTCTACTATACTTAATGGATTTCCTAAGAGAGAGATATTACATTTTTAAAGCATGTTATTAAATAAGAACTTTTTACAACCATGTATTTTTATATTGTATTGTGGTATGTATGAGGTGATTTCTTCCTGTTTAGAGCAGCTTTTCTACGTGATGTAATACATAAGAGATGTGTTTTCCATGTATTTTGTTGTTTGATGTATAATATATGTAACTTTGGAGTCTTTGATTTGCATATGAGGCAATGTTGTATTATCTTCCCTGTAAATGCCAAAGTGATGAACTTGCCATGTCATCCCGATGATTCTGATCATGAGCACCTGGGTTGGTCTATATGAGAAGCATGTCAGTCGTGGTTCATATGGCAATGATGATGGTCACATGATCGAAGCGTTTGCTGCACTTAGAGCACTTTGAGTACTTTATTGAGCATGGAAAAATAAAGAGAAATTTAGTCTTGAGTTTTTCTTAAAGTTTTTTCTCAAGTCCGATACCGATACCGATAACCGATAATACAAATATATATACATATATTAAAAAATAAAAATAAATGTTTTCAAATGTATATGAATCTGTAGTATTAACACACCTTATGGTAAGAAATACTAGTAGTGGGCAAAGGTGGATTTAACGTAGCTTTCAACAATAGAATACATTTAATCATAGAACCTTTTAATCATTATTATTATTTTATTTTGTATTATTTATGAAAGTAGAATTTCTTAACTATTGATTGTGTAGCAATGAAAGACTCAAAACACTGGCTTACAGTTGAATTATTGGCAACTAAAGAAATAGGAATTCAAGAAATAATGAAGACAAATACTGACAATGCCTATGATGAACATTGGCTTGCAGTTGCACATAGCCAAAATGCAATAATAATATGCTTGTCATTGAGAAAGGAAAATAAAGTTGTCTTTTTGAGGAGAAGTAACCTTAGAAGTCACTTTAAGTTTAGCATGAGGGAGAGGGTCTACCCTCTTCAGGGAATTACTTGATAGCTCTAGGCCAGGGGTCTTCAACAGGGGGTCCGGGACCCCTAGGGGGTCCTAAGAGCTACTATAGGGGTCCGCCAAATCTTTGTGTTATATGATTTCATTTTTTTTTACATTAACTTGAACCCTAGAATTCCTTTTCTGAGGGCAACGTTAGCCGAAAATAGCAGATCTACAAGCTTGTAGATCGGCTATTTTTGGCAAAGAGGTATAGGTGTAGAGGGGAAAAATAGCAGACTAAGTAAAAAAAAAACTTTAATCTGAAACACAATTTTATACAATATAGAGTAGGGGGTCCCTGCTTCATCTCTCTCGGCTAGGGGGTCCTTGGCCTGAAAACGTTGAAGACCCCTCAGGGCTGGATTAACACCTCACAGTGCCCCTGGGCACCACCAACTGCCAGTGACCCCCCGCTCATGCGGCCGCGCGCGAAGGCCCTGAGACCCCTGCTCTAGGCTACAGAAAACATTCAGTTGGCTATTATCATAGAGTTAAAAATAAGGCTATTATACACAAGACAAGACACAGACGACAGACAAGCGGTTACTTACAGCTGCCATTAATTAGTGCTTTTGATTGCCTGTGTGGTCAAATCAGGGTCAAATGCACAGCCTCAACGAGCCATCGTTAACCTGCTAATGTTACACAGCTGATTGGCAACATGCTTTTATGAATCCACCACATCACTCTGATCTCCAAGCAAGTTGGAAAACACTCTGAAATGTTACTTTGGCTGGTCAATTTAAGCTGACAACAGCAACACGGGTTAGTAGTAGACCTGTATGTATGATGATCAGTTATTATTCCAGACAGTGGTCTATCCAAGACGTTTTAACACGTTTGAGACCAGGTCAGCTCTCCTCTCTCTCTGGAAAGACTGGTGACGCGAGGTTACTCTCTCTCTCTAGTGTGTAGCGTTGCTGTGTGTGTGAGGAGGGGAGGGCGGGGCTGTGTGCTGCTGCTGACTGCTGCGAGAGTCTCACTCACAACGTGTCTAACCGAGTTAGACTTCTCCAGTACAACGGTGTCTAACCGAGAGTTATGAGAGTTATACTTCTCCACTCAACGGTGTCTAACCGAGAGAGTCCTTGCAGATCACAGCTGACAAATATTAGGGGAGAGTGGGGTAATGTGAGACACTTTTTACATTTTCTCCCCTCCAGGTGAGCTAAAATGATATATCAGTAAAATGTACACATTTCCCATACATTTGGGATGTTTCCTAACAATGGAAATGATCAGAATGTATTCAAGACAAAAGGCAGTGAAAATATGATTGTTTTAAAAAAAGTTTTCTGGTGTCTCACTTTACCCCAGGTCTGGGGTAAACCGAGACAAACCAGAAAAATCAATGGGGTAAACTGATCCATTTACTTTTTTCAGTTTAAAACTACCATAAAAACACATGTTCTAACAGTTAGAATACCGACAGCTAGCTTGACAACCACACATTCCAGAACTAATGTCAGACTAGTAACAGAATCATGGCAATTGGTCATTAAGCACATTTTGCTCTACACAATTGGAAGGTGTCTCACTTTACCCCAACCGAGACAAACCAGTTTTAACCAATCAAACCAATATTAGATTATCAAACCAATTGGATTATCAAACCAATATTAGATTAAACTATGTTTAAGTACTAAACTTAACTTTGAGACAATTTCCCACTGTACCCAAGCCATTTGTCTCACTTTACCCCACAGCCACATTTTGGTGAAAAGGACCACTTTTAGCAATTCTGGCTAATCTTCAATTAGCATTAATCACATGGATGTATAGGTTTGTAGTTCATCAACATGCATGACATAAGTTTTTTTACCTGAATCAATTTTCTTTGACACAACAGCTGATTATGTTGACAGCCCAAAAAATTACTTTTACATGCAAAAAACATATTTTCGTGAAAAAAACATGCTTACTACAGCACAATGAGGTCCTCTCCTCCATGGTAAGTGGGAAATGGGAGGGGCTTCAAAATCTAATGGTCATATGACCACACAGGTGTTGTGGTCAGGTGATAAGGGGGGTGTCTCACTTTACCCTGTGTCTCACGTTACCTCACTCTCCTATATATTATCGGAGCTATTATTTTGAGCCAGGGAACCCCGTTCTCTGCGGGGACGGGCGATGTGAAGTCGGCGAAAAATAAATGTTCTAAGTAACTAAGTACATTTACTCAAGTACTGTATAAGCGTGCATCCGTTGTTTGGCCACTATTAGACCTTTGCAGTCAGAGGTAAGGGGGCGCCTCCCCTGCGCCGCGGTGCTGCGAGGGGAGGCGGGTGCTTCAAAGGATCCATTGGCTTTAAAGTAGTGTCTCCCCATTGGCTGTAAAGTAGTGAAGGACAGTCAGGACAGCCAATAGACAAATAGGTGTCGCGAAAACATGTCGTGTCGGGGATGATGATGTCTGAGGCTGTTTGTAGAGCCGCTAGAGCTAGCGGCTAAAAATGTTTTACAAACATCGGCCTCCTGGTGGCGCTATAAAACGCTGATGTGAAAAATGCAGGGCAGAGGTATTACCTTGGCCTCTAGGGAGTGTGCGTGGAAAGTTTCACGCCGATCTGTCTACTTGTACAGTAGGTAAAAACGCGAATTGGCCTGTCATAGCGCCACTGTACTGTCCTTGCTACTTGTACATTAGTGTACATAGTTAGACAGTCAGCCAAACTCCTTTCAAAATGACATGGGAGTCAGGAAATAGCGTCCAAGCTCCTGTGTTTTATTGTCCATCAAGAAATGGAGCAAAACTACGAAAAATAAAGAAAATGACAGGCTGTTACAAACAAGCAAGCAAGCAAGCAAGCAGGTGAACACTGAGCTAATCTACTCTGTGAAAATCTTAATCTACCATAGCAAATGTAAAATAAATCAATTATGCATGAAATACACTCTACAAAGTTGCATACAAATCAGAAACTACAGTCTCCTGTCATAAGAAAATGAAAAGTTCCCACCTACAGACAATGCTGTGACTATGGTGAAATTAGGAATTGCAGAGCACAGACATAATTAAGAGCACATATGCCTGTGTGCTTCTCCTAATCAGGACAATACAGTACACCTGTTGTATAAAATAAATTGAATGGCCAGTAGGTGGCTCTGGCAACACTTGCCATTCAAGTCATCATATGATATCCTTTATTTAACCAGGGTAAAATACACTCTTCAGAGAGTGACCTGGCCAAGAGGCAGCATTATTACAACAATAGACAAGCAATACAAAACAAAACATATATATTGCACTAGACACAAGTGAACAATATCCAGTTAAAGTGCAAAACAGGAACTAAAATGTTATATGAACAACTTAAAGTGCGGCAGTTGACTAAAATGTAAAAGCAATCACATTGTCCAATAATAATAGTCAGTAGTCTCTCTATCCTCAGGGGCGTCAATTGGGTATGGCAGGCTATTGCAGCTGCCATACCCTGGCTCCAGGGGAGAAAAAAAAAAAGAGTACTTTTTTTGACAATAAATCGGGAAAATCAGGCAAAAATAAGAATTAAATAACATAACCCTAACCTAACCCGAATCCTAACCCTAAAACCGAAATAAAGTAACCAAAAACTGGAAAAAAACGAACTCAACCCGCCCAGAACGCGCGCGTGCATGCTGCCATACCCTAGCTTTTGCTGAACTGACGCCACTGTCTATCCTTTAAGATTGATTAAACTTCCCAAAGTGATCAGCTCAGATAGGTTCAGACCTTTCTGCAAATCATTCCAAGAAGAAGGGGCAGCATATGATTTATTTCTTGCCTAATTCCGTTCTTACTTTTGGAATCAACATCTTAACAGTGTTTTGAGAATGTAGGCCCTACCAAGTAAAGTCCATGACCAGCCTTTTACTTTTCCTGTGAATCTACCATGTGGACTTAAGTTGTGAAAGTAAGATTTGGATAAATTAACCACCTAAGTGCTATATGGTTCATTGTATGAAGAATAGCAAAAATGGCCAGTCTACAAACTCACAAAAACTTATAGGAAGATTAGGAACGTAGCATTGGAAATCTAACGAGGGACCCCACTGTAAACTGACTTCTGGGTTTTAAGACTACAAACTGTAGCGACGTATAAACTTGTCATACATACAGTACATTTTAAGGCCGTTTCATTTCTCCAAATTTGCATATGCAGTCACCTGGGCGATACAGGTAACTGGGCACTAAACACATACAGTGCCACATGTCTGGACCCGATTCTCTGCCTAGAGTTCATATGTGAAAACGGTCTACACTAGGCTACCGTTCATTACATCAGGAGGACAGTGAGATAGACAGTCACATCGTCAGCGGCGCTTGGTGACATACAATAGTATTTAAAAAAATATATAGCCTATATATCGAATGTCATTAGAAATGAATTAATGAAATAAAAAATAAATAGGTCTAAGTTCTCCCCAAATAGTCCTGTTCTCCCCAAAAATAGTACCCACTTCTCCCCAAAATAGTGCCCACTTTTCCCAAAAAGTCCATGATGAGTTCTCTCAAGTGCTCAGTTCTCTCCCAAAAAGTGCCCAATTCTCTCATGTGCCCAGTTCTCTGGCTACCCACCTAGGCTTTACAATACAGCAATAGAATTTACAGACAGAATTTTACTGTAGGTTTCTGTGACAAAAAAAAAAGAAGTGTGGTGATTGTCAGATATCAGATAATGAGGAGGAAATACTGTGAACTATTCTCAACAACACCAATTATCTCAACAGGAACACACAGACACAGAGATACCTGACGCCGCATTATTTCATTCCAGAGAAAAAATAGAGGGTGAGTCATTCTCTATCTTTTCTTTCCATCAGTGATTAATTCCAGATATGACTGAGGATTGAGGATGAGGATTGAAGAATGTGCACATATGTTAACTCATTATGTGTCTCTAATCATATCAAGATACATTTCTGTGCATTTGTTTTAACCCGTTTAGGGCGGGAACCCCAATTTGTAACTATTCTGTTCGAGACGGGAACCCCTTTTGGGGTTCTTGTTGCTATGTACAGTATATAGCAACATATATATTTTTAAAGTTTTTCAGAAAACTTAGGTCAGGATTTAGAAGGCGTTTTTAGAATCGGCCTCAGGTCTAAATGGGTTAAGTTACACAGATTCTGAACTACATGTCAGGATTGTCAGCAAAATGTAGAATTATTATTATATATTATATCGTTGCTGTCGGGCCGTAACCAGCTAACTCCATTTTGACGCTTGCAACTTGCATTTTTCCCCATAAATCAGTGCTATTGAACACCCTTTACGTCTGTGTGTTGGTAAAAAAAAAATTAACCAATGAAAAGTATTAAAAAGCGCTTCTGACAAAACCAGCTAACTCCATTGGATCCTCAAACTTTCTGCTAAACCAGTCTAACTCCACCACGGGGGGTGGAGTTAGCTGGTTTTGCTGACTCCAGGCTTGACCTCCAACCTCATTGTGAGCTTGGAGGCCCTTATCAATGATGGACAAAACCTCCTAACTATAGGCTACTACTGTAACCTCCGGTTCTATGAGACCTTTTTCTAGTTATTTTTGGAGTACCACTTTTTCTTTTGAATTAGTTGTCTCTGTAGCTGAGCACCCACTGCCTAACAAAAAGTCATCCAGAGGAAGCGCACCTGCTTGTTTCTTAGCTAAGTTACAGTATAGATTTGAACAGAATCAGTATTAGAGATTTCAATATTTTGAATTAGGTAATTAATAGTGATATCCCCTCATTTCTGTACACTCTAGTACCACTCTACCCTAGAGATGGAACCACAGTCCGTCAAGAGGATGATGGGAGCTCTCCGGTCATTGCCCTAGAACAAACTTTTTCCTACTTTGCACATAGATATACTCAGATATACGTATGTATACAATTTATGCAATTTATTCACAACTTTATATTTTGTTTATGCAACATACTGTCAAAAGTGACATTATTATTATGATGTTTTCTCTGTGTATTAAATGTCTACAGTTGATTGGCAAAACAACTTCCTGATTCCTGATCGTAATTTAATTCCCTACTTGATCATACTACAGGGTCACACAAAATTATCAAAAGTAGCAGATCTACAAGCTTTTGGACATATGAGGTTCCCACCTGACAGAGACGATATACATTATGTAAAAAAAAAAATTGCAATAATGAGCTTTTTGACTGTCAGTTGTAGGCAGTACACTGTAAAATCCTGTCAGCATGTAAAATATTTCAGTTTTTTTACAGTATATCTTTGATGTAATAAATATCACAGCCACATCTGCCAAGTAGTTTGTAACGTTTGTTTTATCCACTTCTTTGTTTTCAGGTCAACACCAATGGACACCTTACCTTTGAAAATCCGCATTTCAGGTATGATCCTCACAAGTTCCCAGCATATGGGCCTAGAGATCTAATTGCTCCATTCTGGACAGATTTGGACAACAGAGAAAATGGTGAAATCACATATAACCAATACACCAGTGGTAGTATCCTTATTCAGGCTACACAAGACATTAATCAATACTTCCCAGGCGTGCGTTTCTCTGCCCAGTGGGTGTTTGTTGCGACATGGCATGAGGTGGCATACTATGCCAAAGTCGGAACAGTAAGTTTTTTTTTAATTGTCTAGTAAAGTCATACTCCTGCTCTATCAATGGTTTGTTTTGTTTCATAATAAGATTGAAATCGTTTTTTTTTCCCCCAGCAAACAACTTTCCAAGCTGTGTTGATCTTTGGAGACCCATACTCATTTGTACTGATGAACTATGGCATAATAGCCTCAACTTCACGCAATATACAGGTAGAACAATTATTATTATCAGGGGGCCAAGCACCTAGTGCAGTGGACCCCTTTTGTTTTTGTTGGTTTTATTATTATTACGCCGTTTTTTTGCAGTTCTGGCTTAACCGTGCAGTTTTTTATTAAACTTATTTTTGAGCAATTCACGTCAAACGTTTTACACACAATCTATGGACCATTATCTAAAATCCCAGATGAAGAGAAGATTGTACATGAAAAAAAATGAAGCCTCCATGAGCCAATAAATATTGTAGAGGGAATGGGGATGGCTTCATAAAACAAATATTTAAAAAAAATCTCTCCATGGGCTCCTTTCTCTCATTCTCAATTCTGTGGTTCAGTCGGTAGAGTGTCTACCTATCAGTCAGACGGTTCCTGGTTTAAACCCTGACTTATCCAGGCACATTTTTTTATCCACAATCCCCCAGAACTCTGCTCAGCTGTTTCCAATAATCTTTTGTCAATGGCATGGGCTCCTTTTTCTCAAGTTCTATTCTGTTTCTATGGCTTATTGCGCATATTGCATATTGCCTATTGCATTCATTGGCCCTTGAATTGCTGCTAGCAGCTATATATAAATATATATATATATACATTTCTAAATGTATCTGCTTTCACAGCTGCTGTCAGCAACACATGAGCGCGTAGATCACAACTTGTGTGCACATTAGTGATAATATTCACCTGTAAAAAACAAGCAATTACAATTTGTATGTGTATTTCCAGGTTGGCTACGACACGATCAACTCCACACACCATTTCACCATTCCTGGATCATCCTTTAACAATCAAACCGAATCCTATTCAAATTTACGTTACGGCAGCAATGTAGACGTCGCTGGCCGTTGGGCTTTTCGCGTTGACTGTGAATCCAGAGGCTGTGCTTTTGATGGTAAAAACACACAAATACAACTATTTGACAATATTTGTCACAGGACTTCCCAGATCATGTGTACCTAATTTGGTGTATATTATTTAACATTTTGAAACATAAATAATTTTAGAATTACAACATAATAAGGAATGGTAAGAATGATACTGTATTTTAGTAGCACATCTTTTTATTTTTATTGTTGACACCACTTCTGCAAGTCTGTGGCATAACCACAGAGACCACTTTCCACAAAATTATTAATTAAAACAGTCTTGATAAAATTACTTTTTACTTGCTTAATAATGCACTTTCAATGGTGCATGTTTGGTACCCCCTGACCTAGCATTTAATTATATGAATTGATACAAAAACGCTAATGCCTGAAGGGCATGTGTATTCACAATGATCTCAGAGATCTCATGTTTACTTTTTATGACAACAGCAACTCTGACAACTCCTCTAACCTCAACAACTCCAACTCCAGCAACTTCAACAACTCCAGCTCCTGGTACGTAGGGAAGAGAAAAGCACAGGACTGGATGAATATCTAGGGGGCTGCTGTTATGCTTGTGTATAATAGAGTGCTGTTGTGTGACATATGGATTAATGATCTTTAGTGATTACTTAGCCCATGTGGAATAAAATAATGCTGTGATTGGATTAATATGGAGTCTTCCTGTGACATAAGGTATATAGAAGTGTGTGTTGAAGTGACTACTTGGCCTACATTATGAGGATTTTTGTTTTATAGGAAATTATACCTCAGACAAAATTGACTATTGATATGGTCACACTGTCCATTGTTAAGGCTTGCCAATGTGGAAATGCACAGTAATCATAATGGCTTTTGTTGTAGTCATTCAGAGGACCTTTGAGTTCACGATGAACCTTAAATATGAGGACACTATGAAGGACCCGAATCATAAGACCTTCAAGGATATCAATGATGCTGTGAGTCTTGTCTGCCTGCCTGCCTGCCTGCCTGCCTGCCTGCCTTCCTTCCTTCCTTCCTCCCACTCACTCGCATAAGCTGGGCGGTGCTCTGAGAATCATGTTATTTGATTTCTCCAGTGTCTTCTACACCATACAGTCCCTCCAGCTGAGAGACAGATCTCTTATGCATTCACACCGTGGTCTGTGGTCATGCAGCAGGTATGGATGGCATCATCCTGGGACCATAATTTACCAAAACGCATATCAGACGCGTCGCTAGGTCTCTACTAGGTTGGGGGCTTAGCCCCCCAGGCAACGGGCACATGCACGGGCGCGCAGCGTGCGTGCATGTGCCCCAAAAAACCCACCCACTTGAATGGAGAAAAAATATTTTCACCAGCAGGGGTAAAACAGCGAAGTACAGGCCATTCATATGAACTGTCACTTCCTATATAGACACAATTTCAAAGCCGGATGCTGGGCCCTTGTTGACAAAGACCAGACGGAGAGCACACATTACGCCTATTTGCATTGTTTGCCTGTCAGTTTTAGAATAGATTGTAAGATCCTTTTACTTTAAGTCATTTAATGGGAATGCACCTGCCTACTTGTCAGCAATGCTTCCTAAGTACATGCCTGGCAGGGCCCTTAGATCCTCTAGCGCTGGTCTCCTACAGATCCCAGAGGCTAATACAAAACAATATGGAGAAGCAGCTTTTAGCTATTACGGTCCCACGCTTTGGAACAGCCTGCCGGGGGATCTGCGAGTCTCTGAATCTGTGGACATTTTTAAAAGAAATCTTAAAACACATATTTTTAGCATTGCTTTTACTTAGATTGCTGCATTTTTCTTCCTGTTTTACTTGTTCTTTTAAATTATTTGTATCATTATCTTTTTTTAATGTATTTATATGCATCTCTGCTTTGTTTCACTTTTTTGCCTCGTCTTGAACTTTCTTTTCTTCCTGTGAAGCACATTGAACTGCACTTGTTGTCTGAATTGTGCTATATAACTAAAGCTTGATTGATTGATAGATACACTTAATACCACAAAAAGACTACAGTGCGGAAGTAGACCATTTTAATATCAGACTTGCTGAAAGCAAAGCTAATATGCTCAGTAGAATAAGCATTTAAGAGGAATATGTTCAAATGTACAAAGAATGCATATAGAATCAACAATTTGTATGATATAGATTTAGAATATGTTTACACTTTAAAGTAAACAGCATTTCGATAAAATGTAACATTCAATGTATAAAATGTGTATTTTATACTTTGTGAATTAGTTTTTGTGTGGAATCATACTATGTTACCTAAACACACTGAAAAGATAAAGTATGAGCTCGCCGAGTTTGAAGTTGGTCGGTCCCATATATGCGCACGACCATATATCTATTGGCATAGCTGTCAGATTTGTGGTTCTGGACAACCAGATCTCCATATGCCTGTACAGTATATGGGTGTATTGGTCATATCTGAGGTTCTAGACAGCCGCCTATCCGACAGACTCGATTCCAGGCATACAAATGTGGTCGGACAGTTCTCAAGACTATACAGATGCACATACATACAGACTTTTCTTGCATTTTGTGATGAGAAGTTGAACTTGAAAAAAACAAAACAATGAAAGAGTTAAAGTGTGCAAAAAACAGAGCAGTACAACGACTGCTAAAGTCATACTGTGTAACATTAATCGTATTAGTCTGTTTAAGTGACACCTTAGCACCGTTGTCATTACAACGTTTTTTCTATCTATACGGAAGGACGCTGAGAAGGGAATGCTGTACGGTCCCTTGGTCCATATTTTCTTACGGTCTATATACTGTACAGGATGTTCCTCATTCCACTCCACAGCTCCCTTTGAGTGTTCTGCTGTAGCTTCTGCTCCGTCTTCCCCCTGTAGTCTTACTTCGCCTACCTCAGACGACATTTATCCTATCCCTGTGTGCACTTACAGTAAGTTTCTCCCTGTCACAGTACTTGAAGGCCTTCTTCTAACTGAGCAGTAGCTTGACACATGGTCTGTCTGTACGGTACTATTACACACGTAATTTCTGATTTTGTCATAAGATATTTGAAATCTCTAAGCTCTGCTGCTATTATCCTTTCTCAAACAGCTTCAAGATGTTGTCTCCCAAGACGAGAATTTCATATCAGCAGAACTCACCAGTTTAAGGTATCAGAGTTTCACCCTTTTCTTTTTTACATTTGATACTTAATTTATTCTGATTTATTTTCTTTTTTGCACATACAAGGAATGTATCTTGATGAGGTTGATGCAGTACACTGAAGCAAAAGTATAGAAATATTCAAATTACTTGCATTTACAACTATTTACTCAAAACGTAAAAGGAACAAAAACAAATCCTTTGGTTTTGTGAAAGTTTCGCATCACAGTTCACGTGGAATCCAGGCAGCTGTAAGGAATTGTGCCGGATAGATTTGCAAAGCCATGATAAAAAAAACAGAGAAGGGACAAAAAGTCTTTATTCATCCTTGAAAGGACGAGTTTGTCCATGTTGTTGTACGGTGAGTACACATTTGACAGGAATGTCCCTGGTAGAGGCAGTCACAGACTTCTCTGTGAATTTTTGGATCGAATATTTTGGAAATGTCATGGAAGGAAAACCTTCTGAGAGCTTCATGAGCAAAGATAATCGACTTAAAAATCTCAAAATTGAGAGGTTGACTGTTTAGACTGTTCTGTTAACTTCTTTCAAAGGGAGGGAAGTGTCATTGCAGAATATGTTGTGACTGCTACCTCTTTCAAGAACTCAAAACTAACTGCTCTACGCGAAAACATTGTCAAAAAGATACAAACAGACCATGGATACACAATAATACGTGAAGGTAAGAATGATATACCTTATTTAAAATGTTCTAGTTATAAAATATTATCACAAATAGTCTCTTTAAAGTTGCTATTATTGTTGGTGAGGGGAGGGTCACTAACTCTGTAAATCTGTGGCATAAACACAGAGAACAGTTTCACAAAACTATTAATGAAAAACCATCATTTTGTGAATGCAGTGCTGGAGTCAGACAACCTTTTATTTCTTTTCTTAGACTATTTATGTAGTTCAGAAGAGTTTGGTGAGGGCCAGGCTGGGGTCGTAGTTACAGAAGAAAGTTGCAAAGATGGTGAAGTGGGAGAGAGGACAGCAGTTTGTAAAGAAGATGGAAACTGGGATCTTATACAAGACACGTGCATCCTGGAAGCGATTGACAATCTGTTTGTTGAGTCTCAGGTAACACCCACAGACTTTTGTACTTATTAAGTGTCATGCTATGGTACTTAATTACCCCTTTTTCACCGTCTACAGCTTGTAGTTCTGCTATTTTCACTGAATGTTCACCCCATAATAGGTATGCTAGAGTTGTTAAATACTACTTAATTGACTGGAGACTTACGGTCAATGAACGCAGCATCTGATTACCAGGAAACTTTGCACGCACTCTCCCCGTAGGCGAAGGAGGAGCGGCCATCCCAAATTTTTCAAATTGGGTGCCACTATGACAGCAGTCACAGCACGCTTCATGTTTTGGCCTTTAACTATTGAACCATAGGTCATACGATAAAAAAATGATGCAACTCCCCAGATAATCTCCACCCATTTGTGCCAGACTACATTTTCTGCCATTTAGCTTTTTCTTCAAAACACGTTACTACTCCTACAGATTTTGTCCAAAACTCACACATTTGGTACACATTGTCTCTGGAGTCATGTGATCAAGATGTATTTGTCAGATATTTCAGAATCCGATTGGGTATGATTGACTTATGTTTGCAAACCCTCAACAACCCGGCCTGGCAAAGACCTGCACTCTGAGGAGCGCACCTTTCTAATTTGACCTATTTTCCAACAAAGTATCACAAATGTAAATGTATTCACGTCCTTACAGATGTCTATTGTAAAAACCAGGCGTTACGTTTATATTCCGCTGTGAGACAACTGTAAATTGGGTAGGTTGGCAGCCTGTACCAAAGGTCCCATACAAAAACACTGAAGAACACTCTTCTTCACTGCCTGGTCACTGCTGCTAATCAGGAGCACGCTTCCATGTAAATCTAGGCTGTCAAAAAACCTTATTTAGAAGACTGTTGTATCACACAAGTTTCATGAAAATCTACCAAACCGAGTTTCTTTGTTCAGATACATAAAAGGGAGTGATTAAAATACCCTGCCACACACCACTGCAGGCAGGTTAACTATCTGATATTCATGATGACCATTCACATTTCTATGATGACAAAGTGTTAACTTGATTGTATTGTATTACCGTTTACTAGAGTGCTACATACAACTACTGCCTTTTATATCTCAGAATCTACAGTCTCTGACTGTGGAAGAGGTTTCAGAGTTTCTGGGAGAGTTAAGCTCAGTCACTGAAGACAACACTGCGGAAGTGGTTTCATCACCAGCCAACATTGGTGCCATTGTTGGCATACTGAATAGTGTGGCAAATACAAGTATACCAATAAATGAAGCACTAATGGAGGTAGGTCAACTATTACATAGTATTATAAGTTAATTTTGTGTCAAAGTTACATCTGGAGAGCAGATGTATTTATACAAACAAAATTCAAACATTGATAACTTAGTAACTGCACACACTGCACATGTTTGGCCATTGTTTGCTTGATTATTCAGTAATTTAAGTAATAATCAGTAATGTCATAATAACTGGACAAAATGTAAAAAATAATTCTAGTCTTTACATGTAGTTATACACAGTTTCTGTATTTCTATTTGAAAAAACAACATTTTGTACATGTTTTTTTTTCTCCTTACTTTTTTAGAATATCTTGAAAACTGTAGATGTTCTCATATCTGATGCAGCAAGGGATTCATGGAATGTTTTAAATGACAACGCCACTAAAAGCAAAGCCTCAGATATAAGAAGTGCTGCTGCTCAACCTCAAAGTGGCTCAAACTTACTGAATGCTATTGAAGCAATAACTGGTAGCCTGACCAATGACTCTTTTGTAATTCAAACACCGCTCATTACCTTGAACAAAACCACATTCACAGACACCTACAACAATGACCTGAATTCATCTGTTGAGATTGACATACCAGTATTTAACATTCCTAACAGTGCAATCACCACTGTGCTATTTGTCTCAATGCATAATGTCCTTCCCGCAAGAAACCCCACCAACAATGACACAAATTCCACTGTCATCAATGGAAATGTGGTTCTAGTCAAGACTAACGCCACTATCAACAATGTGTCATTCACCTTTGATATTTTTAATGAGACTCTGGGCAATGAGACTCTGGGAAACCCTCAGTGCGTCTTCTGGAACTTTAGTCTCTTCAGTGGTCTTGGCGCATGGGACAGTGAGGGATGTGTGTTGGTGAGTCATGCTAATGGAACTGTGACCTGCAACTGCAACCATCTCACCTCCTTCTCTATCCTCATGTCGCCCTTTATTCCGTTTGATAAGGAATTTCGAGACATTCTGGACTACATAACCTACATTGGAGTGGGCATATCCATTGGTTGCTTGGTCATATGTCTCATTATTGAAACAGTCATCTGGAGAAAAATAAGAAGGAACACCACCTCCTACTTGCGACATGTGTCCATCGTCAACATTGCTGTGTCGCTCCTGATTGCAGACATTTGGTTTATTATCGGAGAAGCCATTTCAGACCCAGAGACAGACAACGTACCAGCATGCAATGCGGCAACTTTCTTTATCCATTTTTTCTACCTGGCTCTGTTCTTTTGGATGCTGGCATCAGCTTTGCTGTTGCTATATCGCATAGTATCCGTCATGGGGAATATGTCAAAAAAAAGCATGCTAGCTATTGCTTTCTCTCTAGGCTACGGAGCACCTCTCATCATCGCCATTATAACCATAGCCGTAACTGCACCCAATAAGAATTATATCCGAAGAAACGGGGTCTGCTGGCTGAACTGGGACCTCTCCAAGGCACTGTTAGCGTTTGTCATCCCAGCCCTCATGGTAGTGGCCACAAACCTCTTGATCCTCATTGTGGTGATATACAAAATGTTGAGAAGCAGAAATATGGGAGAATCATCACAATCTGAAGAGCAGCATGTCCTGGTGACCATCGCTAGAAGTTTGGCTGTGCTAACGCCTTTTTTCGGAACTACTTGGGGTCTGGGAGTAGGAACCATGGTTTCTCCACACGACAAAGGAATCCATATTGTGTTTGCACTCTTTAATTCACTACAGGTATTTGATACAGAGCAGCTAATACTATGGAGTAATGTACAACTTATGAATATGGAGTACATTCAAGTTCATGGTATGAATAACACCATGAGGAATGTTCTTTAACAGGGTGTAACACTTTACCTGACAGTGTTCAATATTACAGTACCTGTGCTTTATGGACAGTTTTGTGTTTGTACTTAATTCTAATCTCTCAAATATATACTCATTTCATAATGTACAGGCGTTTATGTATACTGCACATACAGTATATTACTCAGTAAATACATAAGGATATTTTTTATGTCATAATTTATGTCAGTACGCATGGTAAAAGCGGCATGAGGCCATTCAAAATTAAAGTGTTACACAGTTAATCCTGCCGTTTAACTGATCTCAATGTATCTTTACAAAAGGGATTCTTCATATTGGTGTTTGGAACACTGCTGGACAAACATGTGAGTACATACAGTATGTATGGGGCTTTGCAATGAATGGCTTTCTGAAAGCCTTTACACTACGTATATTTTTACCACATGCCCAGCCTTTATTTTCCCCATGGGAGAGGGTGATAACAGAAGGGTATAAGTACTGGTGTGACTATTTCGTTACTTAACGATTCATACAATTTAGATTCTTGGGGTCAAGATTCGATTCAAAATCCATTCCCAGTTCGGATTCAAAATAGATTTCTGATTCAGCACTCACGAGAAGTGTTATTCAGGTATTTATTTTTTTCACAGTATGCACGGGCAGCTCACAAACTTCCTCAGCGTGATAAGATCATTGCATGCGTTTGCGTGCTGCTTGTGTCTATTTAAAAGTACCTGAAAGACACTTCCGTGAGTGCTGGCATTCTTCTGTTTTGGCTCACTGATCTGCACAATCTAAAGCAGTGGTTCTCAAAGTAGGGACCTGGGGCCCGCAGAGGTCCTTAAGGGGCTTTCATGGGGGTCCCCAGCAAACTTTGTTAATATAGCATAAAAATCTGTTTAACCACTTCAACCCTATACTGTATATCTGCTATTTGAAAATAGCAGATATACAAGCTCATTGCATGCGTTTGTGTGCTGGAGTGAGTTTGTACATTTACTATTTTCATTTAAATATTTTAACAACACAAATCATGTATGGTGGTCCCTGTCACCATTTTTTTTCGGATGGGGGTCCAAGGGCACATATTAATTTGGGGGTCCTTGACATTGAAAAGGTTTGAGAACCACTGATCAAAACTTAAAGTACCTCGTACTGCCCTTGTTATGCAACTTTACTAGAATGATAACCTGTATTTATTTCAGGGCTTTAGATGTTTTCATTTCTAATCTCACTTTTCTGATTGTATTTCAGATTCGATCAGAAATTAAAATAAAGCCATTTGTGTCGAGTTCTGGTTCAGCTACAAGGGTAAGAGTTGTTTTCTCTTTGAATCGCTGTTCTGTGGTGAACAGTGCTCAGTCACATCTCAAATACCTGGATATTTGGTTTTACTTTCAGAGCATCAACGAAACCTTGTCAACGAGACTGGGCTTCTTCCGGAATTTGAGAAGTGGAAGAGGTATGATATCCTATATTAAAAATGCTTAGACGGCGGGTGGGCGGGACCAACGATGGACATCACAAACGTATAATGCAGACTTGCAAGGTGCACCGTGGTCCGATCTGCACCAAACTTGGAACAAACACTCTTCAGGGGTCTGCCATGATTCAGTCATTTGGGTTGTATGGTTTCTGAAGGACAAAATGTAGAAAACATTTCCTGCATTTAACAAGAATCTAGAGAAGAAAATGTGACAAAATGAGCTAGTGTCTGGCTCGGCTTACTGTATGTCTGGTACAGTATATCTTTTAAGATGTTATCTTCCCTCATGCATCACTTGTTCCATTGCTGTACTAAACATGTCATGTTCTCTTCTCTTTCATATCAGATGTTTACAACGTGACTTCAGGTGCAACATCTAGCAGTACTGGTGCATCCGAGTCCTTTGCCAACAGTTAACAGCACAGCAGGCAATCAACATAATTACCAAACAAGTCAGATGGCTCAGGAGTCACAATAATTCCTCAGTCTTTCACCATGTCTGGCATTAAGTTTGGATCTGGGGCATTGTCTGCAAAAAAGTGATTAGCAGAGCTCTTATACTGTATATAAACATTTTAAGTAATTATATTGGTTTTTGTGGTATGGCTGTGTAGGAGGCTAGCTGTCTATAAGAGGGTCTGTGTGTGTGTGTGTGTGTGTGTGTGTGTGTGTGTGTGTGTGTGTGTGTGTGTCTGTGTGTCTGTGTGTCTGTGTGTCTGTGTGTGTGTGTGTGTGTGTGTGTGTGTGTGTGTGTGTGTGTTTCTTCTGCGCTCTGCCAGTAGGCCAAGCACCACACATTTTCTTCCACAAAAACATATTATGTTGTATATTTTTCTTGAAATATTTAAAAGGTAGGGTAAGTGATTTTCTTTGGTTAAAATAAGTGTTAAATAGCTCTATATTCTGATAGTGCTATAGAGTGTTTGTTAGTAAAAGGAGTCTCCTTGTCTCTCCAGCTCTTTATTAAACAGAAAATGCATTTTCGTTTCAGTTTCATTTCCAATTTTATCCAATCAGGATAGCGAACTCAACAGGATATAGATTAAACAAGTAAAATTGGAAGTGATGACACTAAGAAATGAGCAGGCAAAATTGGAACTGGAACGCTATAAAAATGAAGCTTAAAAATTGGTACTTTCTCTTGATTGGCTGAGATTTTGACACCTACCGGAAAATGTATTTTCTGTTTATTAAAGAGCTGGAGAGACAAGGAGACATATGTTACTGAAAAAACACTCTACAGCAATGATTACTATCAGAATATAGTGCTTTAACCTTTTAACAAAATAAGTTTTGTTTTAACCCAAAAATATCACTTACCCTACCTTTAACTTAAATGTTATAATGGAAGTTATTGGGGCTCAGATTGGGCTGAAACTGAGCCCAAATCTGAAAATGACATCATCAATATGATGTCATTGATATGCCAGATATCATTATAAAAGCATCTTCATTGTCATCTGTACAAGGCAGTTTTTTTCTACAACAAATGTCCTCTTCTGGAGGACTTGGTGACATCGGTGATCTGTGATGTCAGTCGAATTAACCGAATTAAAGTAATAAAAACGGAAATTAAAGGGGAATAACCGCAGCCCTGTGACTAGCCTTCTTTTATTTCCTCCAACATGACAACCATTATACTAAGTATAGGAGGAGGACGAACTTGAAAGCAATGATTGGCAGAAAGAGATGATCTACAAGCCAAGTACTCCCAACCCATGTTTGGTTTGGCGTGAAGCAGGACAAACAAGTCAGTTGAGAGAGGATTGGCTGTGGTGAGTGGAGTCAGGTGTAGTGGATACGGGTGATTGTGAATGGGGATTGGCTAATGAGTGAAGGTACTCAAGGTAGGTGTGCAAGATAGGGAAGCGAATGAGAACGATGAGTGGCCGTGATAAGCAGATTTTGTGAATTCATAAGCTCAGATCCACCTTTCTGCCATCCCTCAATGTTTGGGATCCAAAGGGAATCCATGCCGTTATAAGACCCAGTCTTTTCCAGTTTGTATGTGTTTATTGCAGTCTTTAGTAATGGCATTACCAAAGGCAGTAGAATACATGGTTACTCTTCTGGTGATCTGCTACCATCTGGAGAAACTGAAGATGGGAGAGTCTCTACATTTATATTTAGAGGTAAGTGGGCAGTGCCACCTTTTTGAATGTTTGCATTAAGTTCAGAATCAACTCTATTGTCACATCACAGGTTTACAGCAGGGGTCATCTACATGGACAAACATGTCCGTGGCAAGACTTGTCTATGTCCATGGCACTTTTTGTTTTTAAAAATTACGAAAGATAGTCGATAATTTTTTTAAATGTGTAGTGCAGTCGAATAGAGTAGACACTATGGCACATAAGGAGTATATTAAGACTTTATACATTTAGGGCTAGGCCTATGTGTTTCTGGTAATATTATTGATCACTTGTTTTGTCTGTGGCAATATGAAATATTGCTGGAAATGTCCATCACAAGCTGGCATGGTGAGGTTGAGCTGTCAGGTTCAACGACATAGTCCACAATGGAGGACTATGTGGTTGATCACTCTTTCCAAGAGTGACCTGGCCAAGAGGCAGCATTATTACAACAACAATAGACAAGCAATACAAAACAATACATACATAATACACTAGACACAAGTGAACAATATCCAGTTAAAGTGCAAAACAGGAACTAAAATGTTATATGAACACCTTAAAGTGTGGCAGTTGACAAAAATGTAAATTCAATTACATTTTCCAATAGTACTAGTCTTTCCATCCTTTAAAATTGATTTAGATTCCCTCAAAGTGATCAGCTCAGATAGGTTCAGACCTTTCTGCAAATCATTCCAAGAAGAAGGGGCAGCACATAGACATAAATAATGTTTTGCCTAGTTCTTACTTTCGGAATCACCATTTGAACAGTGTTTTGAGAATGCAGACCATACCAAGTAAAGTCCATGACCAGCCTTTTACTTTTCCTGTGAATCTACCATGTGGACTTAAGTTGTGAAAGTAAGTTTTGGATAAATTAACCACTTAAGTGCTATATGCTTAATTGTATGAAGAATAGCGAAAATAGCCAGTCTACAAACTCACAAAAAACCTTAGGAAGATTAGGAACGTATAATTGAAAATTTAGGGACCCCACTGCAAACTAACTTCCGGGTTTTAAGACTACAAACTGTAGCAACGTTTAAACTCATCATACATACAGTACGTTTTATTTCTCGAATTTTGACTTTAGTGACAGTTAAGGCATTTGACCTAGAGATTACAAAGACTTATGTTTATAAAGTGCAAAATCTATGTTTCGGACACTGCACAAAATTGCTTTAGGTAGTGCAGGCCACACAGCGACTGGATGGTATTATGTGATGCAAGATGCATACCTTGCCCAGTCACCTGGGCGATACAGATAACTGGGCACTAAATACAGACAGTGCCACAATGTCTGGACCCAATTCTCTGCCTAGAGTTCATTATGTGAAAACGGTCTACAGGCTATCGTTCATTACGTCAGGAGGACAGTGAGATAGACAGTCATCTTGTCAGCAGCGCTTGGTGACTTTTGTACACACATAAAAAAGAAAGAAAAAATTGAATGTCATGAGAAATGAATGAATGAAATTTAAAAGAGTTCTAAGTTCTCCCCAAATAGTCCTGTTCTACCCCAAAATAGTGTCCACTTTTCCCCAAAAGTCCATGACAAGTTCTCTCAAGTGCTCAGTTCTCCCCCCAAAAGTGCCCAATTCTCTCATGTGCCCAGTTCTCTGGTTACCCACCTAGGCTTTACAATACAGCAGTAGAATTTACGGCCAGAATTTTACTGTAGATATCTGTGACAGATTTCTGTGGTGATTGTCAGACATAAGATAATGAGGAGGAAATACTGTGAAGTATTCTCAACAACACCAATTACCTCACCAGGACACAGAGATACCCGATACAGACACAGAGATACCTGACTCCGCATTTCATTCCAGAGAAAAAAGAGAGGGTGAGTCATTTCCTCAGTGATCAGTGCCAGATATGTCTGCGGAATGCACATACAAATTTCACGTATGTGCATATATACATATTTATTTACATATACAGTGACAAAAAACACCCCAAGGAGTGGGACTATTCTATTCTATTTTGAACAAAATGCCTCAAATCATGAACGCAGCGTCCGATTGCCGTGAAACTTTGCACACACATCCCACAAATCAACATATTGGCCCTCATTTATCAACGGAGCGTATAAACCGGCGTATATTTTTCCATATATTCGGCCGTACGCCAATGTCGAAGTCTTTATCAACAAATCCTACACAGCCGATCCGAGCGTAAATTTGGTCCCAGCCTTGATAAATGTCACGGCTGAAACCGAGCTTCATTTAAATAACACGCCCTTAAATATTCTGGAAACACCCCGATTTTACGACATGAAGAACCGAAAAGAAAGAGTTTCGCCGGCTCGCCTCGCCTCGCTAACTGTCAAGTCACACACACGCACACGCACACGCCTCTCTCTCTCTCTCTGGCCCTCATTTATCAACGGAGCGTATATTTTTCCATATATTCGGCCGTACGCCAACGTAGAAGTCACATTTATCAACGAATCCTACACAGCCGATCCGAGTGTACATTTGGTCCCAGCCTTGATAAATCTCACGTCTGAAAACAAGCGTCATTTAAATAACACGCCCTTAAATAATCTCGAAACACCAAGATTTTACGACATGAAGAACCAGAATACGACCAAAGAAATTGTTTCGCCGGCTCGCCTCGTTGCCTGTCAAGGCACGCACGCCTCTCTCTCCCTCTCTCCCTCCCTCTCTCCCTCTCCCTCTCTCTCTCTCTCTCTCTGACTGTTAAAGCAGTTTGTTTAAATTACTTTATAAAATGTTATATTTTCACAGGGATTATTTTATAGTGTAGATATACATTTTGGAGTGGATATATGTGTCCAGATGCCTGTCAGACAGTCAGACAATGCTGCTCCACAGGTCTAGGATGGAAAAACGGGCGCAGCCAAAGTCAACAACTGCTCTCTACCTAACCTCGCGTCACCAGTCTTTCCACCTTGGAGGAAAGCCTGGTATGCGTTACTAAAGACCCATATGATCCGGTTTAGGCCACGCCTACTGATTTTTTTCCGGATTTTGCCCATCCGGTTTTGCGGTGCCGCTTTGTTTTGGTTCCCCGATCCCTATTTAAATGGAATATAATTTCCCCGTGGGATAATACAGACGCTAAATAGTCTCCGGAAAGTGCAAATAAGCTAAACTACGCCGCATCAAGGATTTTATGAGGACGGACCTATTTTGGGGTGAGTCAGGGTGAAGTCTTTCCGGCCTGCCCATCCGGCCGCTTGATGACGCGGATGACGCGCCTGGTGACGTAGAGTTACTTCCGCTCCCGACCGGATCATAGACCCGAAAAGATATGCTGCCCAGGCTACTCTCTACCAGACGTGAGATTTCAGCGTACGGTAGGATGAAGACCACGTCAGGATATATATTTTTTCCCCTAAAGGTTGATAAATGCCGAAAGGTGCGGTGATCTCGCCGTACGCGCATTATTTGGGCTGCACCTCGTTGATAAATGAGGGCCAATTGTGTCTGTACAATAACTTCATCAACATTAATCCCTCAACTTCTAGACTACAGATTCCACTCACCTCTATAAAGACTGAATTCCGTACATTGCTGGCCCACAATTACCTACCTGGCCTGGTGGAGACCTGTGCTCCGAGGAGCACTTTTTAGTTATTTATTTTTGTGCCGCTTTTTCCACTTCGGTGGTGTCTTTTGAATTAGTCGTCTCTGTAGCTGTGCACCACTTCCTAACAAAAAGTCATCCAGAGGGCGCACACCTGCTTGTTTCTTAGCTAAGTTGTATATATTAGAGATTATAAGGAGCCTCTTCAATATTTTTTATTAGGTAATTAATAATGATATTACCTCATTTCTGTACACAGTCCGTCGAGTGGATGATGACATTGACCTAAGCGTATGTATACAATTTATTCACAACATTATATTTTGTGTATGCAGCATACTGTCAAAAGTGACATTATGTTTTCTCTGTGTATTAAATGTTTACAGTTGACAACTTCCTGATTATGTTGTGAAAATACAGTAAAATACAGTTGCTGTTGGGGAAACATCTCTTATCTCCATATTCAAACATTTTGTGTTTTGTAAATTAATGCCCTACATAATTAATGAATGTCGCTAATTCATGTCTTAATTAAAAGTATCAAAAGTAGCTGATCTGCAAGCTCGAAACACGGCACTAAGCGAGTATTTTGGACATAATGAGGTTTCCACCTGACAGAGACGATATACATCACGTAAAAAAGGAAATAATGCAAATGTTTTACAAATGTTGGTATTCGTTGTAATAAGATTTTTTGTAAAATCCTTCTTTGTTTTCAGTTCAACACCAATGGCTGCACTTTTGATGGTAAAAACACACAAAAAACTATTTTATAACTATTTGACAATATTTGTCACATGACTTCCGAGATCATGTGTGTACCTAATTTGGTGAATATTAGTTAAAAAAAAAAAAAAAAATCAGATCTCGAGATCTTGGACTTCATACCTGTGATGTTAGTCATCTATGATCTATGACCTGCCTCACAAAAATTATATTGTGTCATTGCTAATTCAAGCACACATTCTAGGGCAGTAGTTCTCAAAGTGGAGTCCAGGGAGAGTTATGGGTCTGTAACTCAGAGTACAAATGGTATCCCCCATTTGTACACTCTTGGCGTTAGGATTTTACAGTAGAGATTGGGGTCCTAGAGATAGAATATTGTATCAAATGGAGGTCTGTGTCCGAAATGCATACCTGTGGGTCCTTGACATTTTAAAGTTTCAGAACAACTGTTCCAGCGCATTTTCTACCGATTTTGAAAAATAAAAAGTATGAAGAAAAAAACGAAAATGTCTAAATATAGTATAAAAAATTAAGTGTATCTCAGAAACTATAATGAGCATAATCAAGTATTTAATCAACTGTACGAACTCATAAGTTGAATATCAAAGATATGAACACATACAGTGTGCAGTGTAAAAAATAAATTCATATAACACATTTTGGAGATGTATCTCATTATTCCTAAATCCAGATTTTAACGATTGATAAGTGCCTGATTTTATCATGTCATCTAAATGTGTGCTGTTGTTACTTAAGGAACGTATACGTCTGACCACTTTGATGTACATGAGAAAACATAGTTTTTTTTCCCCTCAAGACAATGAGCTACTCGAGATGACGATTAAAGAGAAAAAAAAGGATGAAGAAGAATACATGGCCTTTTAGGGCTTCTGCATTGGTCAATGTTTGCAAAATGACGTGTGATTTTCTCATGGTTTAATATTCAACAATTTTCAAATATATATGTGTGTTCTTTTTGTCTTTAATAGAAAACCTGTTAGAAATCCGTATTAAGCTTAAAGTGGACATCCCTGTTGTTGCCACTGCATCAGTGAGTTTGATAGAGAATTTCTCCTTACCTTCCTTGATCACTGGGAGTTTAACCATAACAGCTATAAATCTAACTACAGGTAATAACATTTAATGATTATTGATACTATTCCTTATCTATTCCACTGTGAACCATTGAACTAATGTGCCCGATTAATAGCCATTTTTAAAGTGTTTATCAACTATAATGAGCATAATCAAGTATTTTATCAACTGTACAAACTCATAAGTTGAATATCAAAGATATGAACACATACAGTGTGCAGTGTAAAAACACATTGGAGATTTATCTAATTTTTCATCACTCCAGATTTTAACCATTGATAAAAGTGTTATTTTATAATGTCATCTATAAATGTGTGCTGTTGTTACTTGACAAACGTATGTCTGACCACTTTGATGTACATGAGAAAACTTGTACATCACTTTGTCTTTTTCCCTCAATGTAATGAGCTACTTGAGATGACGATTAAGCTACTTGAGATGACGATTAAACAGAGTAAAACATTTTAAAAAGGATGAAGAAGAATGCATGGCCTTTTAGGGCTTCTGTATTGGTCAATGTTATGCATGCAAAATTATATGTGATTTTCTCATAGAATAATATTACACCATTTTCAAATGTAGTATGTGTTCATTTCTCTTTAATAGGAAACCTGTTAGAAATACGTAGTGAGCTTAAAGTGGACATCCCTGTTGCACTTGCCACTGCATCAGTGGTTTTGATAGATGCTATCAGGGACATGCTGGTGAATGTCTCCTTCCCTCTCTTGATCACTGGGAGTTTAAACATAACAGATGTAAATCTAAATCCAGGTAAGAACATTTAATGATTATCGATACTATTCCTTGACCACTGATTGACCAAATGTGCCCGATGAATAGCCATCTTTAAATCTTTGTAAAAAACTAAATTCATAAAACACATTTTAGAGATTTATACATTTTTTCATAAATCTAGATTTTAACCATTGATAAAGAAAGTGTGATTTTATCATGTCATCTATAAATGTGTGCTGTTGTTACTTGACAAACGTATGTCTGACCACTTTGATGTACATGAGAAAACGTAGGATTTTTACCCTCAAGACAATGAGCTACTCGAGATGACAATTAAACAGTTTTAAGGAAGAAGAAAAATACATGGCCTTTTAGGGCTTCTGCATTGGTCAATGTTATGCATGCAAAATTATGTGTGGTTCTTTCATGGAGTAATATTCAAAACATTTCAAATATAGTATATGTTCTTTTTGTCTTTAATAGGAAACCAGTTAGAAATGCTTATTGAGCTTAAAGTGGACATCCCTGTTGCCACTGCATCAGTGGATTTGATAGATGCTATCATGGAGATGCAGGGGAATTTCTCCTTGCTTGCCTGGATCACTGGGAGTTTAATAACAGATGTAAATCTAACTCCAGGTAAGAACATTTAATGATTATTGATATTATTCCTTGACCACTGATTGAACTAATGTGCCCGATCTATAGCCATCTTTAAAGTGTTTATCAACTATAATGAGCATAATCAAGTATTCTATCAACTGTACAACCTCATAAGTTGAATATCAAAGATATGAACACATACAGTGTGCAGTGTAAAAACTAAATTCAATAAACATTTTGGAGATTTAGCTCATTTTTCATAACTCCAGATTTTAACCATTGATAAAAGTGTGATATTATAATGTCATCTATAAATGTGTACTGTTGCTACTTGACAAACGCATGTCTGACCACTTTGATGTACATGAGAAAACTTGTACATCACTTGTCTATTTCCCTCAAGATAATGAGCTACTTGAGATGACGATTAAACAGAGTAAAAAAAGGATGAAGAAGAATGCATGGCCTTTTAGGAATTCTGCATTGGTCAATGTTATGCAGGCAAAATTATGTGTGATTTTCTCATGGAATAATATTAAACAATTTTCAAATGTAGAATGTATGTGTTCTTTTTCTCTTTAATAGGAAACCTGTCAGAAATACGTATTGAGCTTAAAGTGGACATCCCTGTTGCCACTGCATCAGTGGGTTTGATAGATGCTATCAGGGACATGCTGGTGAATTTCTCCTTCCCTGTCTTGATCTCTGGGAGTTTAACCATAACAGATGTAAATCTAACTCCAGGTAAGAACATTTAATGATTTATTTATACTATTCCTTGACCACTGATTGAACGAATGTGCCCGAAGAGAAGCCATTTTTAAATTGTTTATCATTGGTTGGGGGGTCCTGGAAGGGGTTCTGACCATTTTAAAATAGCCAATCTACAAGCTCACAACGCATCATGATGTGACATGTTGTGAGAAAATCGTTAAATGACAATTTGTGAATATTTTTGAAACATTTTAACAACACAAATCTTGTATGGTTGTCCCTGGCACACAAAATGTAAGATGGGGGTCCGCGACCAAATACATTTGGGGGTCCTCCTTGGTATGAAAAAGTTTGAGAACCACCGATTTAGATGTATTGCCACTGTTGACTTATAATAATGCAGATATTTTTAGCCAATGTTGTTCAGTCCAGCTTTCCAACAGATTGGTCCCAAACAAGATATCAATGTATAGAGTTCCCGGAAGCTCTCGTTTAAAACAGGAACAAAAAAACTGCAGACTAGATTGCCATGGCTAGAGTCATGAAAACTGAAGCATCAGTTAATCTAAGCTAAGGAATTCTGTTCAACAGGTCTTGCTCAGTGTGCAACATCATCACCCACAGGTATGATTACGTTTTTTCTTCCCTGAAACATACTGTAGGGTTATGTGCTACTGTACATGTCAAAATTTACGATATATATATATATATATATATATATATATATATATAATGAAAGTATTGCCAAAATCTGGCTACACTTCATGTAGGCTAGCTGGGCAAGTTGTCCCGAAGTTGTCCCGTTACTGAGCAGAAAACAATAAAAGTCACTAAACCTGAGTTGAGTCCAACTAGACAAAAACAATCGTTGAATACAAAACCTTTTGTATACAACTCCCCTACTTCACTGTGCTATATTATTTATGTGTGTGTTTAAGGAACGGCTGGGTCCATTTGGTTATGTATATCTGTAAAGAGGGACCAGACAGAGGGAAATGTTTTTCTCACTACTGCCCAAAGGTCGCCATGAGTACTTCTGGCTAACGTACGGTGAATGCACGTCGGGTTGAGTTCAGTCCACAGGTGGACGGATAGAAAATTAGAGAATAATTTGACAGACAAACGTGACGAATCTGTCTCCCCCTCCAGTCCCTATGTTCCACGGTTCTTACGGACAGTATGTATGACACTTAAGGTGTCAATAGAACCTGAGTCACGTTTTTTGCACGTTTTGAGGTTAATAACACCATTGAGGCACAGATTCCCCCACCACGCCCCAGTGAGCAGGTGCTACAGCTGTCAGCAGCTGGAGTAAAAAGGGCCTTCGCCAGCGTCAACCCACGCAAGGCGGCGGGACCAGACAACATTCCTGGGCGTGTGGTAAAGGAGTGTGCAGAGCAGTTGAAGGATGTTTTTTCAGACATCTTTAATATCTCGCTCAGCCAGGCAGTTGTGCCCACTTGCCTTAAGAGCGCGACCATCGTTCCAGTGCCTAAAAAGTAAAATCCTGCCGGTTTAAATGACTTCCGACCTGTGGCCCTTACACCTGTAGTGATGAAGTGTTTTGAGCGGCTTGTCTTACAGCACATCAAGGGCAGCCTCCCTGCAAAACTCGATCCACTACAGTTTGCATATAGAGCCAATCGCTCCACAGACAACGCTGTCTCAACTATACTCCATCTCACGTTGTCGCATCTAGAGAAAGAGAACACCTACCCACCTGCAGTTCACACAACCTCTCCCTGAATGTGGACAAAACAAAGGAGATGGTGGTCGACTTCAGGAGATCCAGGATCTGCCATCACCCACCGCTGACCATCGGTGGCGCCCCTGTGGCAAGGGTAAATAACATCAAGTTCCTGGGGGTTCATCTGGCAGACGACCTGACCTCCACTACTAACACCACGGCCATCATCAAAAAGGCCCAGCAGAGGCTATACCCCCTCCGGAGGCTCAAAAAGGCAGGCCTTCCTACTCCTCTCCTCACCACCTTCTACAGGGGCACCATTGAGTCCATCCTGACTTACAGCTTCACCTCCTGGTTCGGCAGCTGCAAGGCAGAGGAGAAACATTGGCTGAACCTGGTGGTGAAGACAGCTGGGAGGATCATTGGTGCCTCTGTTCCCTCCTTGGTGGAGCTCTATGTTGAGCGCTGTACACGAAGAGCCACCAGCATTATAAGGGACCTCCATCACCCTTCCCATGGCCTGTTTGCCCTCCTACCCTCTGGGAAGAGGTATAGGAGCATCAAGGCTCGAACAAGCAGAATGCAAAATAGCTTCTTCCCGAGTGCAGTAAGGACTGTCAATGAACTGCGCCCCCTGCCAATCCCCCCCCCCCCCCCAGGCCTACTGACCTAAAATGATGCGATTGTGCTTGACTGGACATGATGTGATATTGCACTTTTGAAATGCATAACAGCACTTTACTAAGACTATGCTGGATTGCACCATGGCACTTTACCTACCATACCTACTGACCTGCTGTGTTGGTAGCTTTTTTCTAGATGAATTGCACGTCAATACATACAGTATTGGGTTTTTTAAATGTTTGTCTATGCTGTTTTTATGGTTGTATGCTGTTTTAGTCTGGGTCTTTTAAGTTTTTAGATAGGCTTGATGTTTTATGTTTTTATGTTACACTGCTAGTGACTGAGGGGGAACGATATTTCATTATTGTATGTATGTAAGTACATGGAGAGAGTGACAAATAAAGATTCATTCATTCATTCAGTCAGCAGATGGGTGTCTGTAGATACCCATGAATGTCATTCCAAACTGAACCTTCAGAGAAAGCCACTCAAAGCACTTGGGATGTGAGACAGCATTTAAAAGTGTAGAAGACTGACTAGATTTAGTATAAATACACACCCCACCTGGACTACTGATCTGTCTGCTCTAAATACATTGTAGTTTAAAAGAGCCACTTTAGAGCCCCTGGTTCCCTTTTTGAGCCACGTCTCACCTAACAACGAAATGTCAGGATTAGTTTGACAAGTAAAACTACAAAAATCTAAATTAAGGACTACTAGACTTCTAATATTTAAGTGAATTATCCCAAGCCCTTTTCGATTCTTAAATGCCAATTTGGTACAGTAAAGACCTCTACACACTGTACGATATTTGAAATGGTCGGCGAGTGAACAGATCGTTAAGCATTTCACATTGCACGAGTTTCCCTCTTGAAATCGGGCTAAATATATCGTTGTGATTCTCGCACGATTGATTGGTCGGCGACAGGGGTTCACTGAGTGCAAGATATTTCACCACGATGTGATCCCGACCCAATACATACATTTGTTTTTATTCCAAACGTCTCACGAAAACGTGAAAGGCTCCCGTGATATATGCGCGAGACCGAGACAGGACGCTAATGATTGACATTAAATAATTCTCAATTTCTCTGTATTTCTCTCTCTCTCCCTTTATGAAACAAACGTTTCAAAAGTCAACCAGGGTGCAATTCAGATCAGCAGCAGTGCTGCCGTGTCCGCTTATTATAAGCGAGTTGCTTGTAATATTGGTGGTTGCACAGACACAGTGGGTGCGTTTACATGCACAATATTTATTCATTCAGAATGAACTCATTCCGAATAGAAATGTATACCCAACTGTTTACATGGCACCTGAATAAAAGTTTTCCTGTTCCTCAATCGTTTACATGAGCAAAGCATTCATTCGGAATAGAACTCTGGTCATGCGCAGAGTGCTTCGGGCCAGGTTGGGGGAGGGGGACGGGGGGAGGGGGAGGGGGCGGGGGTGTTTGACAGGTAAACATATTTATTATTTACCTCTGGCAGCCTTGGTAATGAATAATAACAATTAAGTCACGGCTGCCAGAGAGAAATAATAACAAGCCACAGCTCACAATCAATCAAAGCTGCCAGCTATATAGGTAAATGAGGAAGAAGAGAAGAGAGACAATAAAACAAGTTAAGAGAGAGAAGGTAGAGAGAAGGTTTGATAATGGAAGCACACCGCATCCTGGCTACGGCCATTGGTCTGCTATTGATGAGTTTAATGCAGCAAAATCAGCTCCTGTTATATTTGCTGCTGACCCGGAGGAGGAGCCGGTCGGCGGAGAACTACGGGCGTCTGCGACTTGGGCTTGGAGCGCCAGACTCCACATGGCTTGTCACCGCGCTAGCCAATGACACATGCGCAAAAGAACAAATGTATACCAGTCTGATACCAGTGCGTTTACATGGGCAATGTAGCCCGATTCTATCGGTATATACCAGCCCTTCAAACCCGAAAGAAATTTCATTCGGATCAGACCGGTATGGCCATACCGATGCGTTTACATGAGCATTTCTATTCTGAATGAGCATTCATTCCGAATTGAAGTGGAATAAACCTGTCCATGTAAACGCAGCCACTGAGAGCAGAGTTTCATAGTATGCTCCACTTGGGCGGAGGCCGCGTTCGCAATAAACAGCCCCATCGCCGAGCAGGCTCGCTCACTCTAACAATCTGTTTTATCATGTTTAACTAATACAGGACTGGACTGTCTGGACGCTAATATTGCGGTTCTGTGCGGGAGGAAAAGCTACGGTGCATGGCTGTGACGTAGCCTAAAAAATGGTGCAAAAAACATTAAAAGTAAAAGTGGGCGCTCTGAACTCTCAATGACCCCAATGAACAACCTGCCGACTCCTCAATGAGCTGTTGTCACGGAGATGACAGCCCATTGAGCCATAATACAAGTGTAGGACTACACAGAGAAAGTATGGATTTATAATGCTTTAGACAACGCATTATAAATGTAACTGTGTTGTTTTACATTCTTTTGCCTAATAAAAATTTCAATCAATCAAAATCGGATCGCGCCACGCTTCATATCAAGGATTAAAAGCAATGAATTTAATGAAATTGTCCCACAGTATTTTAGTGCCATTGCTGTTTAGGTGCACACCATCTTTCCTATACAGATTAGGGATACGGCAGAGGTAATCAAAGTTAGGAACCTCTTTCTCAGACTCAGAAATAACTGCTTTAGGTGAAGGGATATCCTTAGAGCTGGGAGAGAAATACAACATAATAAGGGAAGGGAAGAATTATACTGTGTTTGGTTGCAAAATTATAAGACAATCTTTTTTTTTTTATTATCATTGTTGTCACCAAGTCTGTGGCATAACCACAGAGACCACTCTCCAAAAAACTATTAATAAAACTATTCTTGAAAAAATACTTTTTACTTTCTTGATAATGCACTTTCAATGGTGTATGTTTGGTACACCCTCTACTATACAACATATAACACTTGTACACTTTTCTTTGTACAGTAACAGCAACTCTGACAACTCTTCCGACTTCAACAATTCTGACAACAACAAATTCAACAACTCCAACTCCAACAAATTCAACAACTCCAGCTCCTTCAACAACTACAACTCCAGCAACTCCAACAAGTGCAACAACTCCAGCTCCTTCAACAGCAGAGGGAAATACAACAATTGTTCCGAATCCATCAACTCCAACTCCAGCAACTGCAGCAACTACAAGAAATCCAATAACTAATCAGAATCCAACAACTGCAACTCCAACAACTCCAGCAACTACAAGAAAACCAATTCAGAATCCAGGTATCGTATTACACAGCAAATGAAAACAATGAGAGTAATTGTCTTTAAACAGGTAGCTTCAACCAAACAATCACACTGATCAAAGATGCATTCTGTTTTGACATTTCCCTTAAAAGCATGGAATTGCATGACACATGAACTCAGAAAAAAAGGGACTGGAATATAAATTACTTTGTGGCATAACAGAGACCACTTTCCACAAAACTATGAATTAAAATCATCTTGACCTTTTGAGAGTTCAGTGCCATAGTCAAATACAAACTTTTATTTCTCTCCTCAGTCTGTCAAAATCATCCCATTTTCGGTAGTGGAACTGTTGGGCAAGTAGCTAAACCAGGTTGCAAAGATGATGAAGTGGGAGAGAAGACAGCTGTTTGTAAAGCAGATGGAAACTGGGATATACAAGACAACTGCATCCTGAAAGTGATTGATGACCTGTTTCTTCTGTCTCTGGTAACATCTAGTCAATTGCTCATGTATTATGTATATTATGACATGTTTGGGGTGTTAAAATTGGGAATACAGTATCAAATCAAGTTCAAGTTGTTGAGGCCAACAGTGGTCTCACACACTTAACATTAAAAGGCAGGTACATAATCTAAGCCATTCAATAATGTAGATGTAGCCTTAATCATACAGTATACAGTACAAGGCATTCATTGCAGATACAGCAATTGTGGGGAAAAAACATTCCATTAAAATAAGTTAAAGCAGGGTGTCTGTTGGCTCAGTCCTTGTGAGTCACAAGTACAAATCCAACTCCTTGCATGTACCATCTCTCTCTCTGCCCTTTGGTTTGTCTCTCTACACTCTCCTGTCTAAATAAAGGAGAAACCAAAAAGTGAAATGCCAAAAGATCACCTTTGGCTGTAGATGATGAACTGTGTTATTTGTGGTAACCGTGTAGATGCAGAATAGGTACACTGTAACTAATAAAGTAAACAGTCAAACCCTGACCGCACCATTTCGTGCTATGCAACATCTTGATTGATGGTTTAAAGTTGCCTTTTACAAAGGACATATTACTGACCAGATGCAAGATTTTGTTTAGCACCATCTGTGACCTCACCCTTCACATATGGCTCTTTTTGACTACAAGAACTAAGCGAACCGTGCCATGTTAAAGTATTTCACAGGTTCTGGATTTGTTTCCAAACCCTACACCTCGGTTTCAGATAAGGTTCTCAGAATCTAATTTGGGCCCTGCTCAGGAGGTGGCATTAACCCTGAGTTCTGGGAATCCATGAGAGGAGCAAGTCGTGCTGTTGCTCTGAATTTGTAAATATGTGCCCATGTACGGAGAATTCTCACAAAGGTTTCATTAAGAATCAAATCACTCTTTGTTCAGAGACAGACACAGACAGATACATAAAAATGATTAAGTAATAATGAAAAGTGATCGCAGTACTCTGTCACAGATATAGACATTACGATGTGTAGCGGGCAGGATAACTATAACAGTGGCAAATATTCATGACATTTCAGATATTTGTGACAAGGTGTTAACTGCATAGCTGTCACTACAGATACAACTTATACAACTACTAACTTTTATATTTCAGAATCTGAATGACACGATCATTTCAGGGTTTCTGGAACAGCTCCGCGAGCTCACTGCCAACAACACTGAGAGAGTGGTTAAATCTCCTGCGAACATTGGCCGCATCGTTGACACACTGAGTAATGTGGCAAAGACATTTATTCCACTGGATAAAAAACTAATGACGGTAGGTAAAGTAGTAGACAGTATTTTGTACCTATAACAAAGACATTTGTTTTTTTAAATGTGACAAATAAAATATTCATATATTCACCATCTGTAAAAAAAAAAAAAGATTTGAAACGTATGGCCAGAAATAGTCCATGGAGAACAGATTAATTTACAAAAACAATTCTTCATACTACACAATTATGTTTGGACAATGTTATGTTTGGACAATGTTGACTTTATTTATATTCAGGTAAGTTGGGTAATGTTTTAATAACTGGACAAAACTAATTAAAAGTCTAAAAGTAAAGCCATTCATGGAGAATTGGTCTCTGTGTGTTATGTATGATAAATGGCCAAAGCTGTGAATATGACTGTGTTGATGCAGATATAGTCCGTTTACACAGTTTTGTATTGTAATGATAGAATTGCTTGTTTTCGCATATCTGGCTGAACAATACCAACTAGAAAAACCTCTTCAAAACATAACATTTGGATGTAAAAGGTATTTTTTCCTTGTTTTTCAGGATACCCTGAAAATTGTAGATATCCTCATATCTGATGCAACAAGAGAGTCATGGATATTTTTAAATGATAACTCCACCAAAAGCAAAACTTCAGATACAAGAAGTGCCGCTGCTCAACCTCAAAGTGACAGCTCAAACTTATTGAATGCTATGGAAACAATAACCGGTAACCTTACCAGTGACGCTTTTGTAATTCAAACACCGCTCATTACCTTGAACAAAACCACATTCACTGACACCTATAACAATGATCTGAATTCATCTGTTGAGATAGACATACCAGTATCTAACATTCCTCGCAGTGCAATCACCACTGTGATATTTGCCTCAATGCATAATGTCCTTCCCGCAAGAAACCCCACCAACAATGACACAAATTCCACTGTCATCAATGGAAATGTGGTTCTAGTCAAGACTGAAGCCACTATCAACAATGTGTCATTCACCTTTGATATTTTTAATGAGACTCTGGGCAATGAGACTCTGGGAAACCCTCAGTGCGTCTTCTGGAACTTTAGTCTCTTCAGTGGTCTTGGCGCATGGGACAGTGAGGGATGTGTGTTGGTGAGTCATGCTAATGGAACTGTGACATGCAACTGCAACCATCTCACCTCCTTCTCTATCCTCATGTCGCCCTTTATTCCGTTTGACAAGGAATTTCTAGTCATTCTGGACTTCATAACCTACATTGGAGTGGGCATATCCATTGGTTGCTTGGTCATATGTCTCATTATTGAAACGGTCATCTGGAGAAAAATAAGAAGGAACACCACCTCCTACTTACGACATGTGTCCATCGTCAACATTGCTGTGTCACTCCTGATTGCAGACATTTGGTTTATTATCGGAGCAGCCATTTCAGAGCCAGAGACAGACAACGTACCAGCATGCACTGCGGCAACTTTCTTTATCCATTTTTTCTATCTGGCCCTGTTCTTTTGGATGCTGGCATCAGCTTTGTTGTTGTTCTATCGCACAGTAGTCGTCCTGGGGAATTTGTCTAAAAAAAGTATGCTAGCTATTGCTTTCTCTCTAGGCTACGGAGCACCTCTCATCATCGCCATTATAACCATAGCCGTAACTGCACCCAATAAGAATTATATCCGAAGAAACGGGGTCTGCTGGCTGAACTGGGACCTCTCCAAGGCACTGTTAGCGTTTGTCATCCCAGCCCTCATGGTAGTGGCCACAAACCTCTTGATCCTCATTGTGGTGATATACAAAATGTTGAGAAGCAGAACAGTAGGAGAATCGTCGCGGTCTGAAGAGCGGCATGTCCTGGTGACCATCGCTAGAAGTTTGGCTGTGCTAACGCCTTTTTTCGGAACTACTTGGGGTCTGGGAGTAGGAACCATGGTTTCTCCACACGACAAAGGAATCCATATTGTGTTTGCACTCTTTAATTCACTACAGGTATTTGATACAGAGCATTTAATATTATGGAGTAATGTACAACTTATGAATATGGAGTAACGTTTATGGTTTGAATAACACCATGTGTTATTCAAACCATAAAGTACAAAGTACAAACACAGTTTTGTGTTTGTACTTAATTCTAACCTCTCAAATACTAATTTCCTAAGCTACAGACGTTTATTTATACAGCACATACAGTATATTACTCAGTAAATACATCATTATGATATTTTGATATATGTCAGTACACATGGTAACAGCGGCATGAGGCCATTTTAAATGATCTCAATGTATTTTTAAACAGGGATTCTTCATATTGGTGTTTGGAACACTGCTGGACAAAAATGTGAGTACATACTGTATGTGTATGGAACATTGCAATGAATGGCTTTCTGAAAGCCTTTACACTACATATTTTTACCACATGCCCGGCCTTTTTTTTTTTTAACAGAACCACAAGGGTGACTATTTCAGTACCTAATGATAAAAAAAAAGAAGTATTATTGGGGTCAAGATTCAATTCAAAATCCATTCTCAATTGAAAATAGATTTTTGATGCAGTACTCCCGGGAAGTGTCTTTCAGGTATTTTTTTTTTTCACAATATGCACAGGCAGCACACACACTTCCTCAGCGTGATAAGATCATTGCATGTGTTTGCGTGCTGCTTGTGTCTATTTAAAAAGTACCTGAAAGACACTTCCGTGAGGGCTGGCATTCTTCTGTTTTATCTCACTGATCTGCACAATCTAAAGCAGTGGTTCTTAAAGTAGGGACCGGGGGCCCCCAGGGGTCCTTAAGGGGGTTTCATGGGGGTCCCCAGCAAACTTTGTTAATATAGCATGAAATTCTGTTTAACCACTTCAACCCTATACTTTATACTGCACATCGGCTATTTGAAAATACCAGATCTACAAGCTCATTGCATGCGTTTGTGTGCTGGAGTGAGTTTGTACATCTGCTATTTTCAAAGAAATCTTGAAAAATAGTTAAACTTATGGAATGTGAAATATTTTAACAACATAAATTATGTATGGTGGTCCCTGTCACCAAATATTTTCAGATGGGGGTCCGCGGTCACATACATATTCATTTAGGAGTCCTTGACATTGAAACAGTTGAAAAATTTAGAGAACCACTGATCTAAACTTAAAGTACATTGTGATTGCTGAACTGGCACAGTGAGCATCCTCACTGCTAAGGAGCTCACCATGGCAATCTTGGCTTCCAAACACTGCTATTGTGGAGGCTTTGGTCAAATAAAATAAATAAATTGTCACCCGTCATTGAATATTGCCCTTGTTACTTTACGCGGCGAGGAGAATGATAACCTCTATTTATTTCAGGGCTTTAGATGTATTCATTTCTAATCTCACTTTTCTGATTGTATTTCAGATTCGATCAGGAATTAAAATAAAGCCATTTGTCTCAAGTTCTGGTTCAGCTACAAGGGTAAGAGTTGTTTCGACTTTGAATCACAATTCTGTGGTGAACAGTGCATCAGTCGCATCTCAAATATCTGTATATTTGGTTTTCCTTTCAGAGCATCCCCGAAACCTTGTCAACAAGTCAGGGCTTCTTCCGGAATTTGAGAAGAGGACGAGGTATGATATCCTATATTAAAATTGCCTAGAGGGTGGGTGATCGAGCGGGAGGGCGGACTGCAATTTAGGGCTGGATTTGAAGGCTGTGTAGCAGCCTGAACATCTAGTCTGTTATAATCACTTACTTCTGAAAGGTCATTGAAACTGACTTTTCTACCTCTGGCACATGTCAGTGTGAGGAAAATTGGCACTTCAACTGAAAGATTTCATTTTTTATTCCTTGTTCACATCAACGGGCATTGGGCAAGTGCAGCCAGAAAATAACAATGCTAACAATCATTCAGTAATTTTGGTTTTATAGTTTCTGAAGGACAAAATATAGAAAACATTTCCTGCATTTAACAAGAATCTAGTGAAGAAAGTGTAACAAAATGAGCTGGTGTCTGGCTCGTCTTATGTCTGGTACAGTATATCTTTTAAGATGTTATCTTCCCTCATGCATCACTTGTTCCATTGCTGTACTGAACATGTCATGTTCTCTTCTCTTTTATATCAGATGGTTACAACGTGACTTCAGGTGCAACATCTAGCAGTACTGGTGCATCCGAGTCCTTTGCCAACAGTTAACAGCGCAGCAGGCTATCAACACAAACAAGCCAGATGGCTCAGGAGTCACAGAGAACAATAATTCCTCAGAGTGTGTGTGTGTGTGTGTGTGTGTGTGTGTGTGTGTGTGTGTGTGTGTGTGTGTGTGTGTGTGTGTGTGTGTGTGTGTGTGTGTGTGTGTGTGTGTGTGTGTGTGTGTGTGTGTGTGTGTGTGTGTCAGGCCAAGTCAGTACCACGACACATTTTCTTCCACAAAAACATATGTTTTATATTTTTCTTTAAATATTTAACTTAAATGTTATAGTGGAAGTCATATATGCCAGATGAAGCACCTCATTGTCATCTGTACAAGGTAGTTCTTTCTACAACAAATTCTACAACATCCCACCTGAAAAAGTAGAATCAGAGAAGAAGAACCAGAAAATTATGTGGATCCCAGGATCCACATAGAAACGGTGTGGCTCTAATGTGGATCTCAGACTTTATGTGACCAGCCTGTGACATCCATTCATGACAGCTATGGAAGAACTAGAGAGGGCACAGAAAATCCCTGCCCACTCATTTCAATCAAAGTTGCTCACACAGCGCATACTCCCCCGGAAGTATCTCTCTCCTATCGCAAGGGGGCCTAGAGAGCATGTGCATTAGGGTCCTTGCGTCAGAAAACCCTCCTGGTCCTGGGGACTTCTTGGTGACATCGGTGATCATGTCAGTCGTCTATGACGATGATGTATGCCTCCAAATTTGGCTAAGGTTTCAGTGCGATCAAGGTGCCTTTGACTTCCATTATAAAAGTAAAGTTACATAAAACATGTTGAAAGGATAAAACTTGTTGAAAGAAAATAGTGGATGTTCTGTGGTCTACTGGCAGCGTACATACAAAGTTTCCGTTCAACTGTTTGTGTGTCCAGATTAGCACTGGACACAGACACACATACAGACCTGTCCCTGTTGTGATAGACAGCGCTACACTGCAGGCAAAGACAACTGAGTTACTGTCTGTTTAAAGGCAGGATGTTCCAAAAAGCAAATACGATGAGCAAATAGTGTACATCAGCGTTACTTAGTAAGTTGTCTTTCCAGAGAGAGAAATAAAGAGCAGACATGTCATTTAATAATTATAATAATTTGATGCTCAGTCCATTGGGGTATTTTTTTTTGTCATTGTACAGTATATTTGAACATACGTGAAATTTTGTCCCATGCATTTACTCATCTTAACTCGTAGGATGTAAATACGGTGTTTGTATTTTATTTTAGTATTTTACTGTATGTTTTTTGTACTAAAATGTATATAAATAAATATAAATGTATTATATAAATTCAAAATTGGTTTGTTTTAGTTTAATTTGCCCCACCTAAATCACTTACTGAAAGGCAAATCACAGTGGCAAATTTAGACTTAGACAGGGCCATCAGTAAACTCTAATATTAAACAAACTGGATGGTGTCGGACAGTGGACGCCTCAGCAATGAATTGTTGGTTGCTGAGAGACTGCTCAGTGTGAATTAAATTTAGACCAAACTGTCAGTCACTGCAGAACGTCACTGCAGAAAACGTCACGGCAGAAATTGCAACAGAAAATGGTTATAGAGCACATGAGTGCCATTAGACGCAAGGACATCAAATCTCCAGCTGCTAGACCTTTTATGGAAGCTGGCCTGTGATGCATAGTTATTGAACAAGTTAGGAAATCTCAAAGAGGTGGTGATTTGGACTCTAGACTCCTTCAGAGTGAAAGCAGATGGATATTTCATTCACAGTCTGTCAACCCATGGAGGCATGAATGAGGACCTCTCCCTCGAGCGCTTCCTATGAATCTCTTTTATATTTAATGGTTAGATTATTTTGTGATATCTATATAGGATAGGATTTTTTCTCCAAAATACTTTTTTTGATCCATGATAATCTTTACATTTTGAGTTGTACAGAATTGGACAGGGGATAAAGTGTTTTTTTCTACTATACTAAATGGATTTTCTAAATTGAGAGATATTTAATTTGTGAAGCATGTTAAATAAGAACTTTCTACAATACATTACATTACAGTCATTTAGCAGATGCTTTTATCCAAAGCGACTTACGACAAGTGCATTCAACATAGGTAGGGAACCAAACTACTAATCACCAGAAGTATTAAGTGCATTCTCTTCTAAAACAAGCAAGTAAAAGTGCAATATATCAGCTACCTACATGTACTTTCATAAACAGATGAGACAAAATAGGAAAATCAAATGAGCAAGAGCTAAAACAAATAAGTGTATCGAATAAACAAGATCCAATAAAATACAACAAGAATTCGTACAACTAGTTAACAACAAGTAGGCTAGACGAAGAGGAAGGATAGTGTTTCCTGAAGAGGTGGGTTTTCAGCCTGCGGCGAAAGATGGGCAGTGACTCTGCTGTCCTGACATCAGTGGGGAGTTCATTCCACCACTGTGGGGCCAGAACAGAAAAAAGCCTGTGACTGTGTAGATCGGCCAGAAGGACCACTGAGCGACGACGAGGCAACAAAACCAGTCGTGGTTTGTTGTTTGATGTATAATATATGTACCTTTAGTCTTTGATTTGTATATGAAGTAATGTTGTATTATTTTCCCAGTAAATACCATAGTGATGGACTTGCCATGCCATCCCTGATGAGCACCTGGGTTGGCCTATATGAGAAGCATGTCAGTTGGTGGTTCATATGGCAATGCTGAATTGTACTGGTATTTCATATAGTTTGTTTTAAATTCATTGTATTGAGCGCCCTCTAGTGGAAGGTTTGTCCAGTATAAGAAGCCTATCACACCTGCATCTAATTTAATTGTAGCCATGTTGAGCTGGAATGCAGTTCACCCTTTCTCTCTGTGAAGCTCTGAAGACATATGCCTCTTCAAATTCTAAGTTTGAAGAGGCATATGTTTCAAATACTGCACTTTATGTTGATGTATTGTGATTGCATTGACAAACGTATGTTTCTATGTCATCCCTGTAAAGATTCTACATTTTGTGTATTTTTGAGTAAGTGCCTTACTGCAGCTTGTTAACTAGACCATGTGCTCTGTATGTTTGAATTCAGTGCATTTCTTTGCATAAATATTTGTACTGTACCCGTTTTATTTAATGTTTTGAGCATGGGATATTTGTATTTGTGTTACAGTTTTACAACTACAGTATAAAAGAGAAGAGGAGTAAAGAACCAAAAACCTATTCATGTGTTACCTCATTCCTGACTCAATGTTAACTATCTGTCTAGTTTGGCACCTCTTCAAGTGAGGACACTTATAGTAAAAAGGCATTAATACAACTCAACAGGCTTTACATACTGAAAGTGTTTTACGGGTACAGTACATACATCTTCTAAATCAGTTGGAAAAACGCAAGAGATGCAGCGCCATGAGCATGCAGAAGACGGTCAGTCACTTAAAACAAGGTTAAGGTGTGATAGCTACAAAGCAGCAAGCTCCAGCAGCAATAACCCAGCAGCAGGCCTGAAACGGCTTGAGGAAACCTCAGCATCAGACATGGCATGGAGGACACACTTACTTTTACAATTTAGGCATTTAGCAGATGCTCTTTTCAGAACAATTTGAAAAGTTCCTGATTAGAGTAAATGACATGAACCCTAAACAACTGGGTAAATAGTCACATACTAGAGCACATAGAAAAACAATTTAGTAGCCTACTGTCATGTCAAATAAAGGCACACACACACACACACACACACACACACACACACACACACACACACACACACACACACACACACACACACACACACACACACACACACACACACACACACACACACACACACACACACACACACACACACACACACACACACACACACACACACACACACACATTTTTTGAATAGCCAAAGAAATCTTAAAATGACACGTGTTCCCCTCCCGGCCTTAAAGGGTTAAGTCAATTATGCCACATTTAAAAATAAACTAATTTATTTTCACATTGAAACACTTATGGGGTCATTTTAACTTGGCTTTTATGTGCATCCCTGACAGTTTTTACGTGATTCAATATTTAGATATTTGATATTCATATATATAAACCCACTGTAACTTGAAAACTCCAGAAGCCAGTGAAGGAAAACACACAATCTCTGCTTGTGACTATACTATATCCTCCTATGGAAGGGGGGTGACACTTTGGACTAAACATATTAATTAATACCACTCAAATCAAGTAATATCACTATATAACACTAACTAGCTAACTTTGCTTAATCCAAAGCTATAAGCAACCAATTCATTGGCAAAATATCCTGACAGTAAAATCCTCAAACATGTGACTTTTATTTTGAAGGTCCTATAGTCTTTTTATTTTATTTGTTAGTATTTTATTTAACTTTGTTCTTTCTCTTTTTTTTGCTGCAGCACTTGCAGTACAAAAAAATGCCTATAAATAATATGCAAAATGGGTTTGTTTTGGTTTACTTTGCCTATCAAATCAGTTAGACAGAACTTCTTCTCTCTTCACATGGGCAATGACCAAGTTGTACCCAAAGGCAAATCACAGTGGCAAATTTAGACTTAGACGAGGCTATCAGTCAAATCTAATATCAAGCAAACTGGATCTTGTCCGACAGTGGATGTCTTAATAATGAATTGTTGGTTGCCGAAAAACTGCTCATTGTGAATTAAATTTGGACCAAACCGTCACCAAAGCTGGTTACAGAGATGAACCGTACTGGCCAAAAAACTACACTCACTGCAGAAATAAAGGATCATTAACCCTGGTGTCCCAATTCTGGACATATCATTACAGTCGGTGAAAGGTTTCAAACATTTTAAGAAATATTCAAACATTTTAAAAATGGCAGATCTACAGTAGAAGCTGTAGATCGGCATCACAGAGTTCCTTTGGTATGGAATGAGTTTCAGGAACCGCATGGACTTATGCAATTAAATGAATTTGATGATCAAAATGATCAAAATGAAAATGTTGTCCCATAGTCTGCAGCACAATTACAAAGCATCTTACCTGCCTTCAATGTATGGATATGTTTTTTATTTATATTTTTTTTATTAATTGTCTGTATGTTCATGTTTGCATTGCCATTTTGAATCTCTGTGAGACTAATTTGGTTGTATAAAAGCTAAATAAATAAAATAAATGTATATGGCACCAAAATATGCCTATAGCAGGGTGTGTCTGTATCTCTGTCTGTCTCTTCACAGCACACTACATGAAAATGGTGCCAAATAAGACTAAAAGTGGTTCTTTGGTTCGTAAACAAAAATGCAAACTGTTTTGGTGCACATTTGTAAATTTTGCTATGGAGAACTGTTAGGAGTGTGTAAACTAAGTGGAACAATCAGTGGCATAACAGGATCTTTGCCCCCTATACAAAACTTGTATCTCTTTCCCCACAAAAGTAGACCAATCACAGCTCAGCTCACATTGCTATGTGCCTACAGAGAACCAGTGGCGCCCTCCTCCCCTCCACACAAGCTCACGTTAGCATCATCATTGGTGATGTGTAAGTATTGTTCAAGAAGATACATTTTACAGTGGGCTACAGTGATACAAATATGTATATAATGCATATCACTGTTGCCTAATGTAAAAAGATGTAAAGTAAAGTATTTCTCCCACCACTGTTACTGCTAATTAACGTGGCAGTCTGGAAGCCTCTTCAGTTGTACAGTTCACTCTGTTATTAGACCCTGTGTATACAAGGAATTAGGGGCTTTGGGGTGGGTACTGTATAAGACAATGGTCAAGACATGCATCTGCTCCTCTGAAGGGTGGTCCAGAGTAGACAAAACATGTTTGTTGAAGATTAGACAATACAGTGTTGTCTGGTAACCACAACAGGGGCATACAAGGTCGAACCCAGTCTTAGTGATACCCTAGTTCCTAGGGTATACAGTATAATCTTAGTATGTTTCTTATTGACAGTTTGCTGATATAATGCTATGATCACAAGATTGCCCAAAATCCTAATCTGATCCTCTCGGACAGGGATTCAATGTTTTGAACTATCTGTTGAGGTGATCAACTGAATTAAACAACCTGATGTTCGCTTTCCTCCCCAGGTACGTAGTCAGACTGTATCTTTATTATTCATATACAAATTATTGACTTATTCTGTGCATGTATTGTTCTAATTAGCAGCCTAAAATAAGATGTGAAAGCAATGGTGGTTTTCACTGTCTGAATGGGCGATCATGACATCCTTTGGTTAAGTGATAAAGTGATAACTTTAGAGAATATACTGTACCAAGTAAAAGCTGAACGTCAGCTTATACTTGAGCTGAAGTTGGCCGAAGCAGACAAAGAAAGTCACAACAACAACATAGCACTCCTATTCTGCCTGTTGCTACTGTATTTGTGTAGCATTTGTACACAACGGATGTTGAAGGATTTATAGGGTTGTTGAATGATTTGCATAGGCTGTGCATCAAACATCCTATTGTCCTGCTTCTCCCAACAGATCATGCTACAATGTATAAATAGGCCTACAGCCACCAAACGTTAGGATACCACAGCCTGGGTTACCACAGGGAATACATTTGCACCTGCCCCCTACATTTAAATGTTTTGCCTATAATGACATGGATTGAAAGTGGTTAAAGAAAATGTTGACAATGAGCATGTCCTTGAAAATAGCATTATATTAGTTTTCTATGCATTTAGGACTACTTTAAGAACAAGAAGGTTGGTTTGAAGACATTGAAAAGCAGCTTGGCTTCAATCGCCTGTGTAAAGGAGGGAGCATTTTTGACTAAAATGTAACTTGGCTTCAATAATTTCTTAACCAGCCAACTTCAAAGATTTTCAGAAGATCTACAAGCTCACAACATTGGCTATTTTCGCTACTTTTGTGTGACACTGTCATACAACAAAATATAAAATAGGGCTACTTTTATATTTTCTATTCATATGTATGTTTTGCCCCGTCCGTCCGTCCGTCCGTCCGTCCGTCCGTCCGTCATTCTGTCTGTGTACAGCTAATCTCTGGCTCCGTTGGCTTGCTCGCAGTCAAACTGTGCACACACACTCCCTGGATACCACAGCAGAACCTCTGCCCCAAATTTTTCACATGGGCCTTTTATTGCGCCACCAGGAGGCCGATTTGTGCAAAACATATTTTTTGACAGTACTCCTTCAGATTTTGTCCAAAAATCCCGCACATTGGTACACAGTATATCTATAGTTATTAAACGAAATACGTCTTTCAGATTTTTCATATTCCATCCTGATTGGCTTAAAATGGCTTCCAAAGTTTGCAGGAGTGCTCCGTTTTGAACAAAATGCCTCAAATCATGAACACAGCATGCAATTTCCTTGAAATTTTGCACGCATATTTTATTTCCACTATGCCGAGGAAGAAATGCCACTTGAAAATGTTCAAATCGGCCTCATGGTGGCGCTATAACAGGCTGATTTGTGTTTTTACCTATAACTGCACCGATCTGTGTAAAACTTTGTAAGCGCACTCCCTAGAGGTCAAGGCCCTGCATCTGCCTTTTATAGCGCCACCAGGAGGCCGACTTATGTAAAACATTTTTTTTTATATTACTCCTTCCGATTTTATCCAAATTCACGCAAATCGGTACACATGATCTTTATAGTCATGTGATCAAGACGGATGTGTTTGATCTTTCATATTCCATCCTGATTGGCTAAGATTGACATCTAAAGTTTGCAGTAGTGCCTTTGTTTTGAACAAAATGCCGCAAATCATGAACGCAGCTCCGATTGCGGTGAAACTTTGCTAGCACATTCACACTATGTTGAGGAGCAAATGCCACCCTTTTAACATTGGCCTGTTATAGCGCCACCAGCAGGTCTAGTTTAGAAAAATCATTTTGAAAAATGTTTGAACAAAATGCCTCAAATCATGAATGCAGTGTCCGATTGCCGTGCAAGGCCTAAGAAGAAATGGCACCCTTTTCACATTGGCCTATTTTCACATTGGAGAACTGTGCTCGGAAGAGCACTTTTTCTAGTTTTCATTATATTACTGTACTTTGATATTTGATCTTCTGTAACGTGTATTGCAATGCCTGTGACTATACAACATGAATAAACGTACTGTATGTAGAGTACTGCATGTACAAAAATGTACTGTTGTGTTATTAGTCAATTGTGACTCTCTGGGGTTAGATGTACAGTAAATACAATAATGTTATACCGTTGATGAATCAGAGGGTGAATGATTTACAGCATTGAAGTCAGCTAAAACAATGAATCCTCTAAGCAATTTTTTTTTCTCCCAGGGATCAAATATGCGTACTATTTAACCCATTTTGGGTGGGAACCCCTATTTGTAATAATACCTTTCAGGACGGGAACCCCTTTTGGGGTTCCTGTTGCTATGTACAGTATATAGCAACATACATTTGAAGTTTTTCAGAAAACTTAGGTCAGGGTTTAGAAGGCGTTTTTAGACCTCAGCCTCAGTTCTAAATGGGTTAAATGCCATTCCATCTCTTCCCTCTTAAAAATAACAATAAGAAATCTTGGTGCCCAGTTATGGTGTACTGGTTGAGGTGGGTCAAGGCCTTGTATTATATGTGTGCCTTGACAGCTGGTCTGTGAACTCCTGAAGGAGAACGACTCATTTGATAAACAAATCCTCCTTCCCGACCAGGCCAGCAAGCAGAGATGCCATCAATGCAAATTTGGCATTGAGTACAAAGTCAAAGTTTACAAAATATCCAGAAGCAAACACCACACACACACACACACACACACACACACACACACACACACACACACACACACACACACACACACACACACACACACACACACACACACACACACACACACACACACACACACACACACACACACACACACACACACACACACACACACACACACACACACACACACACACACACAGTCTCTCTCAGTGGCTCTCTACTGACAGATGTGCCCACGCACTTGCAGTCCTGACTCTACTTCTCTACTTCTGATGGTAGTTATGTAGTACTACCAAACTTTGCTTGATAATAACACGCCTGTTTGCAGCATCTACACCCACGGTAAGAGTGTTTCTTCATATAATAGCTTGACTTGGTGTTCTTTAAATGAGATTATCTGGGTAAGATACTTCCCCATAGATAGTTTTCTGAACCACGGTAGGGATGCACTTACTACATCTCAAATTTGTATCATTGTAATAGTAATCAGAACACATGCACCGAAACTAAAGTTGTGGTTTGGAAATTATATTGGAAATTATGAATTAAATGTGAATCCACTTATTGAATGTTTTGGATAGATTGTGGACAGAAAACAATTTCTCGGGGCAAGCAAGTGCACTTGTAATACTCTTTCAGCCTTCCAGAAAAACACAATAATTTCCAAATTACAAGATAAGTAGCAGATTTCAGATACAGGGTGAAGAGATTACATTTTTGAGATTTATTTGGCTTATTGAATACAAATATTTTGCAAACTCGGTCAAACCCAAAACCTAAATTAAATGGATTATTACAGTATGTGAATCAATTTGCAAAGACCTTACATAGATTTTGGTTATTAAAATGCCACAACTTGATGCCACATGCCCTTTTGCCAAGTGCTCTGTTAGTACATAGGGCCCTGCACACTGGTCAAGTGATTCCCAAACCACTGTGCTGGTTTGCTATTCTAGCCATCAAATTGGATACTACATCTGGGACAACAACTGAATGCCAGTCAGAATATAAAACTAACAGTATCTTCCATCCCAGGACAAGAGTTGATAACGACACTGTTGTTGAATGATGATTAGATCTTGTTACTAACTAAACATGGTACCACTGACCCCCCAAAAAAGTCTTGGTTTTGACAGCATTTATGCACCTTTGTAAGGCAAAACCTGTTACAAGATGGAATAGCGGCCATTTTATTATAATTTTGATGTCCATGCAGTGTTTCTAAATATGTGAATACTCTGAATTAGGAAGTCGTCAAGGTGCAGTGAATGGGCATGAGAAGGAGTAAAATTAAGTGGATATCAGTTGAAATGTTTACTTCTTTTAAATCTTATGATGCTTATAGTAAATAATTAATATGAGTGTTTGCAATTATTAACATGTTTGACTTGTGTCAAACCTGTGTGCGTGCGTGCGTGCGTGCATGCGTGTGTCATACAGTACTAATACTAATCCTGTTGTGGTACAATACTTGAGGAGACTGTATTGTGGCCTCCACCAACTCTACCCTATGTGGACATTAGCCAGCCCTATTTTATCAAGAGAATAAGGTGCAAGGTTGTAAGTGCAATATTGTGTAATAGACTCCCTTTAAATTCATACATTATGACGATGTATGCAAAGTAATGGAAACTGAAGTATGACTAGCTAAATTATTGCCCTCTCATTCCATGGGACTGTCCTCCAAGGTTTATGATTAACTATGACTTTAATGTTGCCACAATGAGCACCATTGTCAATTACTGTAGTCAAGTTAGTTACTGGAAAACTCATGGACTGTAATAATGTTCACAACTAAAGTCTATGTTTTGAAAGGGGAAGAGAGCACACAAGAGATCATATCAAAGGATGACATTGTGGTCTAATGTTGTCTGCACAGAGTTATGGGCACACAGTAGATGGTCCCATCTAAGCTCTTTTACAGTAACAGGAATAACAACAAGTTATGTTTTGGTAAAAACAAACAAAACTAAAAAGAATTTCTAGGTAAAGCTCTATATTAATTCCAAGTAATAATTGTTATAGAGTTCAATAACAGAGGTCTCCCCGTCCGAAGAAAGAAAATACATTTGCAGGTAGTAGTACATTATAGTACATTTTACTTTTACCAATTTTCAGGAGAGAGGTCATTTTTCAGCATCTATGTAGATTGTATAGATTAATGTTCCAGTTCCAATTGTGTCTGCACATTTTCTTTGGTTTCATCACTTCTAATTTCGCTTGTAAGTGCAATTGTATCCTGTATGAGTTGTATCCTGTATGAGCTGGCGAGAACAGCAGAGAGGTTTTCCTATTGGAAGTTGGCTGTGCTTTTGACTCAAGTTTAGAGGCCTTCCTTACTATACAAGTAAAATACCAACCATTAGTACAAGCCATTACACATCTAGGCTAATATGTGTCAGCTCATTGCTTTTAAATTTGGTTAGGGGCTTGAGGTTGTCCAAGTGTAAAGCAAAGCAGCTTGCAAAATACTGCTCAATCTCCTGCATTATAGGCAGTCGTTCTATTTGGAGGAGAAGATGCTTCCTGTATCCATAATTGTGTTTACATTTTGTAAACTTGTTTGAAGCCATGCACTGACGGGTGGCGTGGATGCAAAAAAGCTAGCAAAGTATTGTGCTTTCTCTGCTATAATTGGCAGCCGCCATATATGGCGGAGACGCTGCTACTTGTGCCCATAGAGTACATGCTTCTGACATGCTTATTGTATCATGACAGATTTTGTGAATTTAACCTTACTGCACCTATAATATTGGTGTCCTTGTATCATGCTCTCCTTTATTCTGGACATATATAAATTGTTAAAATGTGAGTCTATATTCCTTTCACTTCCATTGTCTAGCTATATTAATATATTGTCAATCTTCCAGGTTGACAATGTGGTTCAGAGCACTAGTGATCCTGACAGGAGTCACATTCATCTCCCATCAGGTAACAACGCATCTCAGTCCTGCATCTTTTCATTGACAGTTGTCAATGTTGTTTCCCAAGCAATGGGTCGGGACCCATTTTTGGGTCGCCGACATATTTTCATGTGTCGCGAGTAAATATCCTAAAAGAAAAATGCAGTATTTAAAAAAGATTTTAAAAAATCCATTATTTCAAAAAGATTTTCAAAAATGTACATATTTTCTAGATGAACATTTTCAAAAACTTTAGAAACATCAAAAACATTTTTCAAAAGTATTTGTACAATATGTATGTATTTTTTTAAAGGGTGAGGCACGTTGTGTGAGGCGTTGTCAGGCGCCGACCTTGTAGATCGGCTATTTTTACAATTAAATTGTGCTTAAAGTGTTTTGAGTCTCAGCTAAAAAATGTTTGGGAACCAATGGTTTAAAGTGTTTATTTTACGTTTAGAGTGTATAAATGCACATTATCCTCTATGAGACGTGATTGAAGTTTGAGATAACTGTGTGGTATCTTCTATGGATGGTATCACTACTATATATGTGTTTTCTCTAAGTGTGAAGTGCAATTGGTAGTTAATAATAATAATCCTTATGAATGAGAATGTTCTTGGTTGACAGGACGGCAGATACCCAATAACAGTTCTGAAGAGATTAGATTAGCTGGACATAATATGATTTAAGGACATAGATTATATTGCTTATTTCCATGTGTCTGTATATGAGATTTTTTTTATTTCAATAGAATTGTATTAATTTATTTACAAAATAAAAGAGTGAGTTTGCATGTGCCTATACATTTTAAGATTCTGCACAAATGAGTTGAGTGGGGTTTGAGTTTGAATCAGTAATTCAACATTTAAAAATGTAATGTACTGTAAATGTATTCCATTTAGTGGTGATACTGTATGCATTGGTCTTAAAATCGTCACCGGTAATTTAACTGGCTGATTGATTTATCTCTTTCTCAATGCAGATCTTTGCAACGGGTGAGTGAATATACAACATTAACTTCAAAATCTCTATTTTAGAAAATCTTTTCTTATCCAGAGCAAGGTCTTGTGTCACCATGACATAAATGTACTATGATGCATAATGTAAATGCATCATACTGTAACATGATGTCTTCAGTGATTTGACTGCACAGTCTCTTATAAAAGTTGATATTGTGCATTTAAATTGTGTAATAGCCAAGCACATGATTACAATGTTTGTGCTGATTCATGCTCTTGTTTTAGACACCTACATTGCTGAACTCATGATACAGAGCAATGTCACCTTGGATGAATCCACCTTGTTAACAACACTGAATGGTCCATACAATGTGAACGGGAATCAAATCAACATCATAAAGACTGAACTGGTGGCAGGTATTGTGTTGCTGTTTATATATATTGTAATTTCAAATACATTCTAATTTAATCACAGTAATAATAATGGATTTTATTTATAATGCATTTTACATTTGTGTAAATCTCAAAGTGCTACAATAAGCAATTGCATTAAAAAAAAAAAAACATCACACCACTAAAAAGATCTAAGAAACTGAAACAAAACATTTAAAACATGAGGGCATAAAGCCTAGAGGTAAAACCAATGTAGCAAAAAAATAAATGCTTTGTTAAAAAGGTCCTCTCTTAAAAGAGTCAACCGACTGTGGTGAGGCGAGCAGAAGGCCCGGTCAAAATATACAAAAAGTGAAAAGAATATACGTTTTAAAATAGAATTTAGAAAATGCGATAGGGCCTACAATGCGCTCCGCTCAACTCATGATTTTAACATTAAAATGAATGGAATTGTGCGGGGAGTCATCGTATATTGCAACATCATACCGTCCATCAATGGGTGCACAATCAAAACAAAAGGTCACATGGCAGAGGAGGAGTTTAAGTTGTAAACAGAGGTGGGCTTGTTTTACCAGAGTTTTTATGCACTCGATTGTGTCCTCTTTTTCCCCCCAACCAACTTTGGCTTCCGCCCCCATCTGGCGGAGTCAGGTTAACTTTGGCTATTTCTCATAGCTAAAATAGAATGATTTCATTTGGATAGTGCCGTCCATGGAAACGAAAGATGGACAGTGACAGTTGAAGAGAGAAATGCGAGGCAGTTTCCTGCCTCTGAAGCCCCTCTGGTCTGTGTTATCATAAAATGGTTTCTGATGACATTAAGTGAAAAATAGACCATGTAGTTGCTCAATATTGATTCATTTCAAATTTACAATGGCTACACTTAGGTGGGGTAGTCTTGGAGCTGTGGTTATGCAGAAGTTGGTTGGGAAAAATGGCCCACTTATTGCAACACACTCTGCCTTTGCCATACTTTGCCCATCATGTGACCAGGAGGGTATTGGGCAATGTGTCTTTAAATGAATGCACCCAATGCGAGTGCATGACTCTGGTGGAGACAAGTCCTTGACTTCACCTCAAATGCAAATATTTTTAAATCTTTGCGTTCCTCAAAAGATCAATTAATGCTTTGCGCAACAAGCAAGGCTGGCACATGAACATGTACGTAGGTTGATATCATTACAGTTATGTCTCAATGAAACCTTTATACATTGGATTGTCAAGCTATGTGATTAAAATGTTGCACTATAAGGCTTTAAGACAAGGCTTAAATGACCAAAGGGAACATAAAGATCATTATGACAAATTTTACTTTTAACCACTTGAGCCCCATTTAAAAGAAAATAGGGCAAATTACCCGTCTACAAGCTCACAATGTGTCTCTGTAGATCTGTTAATTTTGCTATTTTTTCATTTGTTGCCATTTTTTGTGACATTTTCTTTTAAAGTATTGTTTTTTGTTTTGTTTTTGTAGTTTTGAAAATGTCTGTCTATAACTGGGACGCTAAGTTGTAAGTGGTTAAGGCTGTTTGGTGAAGGCTGTGATGGATGTTTCTATTTAGAATGCCTACTTACTGGAAGTGAGACAGAATGCAACTGCACAGAAGGGTACAGCTGGACTAATGAGGTGTGCTACGACTACGGCTGTTGCAATGGCTCAACTTGCTATGCAAACATTTCCCACATCCCCACTTCAATCTGCATTGCCAAGGTCAAAGGTATGTAGTCTCTCAAGACAATCTTCGAATGCTACAGAGTCAATTTCCTCCCGGTCAAAGTTGAGAACAGGAAACTCATTTGCTCTTCTGAGCGAAATGATATTTGACTAATCACGACACGTTGATCACAATTCAGTTAGCTCCATATATGGGCACAAAAGGGGAATGCCCATATATGGGGATATACTGATGACATCAGGGATCACCATATATGGGCATTAAAGGGACAAGAACTGACAGATACAGAGACCTCCATATATGGGCATATCTGTCGGACTGCCGCGTAGCGGCCCAAACTCTAGTATATTTACAACACACACACAGATATACATTAGTGTCATGTACAGGTACAGTAGATCAGCTTGTATTGCATGGACCTGGTTGTCCCAGGTACGATTCCAGGCCAGCAATGTGTTGATGTGTGTCCCTGAGCAAGACTCTTAACCCCTAATTGCTCCCCGAGCACCATAGAATGGCTGCTCACTGCTCCTAGTTGTTATAGGATGGGTAAATGCAGAGGACAAATTTCACGTAGTGCATATACAGGTATATATACAGTGACAAAAAACACCCCAAGGAGTGGGGACTATTCTATGGATGAGGAAATAAGTACGGGCAGCTCTGTCATGCCTCAGAAGTGGCGTGCCATCTCCTGCCATGTGCCACTGCCGTCCGTTCTGTTCACTTGGGAGTATGTACTGTGTACAGTACAAGCAAAGTGCACAACAGAACTGGGGAGTATGGCTTCTCAAATATAGTCTTACTGGCTTCTCCAAAATGGCTGGCAGTAAAAAATGAACTAACTAACTAACTACGCCCCCTTCCATTACATGACCTATAGCCTATCACATATGATCCCTGACCAGGCCAAATAAAACATCAAGTTTCCTATACTTCATCTGCTAAAATAACTCTTGTACAAATGACCATCCTTTCCATGTTTGATTATGGGGATGTCATCTACAGATCTGCAGGCAGGGCTTGATGTCCTTTTATCGCTGGGTATAAATGTTCCTTTTATAACACACCACGGCACTCAATATATATGTAAAATAAATATGTAACGGCGTGAAGAAAAAGAAAAAAACGGCGAAAAACAGCTACATTTAGAAGCAGGCTCCGCGCAGAAGGCCCCCACCCCCCGTTGACAAAACGCTCCCGGGGGGCACCGAACCGTGGTCCGCGTTACATTAACCACTTGAACCCTAGCATCCCTTTTCTGAGGAGAACTTTAGCCAAAAAATAGCAGATCTACAAGCTCGTTGTGAGCTTGTAGATCTGCTATTTTTTGGCAAAGAGGTGTTTGGTGTAGAGGGAAAAAAGGGCAGACAAAGTAAACAAAAAAAAGTTAAATCTGAAACACAATTCTTATACAATATAGAGGGGGTCCCTGCTTCATCTCTCTCTCAGCTAGGGGGTCCTTGGCCTGAAAACGTTGAAGACCCCTGCTTTAATCCCAAGATCAGCCTTTAGGCTACTCTATTGTGGACAATGGACATCCTCTCAGAAAAATGTTGCCGTCCTTCAGACTGCTTGTTTTTATTTGTGTGTGTGTGTGTGTGTGTGTGTGTGTGTGTGTGTTTAATCATGATGAATTATTGTTTTTATCAACATAGTCCGCATCAATGGGACAGTCTCAAAATCTGAAGCGACTGAACAGACAGTAAAACAGAAGGTAAGTTCCATTCCACTCTCACTGAGATGCACTCCAATTTCAATAATTACATTTTTGATTCCCCTACTTCCTTTGTCCAACATACATGACCTCTGTATTACAGTTTATCTTGTATGTTATGTTTGTGTCCCAAACCCCTTATTTTTCTTTAAGCTTGAAGACGGCTTGAAAACACTGAATGGGTTGGAGGGTGTGAATATTACAAAATGGAGGTACTTTACTCAGTAGAGGTGTACTTTACTCATTTAAATGTTATCATTTGTTTATAGATGGTTGTTGCTAGGAGACATGATAACCTTTGTCGACATCCAGTAGGCTTACACCCAGCCATTTCAGGAAGGATATGCTCAAAAGCTGACTGAAAAGAACCTGAACTGGCATTTGGATTAAACTTTTCTGGCTTTTTTAGCAAGCTAGCCAACAGCTGCTTCTCTGATCGTTAATGTTGTTTCCCATGACAACGGCGGTTACCAACAGGATGTTCACAAAGGTTGGATTGTCACAGGCAGTGTTACTGTTTAAACCCTGAACCCATTTGTATTATGTATAGTTTATAATTTCACATATTGTCTTTTTCTGTACCACCGATGTAATTTTTTTAATGTTTTTCCACATGCCATTGACATCAACACTACAAACTGATATACATTGCCATAACATTAAAGGACCACTTCACCCATTTTCAACCCATCTTCATATATAATGATTGGTCCTCACTTATTATAATATGGTACCACTTTTGTCTACTCACTCAGTTTCTCAGTGTCTCAGAGGAGGGCTGTGGACAGTTCAGAAACCTGCGACAGTGACATCATCACTGGGGAATCCAAGCTAGTACAAACTGCAGGCTTTCTATTCCTGGAAAGTTAACATGCTATAATAGAAGCCGTTGTTCTCACATTAATAAAAAAAAGAAAAAGAAAACTTGTTTGAAATGACCAAACCTGCCTACCGATGATGATATCACTGGCGGGTTCCTGAACTGTCCACAGCCCTCCTCTGAGACACAGACCCTAGACAAAAATGGTACCATATTATAATGACCATTAGGGAGGAACAATTACATGAAGATAGGTTGAAAATGGGTGAAGTTGTCCTTTAATAATATTTAGTGACTGAATGTGGAAGCTAATGTAGAAGCTACTATAATAAAAAGTTATGCAAGCTCACTGTGAACAGTCTACTGGAGTTAACCACTTAAACCCCAGCATCCAAATTCTACGGAAACCTTTCGCAGAAAATAGCAGGTGAGCTTGTCGATCTACTATTTTCAGAAAGATATTTAGTGTTGAGTGAACACAATAAAGTCACCAGTATAGAGCCCTGAGGGACTCCACAAATGGGGTTTAAGTGATTAAATGGACCAATGACAAATATAAATACATTTCCCCTGCTGTGAAACCAACTGCAATTACAAATCACACATTTTAAAATGTACATTTACGTTTCTCTGGAACTGTATAACTTATGGCCTCTGTCCTCTACCCTGTGCTTATAAGCTCGGACCCCAGCATTGCTGACTTTGAGGCCGAATTCAGTGTCTTTTTTGAGACTTTGAGACTTCAGACGGCAGTGACTGAGCTGGAAACCAGTCTGGCTGCCATTATTCTTGTTGACACTTTAGGTATGTAAATAAATTGTTACATTTTTTTGCTTGGATCTGAATCGAAATAACCTACCTCTAACAAGTGATAGACTGCACGCTAGGACATACAGTATGGCATTATTAACATAGATACAGTATGGCACAGTTTCGTTTTACGAAACTTTTCTTGGCAAGTTGGCGTCATTTTCCCCCCCTACAACTGACACAGGCCAGGTTCACTTCAGCATAGAGCAAGGAACACAGGGGCTTTGGTTATGCTGTATCCTGCACAACCAAAGCCCACAATCACTATTTCAAGAAACAAATTGAGCTTTTACAGTGTCAAAATACAAACAATCTTCATTTTTTTAATTTAAAATCTAATTTCAGTTCTGAGCCTAACAACAAGCATATATTTTTTGATTAAAGAATCTAGTTCATGATGACAACTCACATGAAACTCTTCTCCCTGCAACACATCCCTCTGTGATAAGGAAGTCTATTTAGCCACTTTCAACCTGGTGAATACATTTACATACTGTATATATCATATTTACATTTTATATATTCACACACAAAAAAAGGATTAAAAAATGGCAGATGTTCAAGCTCACAACGCGTTGCATCGTGGCTTTTTCAAAAAAATAGGACTCAAGTGGTTAAGCTGTGAAATGCTCTTGCTCAGTCTCAAGCTTCTCTCAACCATTCCTACCACAATTCCTGCATTCCTCTCATTTGCTAGGCTTAGTTTAAGGTGTATGCAGGGAGTGACAAATAGATGCCAAAATGCCAAAATGTATACTCTCATTCATTCTCAGTAAATCATGTGAGTTGTCTGACTGAAGTACTTTTACAATTACAGTTACAGATTAAACCTAACAAGAACAAATGACACACGTTTATACTAACACCCATCCCCCAAAACAGGAATGGTCTGTATTGACTACCCAATTGACACAGTGTTGTATGAAGAAGACGCTACGTTGAATTGTTCTTTTGGAGAGGCAACAGACAGCTCTGGCTGGAACCTGGCCCGGATGGACAGTCGGTTTGAACTCAACCTAGGCAGCGTTGTTGAGAGCATGGATGACTGCTCTACAAAGACTCAGTCTTGTGTTGAGCTCACACTCAAAAGAGTGACAGGGACCTGGGCAGGCAAGTATCTGGGAGAGCCAGGCATAATGCCTACCTCGAGTGAAAATAGTCAAGATTGTGACGGTCCTGGGGAACAACAAAGATGACATATGTATCCTCCTATATTAAAATTGGCGGGCGGGCTCCTTCTAAAGGGCGCAGCTTAGCGGCCCCAACCTCTAGTACTGTATAATCCCAAAGATTTTATTGGTTGCCTTGTTTTTTTACACATTGGGAACCTACAGTATATGTTGTCACGGTGCCAAGAATTACAAGTTGCTCTGCTGTCTACATTAGCTGGGTCTCATCTGTTCTTAACTGGTGTAAAACTAAAATGTTCTCCACAGGTACATACGAGTGTGGCTTCACCAGTGGCTCAGTCAGACATACAGCCAAGGCAAAGCTGATGGTGGCACTCCTGCCTGACACCATCACCATGACCACTGACCCTCTGACAGTGGACTGTAAAGAGGGTAGGAAAGTTAAAGTTACTGCTGCCATCCAGAACATCCAGAACATCACAGAAGAACTGGTGACCACATGGTCCTACAGAGAGGAGGAAAAAGGCCCTATAAAGCCAACTAGAAGTAAGTTGAGCAAGCCCTATGCTCTAGGTTTATGTTGGGACATATATTCGCTGTCGTGTGGAACTGTATTGTACTGTATGTCCCAAATCGTTACTTTTCAGTAAATGGAAAAAAGACCCTGGGCCCTATTTTCCACCCTGCGCTATCCCTTGGCACTAACCGCTACCCGTTAATTACGCACAAGGCGCTGTCCCCAAACGGTATATTACGGCCACGCTACCTGCTATACATTATGCCGACTCCAATATTTGCGCCTGGAGGTGTGGCCATGGGCGTGTTGTTGCGCTATCCCTAAAATTGCTATCTTGCCCACACACGTATGGGAAAGTGCATAGCGGATTCTAAAACCACCCGCTATGCCAAATCTGATTTGTAGAGCCGCCGTTGGGAGTCGGGCCGGGCGCACAACATTCTCCCTCTCTCCTAATTCTCAACGAATCTCTGTGATTCTAATTATCAGCAGAAGTGAGAGTGTGAATTCATTGTGTCAATTGTGTTTATACAAGATGATAGTCTATTCAAACACAATGATTTGTGCTGCGCGGTGCTGTTCGCTCCAAAATACACACTTCAGTTATATTAATCCATTGCGCAGGAAATAAAGAACGGATTACAATAATATAACATTCTCTATAATCAGTAACATGTGGGTGATAATTATGTCTATCAAATATGGTTTTATTTAAAGGCAATCAAAGGCTAGAGCGTATGATGCAAACGTTGGGTATAGTGTCCAAGCGCCTCAGTTTTCAGGGCAACACTTGTGATTGTCATTACAATTTTACTGTAATCCACAAAAGTGTGACCGTTAATTCCTTGGGTTAATAAATTGTGTTATCAGCAATTACCAGTTACGTTTATAAAGGCAAATAAAATGTTGTTTGATCTGCGTTTGCTATAACCACACAGACCATTCAGTTAAATTAATCCAGAACACAAGCAATTGCTGTGATTTAAAGTTCTCAATAACCAGCAATGTGTGAGTGATAATCCGATGTATCAAATATAAATGTATTCCAAGGCAAGGTCGGACTGCCTCTTCCATGGGCAGAGAGGGAGAGAGAGTGTAAGATTGCACTGGGGATAACGGCTTGCGCAGCCTGGTCATAGAGGCAATGGCATCTGGCACACTGATTGGTTTTATTAATGTAACGCCCAAACCACACCTACGCATAATGTAACAGGTAGCGCAGGTGTTTTAGGGATAAGGCTGACGTCGGAAGACACTGTCATACGACAAAGTATAAAATAGGGCATTCATTATTGAGCCGATCTACAAGCGAGCTTGACGATCTGCTATCTTTGGTGGATGTGTTGCACTTTCCTCTTTCCACAACCAAATTCCCCCAGATTCACATTCTGGGACAGCAATCCTAGAATCTCCTGAAAATGCTTCTCAGACGATGTCTCCCTCTCAGCTTTCCTATTAAACTGACAGCCCCTATACAAACATTATGTAGGGACTGGACTTTGCACTTAGAAATTAAAGATGTATTGAAAGATATTTCAGTCAATGTAACTTCATGTTAAGGTGACGGGAACATCAGCTACTACGATGTCGAGCAAGAGATTGACTGCAAGGAAAGAGAAACAGCGCAAACTTTCAGTATCTTTTTTAAGAACCTGCAGAACCAAGTCAAGAATGGAACTGTGGATATTCCAGTGATTTACGGTAGATCTGAATGTCATTACACCTTTGATAATGTAGTGCAGAAGAATTATTCATTATACTATATTAGATTGAAAAAATAGCCAGTCACAATTAACGATTAAAAAATGCTTTTTCGGGCCATCTTCTCAATGCATAATGTGACTTTTGATTGATTTAATCATGTAGCGGGTAGTAAATTTTGTAAGGAAATCGAGGAGGAGAATATAGCTTGGCCAAAAGCCCCAGATGGAAGCACTGTCATCAATCGAACATGCCCTCAGGGCAGAGTTGGCTACAGGGAGCGGACATGTGAAGGTGGTCAATGGAAGGCGGTTTACTCCAACTGTGTCAATGAAGAGCTGAACAAAGCAAAGATAGCAGCTGAGGTAAGTATGGCATCACAATATGTGCATTACTTTTACCCATTTTACCCATTAACCATTTGGATGGCGTCGTTTTCTGGGATAAAAGAAACAATTGTTTAAAATTGTAAAAGGGTCTCCAAAAGTGCTTGTAGGTCTAGCGTGAAAAACACTGTTAATTTCATACAAATTATTTAGAGAGTTTATTAGTCTGATAGCAAAAATACTTAATTTTTCACAGTACACTCATCAGTAGAACCCATTACCAATAAGCTTAACAATCATATTGTGATTATGGTAGACACTATTTTCAAAGGCTATCATTAACGTATCTTTTGTTGTATATTTCTAGAACTTTCTGAAGGGACTTGGGGCTACAAATGAGGTAGCTCTGGTTATCTTCTCTGGTCTGTTGAACAGCACCAAGTCTGAAGCCAGTACACCCACTGACACCATGGCTGACCTGGGTGCATCCATCACTATTCTCGATTCCATAGCCATTGCATCGGAAAACATCATTTTGGACGAAAGTCTCTTTGATGTGAGGCTGCCGTTACATTTGATTACAATTATTAATTCCACATGGCCTCCACATACTGTAAATTGTGTACATTAGGCCAATTGATAGGCATTTATAGAATGAATGTATTGTAACAGTAATGTAGAATTAATTTTGCTCTTTGTTTTAGGGCTTTCTCGGTGCAGCAAGCAATATGCTTAACCAGTCATGGGACAAGGTTAACAAGTCCATTGAACACGGAATGTCAACAAAGTACCTTACGTCTGTGGAAGATCTAGTTAAAAATATCAAGGTCAACAACAGTGAGGGTCACAACACAGAAAATGTAGAGCTCAAAATCTGCCGGGCAAACAGTAGCTCAGACTGCAACCGCACAGTGTTTGGCGTTGGCGTCAACCTGGACAAGAGTTCTGGAATCATCAAAACCATGGCGATGAAAAACCTTGTCCCAAAACTCCCCGACAGAAACTCTGAACATATCCGTGCCTCGGAAATGTCCAGCCTTTTGGTATCAGCTACGGTGGCGAACAGCACAGGCTCATCCATAAACATTACACTGGCCTTCCCCGCGGAGCTGACTACCGATACCGAAGCTAAAGCTCACTGTGTGTTCTGGAACACCACCACCGAAGAATGGTCAGGCGAAGGTTGCAGCTTGAAAACAGGCATGGACAACTTCACGCTCTGCCAGTGCAACCACCTTACCTCATTTTCTTTTCTCATGTCCAAGAACCCTGTCGTGCTCCCGTTCGAGAAGGAGATCACTTTCATAGGCCTGGGTGTGTCCATCTGCTCCCTGCTAGTCTTCCTCATCATTGAGGCGTTGGTGTGGTCGGCCGTGGTCAAGTCCAACCTTTCGCTTTTCCGCCACACGGCCATGGTCAACATCTCCATCTGCCTGTTCTTGGCCCTCTGCAGCTTTCTGGCTTCCATTGACCCCGGTAGCCTCGGTGACACCGTGTGCCTGGTCCTGGCGGTGTGCAAACACTTCTTCTTCCTGGCCATGTTCTGCTGGACGCTGTGCCTGAGCACCATGCTCGTCCACCAGCTCATCTTCGTCTTCAGTCCACTCAGGAAGAGGGTGTTCATGTTCTTATCCAGCATTGTGGGCTACGTCTGTCCCGCCGTCATCGTGGGTGTCACCTACGTGTATTACAGGTACACCAAGAAGCCCTACCATAAAGGCTGCTGGCTCACCTACGACACGCTCTTAAAAGGCTCCTTGCATGCTTTTATCCTCCCTATGGGAATCGTTGTTATGACCAACATGTTCTGCATGGGCGTGGTCATCCTAACGCTGACGAAGAACACCGTTTCTGACGGCAGTGACAAGGACAAGGACACGGCAAAGGGTATCCTGAAGGTGGTGGTCATCCTAACCCCCCTCTTTGGGGTGACATGGTTCCTGGGCTTCTTAATGCTTATATTTGACATCCCAACCTATCCCTGGGCAGTCTTTCTTAATTACGGTTTCACCATCCTCAACAGTTTTCAGGTATTTTCCAACAATTTACAATTTTCAAGCAGGAATATGGAATTATTTGTCTGTTGTTAATGTCTATATGTTTCTATCCAGGGCTTCTTCATTTTGATAACAGGGTGTTTTGCGGAGCAAAGGGTAAGTCAATTTGCAATATTCATTAGTCTGTTTTTATCACTCCTTAATCCATATATTTAAATATGTACCCGTCAATCCCCTTTGATAACAATAAGCATTCCATTTGTGTTACTGATCAGGTCCGGGAAGAACTTTTCAAGCTCATAATGTCTAAGGTAAGCCATGGATCAGTATTCTAGTATTGCATGACAATATTGAGTTATTAGACAATATGTAGTTATTGAGACACCCCGAATCGAAACAGGATTCAAGAACAATATTTCAAATGCCAACCCTAGGCAGAACTCACACAAAAGGGGAGAAAATGATTTGGTGAGAGGATTCATTAGTCCCTGTATTTAACAAATCTGGGTATTTTACAAACTTGGACCTGGTTCCTTCCTAAACTGAGTGTTTAGGAACTTGTGTTAATGAAGCTACGGTACAAAATACTAATACATTTGACAGGCTTTACAGAACAAAAGTCTGGGTTAAATAAATAGCCTAATAAATAAGCAATATAAATGCAAGATTAGGTAGACGTAAATAAATGATTAAGATAAACAATAGATTACAAAAAGGAAAGGGAAATGGAAGGGAGCTGCCCACTCTTTTTTTAAAACAACATGAAGGTCTTTACACACCAGGTGCGCTTTTTCTTTTGTGATAATTCAAACGAAAATATATTTTTTTGAACAGTTATTTGTGTCAAGAGTACACTTTTCACAGTGAATAAAGGCGTCAAACTGTATGAATGAGGCATCAACTATATTAATATTCACAGATGGATTTTAGTATTGTTTATTTGTCACGCCCCCAAGGTGTAAGACCTTATAGGGAACCCCTGGGTTAATCACTTGAACCCCAAACTCGCCCCTATTCTTGGGGGGAACATTCACCAAAAAGAGATTTGGTGTAGAAAGAAACGACAGCAAGACCAAGTACAGTTGTACAGTAACTCAGGTCCGTTTCATTAAGAATAGAGGGTTTAAGTGGTTCATTTGATTCATGTCATTTTTCAGGCACCATTAAAAGGAAAAAGTGACAGCATGAAACAGTTGACCACCACTACAAAAGGGAGATGAAAACTGAGGTCAGTACTGTATTTACTTTCATTATTGGCTGTTTTGCAAGTGTCCATAAAAGAATGATTTAAAAGGGATGCTATCATAATTTTCATAATATATCAGTGTGTGTGCGCGTATGTGCGTGCGTGTATTTGAAAACCCTGCCGATTTAAAATCTAAATAGCCTCTTGGTTATTTCTGTATTTCAGTGTCAGTTCTGTCCACTCCAAATAAGGAGCTCTGAGACTCACATACAGTATGCAACTCTACAACCAGAAGAACTGATCTGTGGATTTGTCTATTATTGGACTGATCCAATGATGGTTGCTATGGCCAACGTGTAGATGACTGGTGTAAAGATAGGTTTATGTTCAACTGAAATGATGTTACTATAGGATGTCAGTTTTAAGAATGAGTTAAGTGGTCATGATGATCTCAATCTGAAATTGATTTCACAGAGATTGCTCGTCCACACAGTGGAATTAAAATCGACATTTTACACTCTTAGAGTCGAATTAACCTTCAGGATTTTGCAGTGTAACATAATTAGTTTGGCTACTACGGTAATTCATTTGTTAGTCAGGTTTGTTATGTGAAAATTGAGGCTGCGGAAACCATTCTAAATGGCTGCAAGTCAAGATGAAACATGTAATAAAATGCTGTTGTTCTAAACACAACTGAGAATGTTCAAGAATATTGAACAGCTAATGTCCATTTCAGCTACAATAATATTGTAAACAGTAATGGCATATACACCTGTATGTGGACAGAGAAAAGTGTATCATCTTAATTGTCCCTAATGCTCCCCAGTGTAAAGTAGCAGGGCATTGGTTAAACAGAGTGATGTGACTGGGAACTGATATGAAAGCCTCACAATGTAACCGTTTTTGCTGCTCTCAAGATGGACTCTCCCTCAATAGTCGTGTAGAATGTAAATACAATAAAGCTGAGTTTCTTGCACAACTAGTGGACTTTTTTGCTTAGACCAGTGGTTCTCAACCTGTGGGCTGGGGCCCACCGGTGGGCCGTGAGGATATTGCAAGTGGGCCCCCAAATAATTGGCAAAACACAAACAGTTTAATGATAATAGAACATGAATTAATTCACAATCGATTGACTGGTCATACATATAAACATGCTCTGAAAATGCACGCGGCCCACCCATCTGACCACTTAAGACCACTATCGAGATTTTTAAGTGGGCCTTGATCCAGAAAAGGTTGAGAACCACTGGCTAAGACCTATAATACTGCTGTAATACTGCTGTGATGCTGCTAGAACACGACAGCCACCAGAGTCAGATTTTTGAAAGCTTTGGGCCCATGATGGACACTCACTGATTCATGTTTTCATTGTTTAGCTTTTTGTTCAACAAGTTTAAGCGTTTAATCTTGGACTAGCTGCTAAACAAATGATGTAACAGAGAGAAGAAAAGCAAAATATGTGGCTCTTTGATGATGGATAAGGAGTACAGCATAATAAAATATGGCCCACCCCACAAATGTACCCACAATGCTTTGCATAGTGACATAACATAAAATATTACCCATTTAGTCATGTTGCATGAATGTAATCACCATAATGTTGAGAAAACAATGCAACAACATGCATACAAAAGGCAATATGAAAAAGACCAGCAAGGTATACATATATTTTAGTGTATATATTTAGCAACTGAACACTCCATTGCAATATTATGGATCACATTGGCTCCACTTAAACAACTTTCAACCTGGAATCTCTATGTTCAGTAATGCAAGTAACAGGTTATTTCTTTGCTGAGTATTATTTCTACTCTAATGAGATGTGGTTACAGTACACTATACTTCTATATTGTAAAAATATTATCATTACTTTGTTATATTGGGAGAGTCTGCTTTGTTGGCAATTATTGATAGCTAAAAGTATGGTTTTGAGACCTGTTTAACCATTTACATTAATGAGACTGAATTGAATCACTAATAGTTTCTCACTCACAGAGCAGAAGCAACAGATAGAGATGATTACAATATCTGGTCTCCCCATTTAGCTGCGGCATACCACCCAATGGTATACCATACCACAGTCGTGTAGTGGTTGAGGTGGGTCAAGGCCTTGTATTATATGTGTGCCTTGACAGCTGGTCTGTGAACTCCTGAAGGAGAATGACTAATTTGATAAACAAATCCTCCTTCCTGACCAGGCCAGCTTGCAGAGATGCCGTCAATGTAAATTGGGTCTTTGAATACAAAGTCAGAGTTTGATGAATGTCCTGTCACACCGGTGCACACACACTAACTATATATTTTTTTTTAAAGAGAGTAAAATGCTGTAATAGGGCATTAAAATTAATTAAATTAAATCCATTGAGTGGACTAGACAAAACATAGGGCAACCTAAGACTGAGCTAAAAGCAAGAGAAGGTCTTTAAATAAGAAAGAAAATGGCCAATGGACTAACCAGTCCATAAGCAGTATGTGGTGAATTGACATAACAAATACATTGGGATAAAAAGCAGTAAAACTGCCACACAAAAAGAAAGAAAAATCATTGTTAATTGAACATTAATGCTCATCGTGAATCCTTGTCCTTGAAGGCTAAAGTCCAAGCCAGACATTACAATGAAATAATGAATTCAGATAAAAACGTCAATAGCCAGATCACGTCGATAAAAAAAGTTATATACTTTATCATTTTAAAAACTTTAGCAAACAAGACTTTGAAAAACATATCCATGCCGGAGTATGAGTATTTTTTTAAGTAAAAAAGTGTGAAATATCCTGTACTAATCTCTATGGTGGTACAGCATGCGTATTGAGACCCACCAACTGTATGTACCCTTGCTGTAAATACACTGTGGGCATTTACTACTACTGCTGTATGGATGTGTGTGACATACGCAAATCATGTAGTGGTACAGTACTTGACGAGACTGTAATGTGACCCCCACCAACTGTACCCTGTGTGGACATTAACCAGCTCTATTTTTTCAAAAGAATAAGGTGTCTGTATTGTGTGATACAGTCAATTTAAATTGACTAAAATGCAAAGTGATGCAAACAGAAATATGACTAGCGAAATTATTGCCCTCTCATTCCATGGAAAAAAATGTATGAGTCATATAATGTCCTCCAAGGTTTATGATTAACTATGACTTTAATGTTGCCACTATGAGCACAATTATAGTCAAGTGAGATTTGAAAACTCATGGACTGTAATAATATTAACAACAAAGTCTATGTTTTAAAAAGAGAAGAGAGCACACATGCACTTTTACTTAATGTTGTAATCCTGATTATTAATCAAAAAGAGATTAGGGCAAGGTGCCACAGCTGACCAAATGAGTTTCAATTAATTGCCAAGTTTCACAATTTCATAAGCCAATTAGCCAAAATATAAAATCCTGATTCACTCGACATGGGGTATTATCATGCTACACAGTTCTGTGTACACACCTACTGTACTGTAGATGGTGATATCTAATATTACCATATTTTACATCCTACTATCCTACTATCCTACTTCCTACTATCCTACTATCCTACTATCCTACTATAATCCTACTATAATTCTAGTAACCTCTGTGCGTGCGTTTGTAGTGGTGGTGGTGAAGCTACCCGGTTCTCCCCACTGGCTGGACCAATTGCTCTGATTTTGCACACAGCCATTGACCATTACCATCTGAACTTAACTGTGAAGCCCGTTTTTCAATTTCATCAAATCTCAGCTTCTTATTAGCGTTTTTGTGTCAAAGAATGTCGTCCCATAGCTGCGGCTGCCCAGCTATGGGACAAACTGCCTCCCGGGTTGCCAGATCATGTGCGTATATCCCCCCACGGCTGCGCCGACCGGGTATGGTCTAGTAATAAATAACTAATTTAGCTAAAAGCAGCTACTAACTAACAGGTCTATACTGTATCCCAATACGAGTGAGGAACATGATCTTAACTTTGTTACACGAAAATTGCCTTGGATCTTTCTTCTAAATTATTAATATAACCGAAGATAACTTTTAGAAAAACAAGGTTATGATGATCATGTTTGCAAAATCAAGTGACACACTTTTTAAGTGGATGATATGTTGCAATATCTCCACCTATTGGTGAAATATTTGTATTTTCCTTTCCCTTTATTTTCTTCTCTGAACACTATTGCAATATTACAACTATTTGTGGAAATGTATGTACAGTATATTAGTGCTACAAATACAGTTTCTGACAAACAGCAGTACTTCTGATAGGCGAACGCTGTAATGACAATGGAGGTGTCGCCAAAAAAGACTAAATGAATGTTACACAGTATTACTTAAAGTAGGCCTAGCAGCTCATAAACTTTGGAAGACACTTACTGTATTGCCCAAAATCATTTGTAAAGATGTGACATCTGAACAAAGTGAGGTTGTCTTACATTAGAGGACTGGACTTTTATCATTATCAGGGTTTAAATTGCACTGGAAACAGCCCGAGATGATCTCCAGTACACATCATATCAAATACGGTGCTAGACACACATCTATTCTGCCAATTGTAAACAAAAAGCTACAACAGTAAACTCGCTCACCTGTTGTTTTACTTACAGTACCTTTTCTCGCTGTTGTGTCCAGGATACAGGTTACAGTGGGCACGTCAATGTTAAATTGGCAGTTTTTTCTAAAATTAAAAAAACAAAATAAAGAATAAGTATGATTTTAACACGCACGGTAGGCTACATCATTATCAGACCTACAATTTACCCTTTAACTTCTTGTTTATGCCCGAACTGACTGAATATCACAAGTTTTGTTGCAATTTGTAGAAATATTGGGCCTTAAATGTAAAACAAAAACAAATTATTTATGTATTTATTTATTGCCAACGCGGAAGGAGGCGTGGAGCTTACTATGAAAGTCTGCTCGGCTTGTGTGTGTGTGTGTGTGTGTGTGTGTGTGTGTGTGTGTGTGTGTGTGTGTGTGTGTGTGTGTGTGTGTGTGTGTGTGTCTGTGTGTCTGTGTGCAGTGCACTGCCTGGGTGCGGCCGACAGAGGGCGCCAGAGTGCAGCTACAGTCAAAACACAAACACACACACACACACACACACACACACACAAAGTCCGTAAATACACAATATTTTCGAGCTGCGTTCGCTTCCAGCGTTCGCGCGTCTTACTTGTGTGTGTGTGTGTGTGTGTGTGTGTGTGTGTGTGTGTGTGTGTGTGTGTGTGTGTGTGTGTGTGTGTGTGTGTGTGTGTGTGTGTGCGTGTGTTTGGTCGGGGGTGTAGAATAAATGTAGAAAATCAAATATAGAATAAAAAAATATTTTAAAAAAGAAATGTTGCCCTTCCCAGTGTTCTCTAGGTTACCTTGTGTCCACCATCATTTCAAGGGGAATTCCAGGAAACTGCTGCCTCATTGTGGTGCTTCAAATAACTGCAGTACTGTTAAGATGCATCAGGTACATAACATGTTTACATTGGTAAACAGTATCAGGATATCCGATAGGTACAGCAGCCATATTGAAATGAAATAGCAGTATAATGTTACTTCCCTGACTTCCATCACAGGTGGTACTAATTATACTAATTAAAGCTCTGTTCTATGAGGCAGAGGCAGAGCCTTCCCAGTGAGCCAACATGCACAAACAGCAGCACCCTGCCTCTGTTTGACCTGATTCCTGAATGAATGTTAATTAGTAGCATTTGTAGACCTGAACTATTTCATGCCAGTATGGCTGCCATGAGGGTCTATTTCTCATTGATGGCATGTATGCTAAGGTCAAGGTTGAACTCTGGTCTGCAAAATCTGCCAACAGAAGAAAAACAAAATTCCCTGATCGCAACATTTTGGCACTGTCCCGTCCTATTTTGTTCAATACCACAATTAGTCCTCTTTGGGCCAGACCAGATGTTGTTACCACTCGAGGTGACGGTTACTTATAATTTTGGAAAAGATCCATGTCTGTAATCTGTAGATCATATTTTGGTATGATAACCCTTCCTGAGTCACAGCTAAATTAGTGTAATCAGAGCTTAAAGTTACCTTTTAGACACTGGTGCATATCTTGGTATTGACTCATGTTCATATTTCAATGTTTTATTATTGTGTTGGGGAACTCTGAGCTTTCATCCAAACCCTTTTGTGAATATTTATATGAAAAGTACAGTGAGTGGTCACTGGAGCTCTTTAATCACATACATTTTTCCACAATTGTCGCCTAAATGATATATACAAATTTGAAATGAAAAACTATAAATTGAAGCTAATAAATGGTCATTGTGGAGGTCTCTGTCCTGATAGGATAACATTAGTATCCCAAAATGAAAGTATGTTTTCTGATCACAAGCTAGAAATCTTCTACCAAGGATTTCAACCTGGTTTCCTGCGCAACTGCTGACATTTTTACCATTGAGCTAATAATAGAGCCTGCCTGTTTGCTCAGGGGATCAATTGAATCTTGACCATCAGGTCAGAATGTGTGTCAGATCCTGTGTCTAGGTGAGACATGACCTTTGACACGATCTAAATGTCTCAATAGAAGAGCAGGGAGACAAAATATAACCACCCCAATTGTATAAGTTATATTGTATTAACATACTCTACCATACAGATTGGACAAAATTACATTTTATTCATTGAAAAATGAAGTTACATAGTGCCGCTTTAAGTTAACAGTTTCCTTCAGGTGTGGTGGTATAGTTTTGTTGCTATACGGAGGAGACCACCATAGCTGAAGGAATGTAGGGGAAACACTGGTGGTCTGTCTGAACAGTTTCACTGAGGCCTCCTGATGACAGAGAAGATGGCCAGCGTCAGAATGATTGTCCCCGAGGCCCCGCCAATCAACACTCCAAGAACAGTTCCGTCCATGTGCTGCTTTTGACATCTCTCACCCGCATAGTAGGTGGCCTGGCCTGATGCACACCTGAAGTCAGGGGACAGATACAGTACATCATGTCATTAGAACATCAGGGCTGCAACTATAGATCATTTTCTTTGTGATTATATTATCAATTACTTTTTCGATGAATTGAATAATCGACCAGCGTGTTTGCACACACACACACACACACACACACACACACACACACACACACACACACACACACACACACACACACACACACACACACACACACACACAAACAGTACAAGCATACACACATCACACACACATGCATGCATGCACTCACAGATGGACACACACACACACACCTGCATGATGCTTTCCCTTTACTGTCTACGCACACTCCTCCATTTAAGCAGGGGTTGGGAAGGCAGGGATTAGTAGTGGCGGAGCGCACATCTCTGCGTTTTGGAACCTCAACGTTCTTCTTCTCCTCCTCCTCCCTGATTGGCTGTACTTCTGTGATGTCATCACTCTGCATAGCTGGAACCTCAGCATTCTTTTCCTCCTCTCTGATTGGCTGTACTTCTCTGATGTCATCCCCCTGCAAGGCTGGTACAACAGGCACCTCAGACTTGATCAGGTGGGTCAAATCTGATGGGATGAAGAGAAGAGGAACAGTTTACATGACTAATGGTCAGATTGCATTACCTATGATTTGCTCATCAACATGGTTTAACAACGTCCGAGAGACACAATGTCCTGTGGCAAGAGACAAGTGGATTCCAACCCTCTGATTTTACATCAGCCCATTACAAGGGAAAGTAAACTGATAATCAAATAACTTCTCATATGAACAATGGTGATGAAAGGTTCATTTGCTTTCAGCATTATGCTCAACACAACTCTGCATGCAACTCTTCTAAAAATAAATAAGAGCCACAAACTTCCCTTTACCAGTACTGCAATTCAAAGTGCCTAACATAAGGCATAAAAAGGCATGAAGTAATAATGCTAAATAAATAATAAAATTAAATTGCCTACGTTGATCTCGTATTCACATTCTGTACAAAAGAAATACAAACTAGAAAAAGTGCTCCTCGGAGCACAGGTCTCTGCCATGTCAGGTAGGTTATTTTGGCCTTATGGTGGCACTATAAATAGGCCAATGTGAAAAGGGTGCCATTTCTTCCTAGGCCGTGCATGGCAATCGGACACTGCATTCGTGATTTGAGGCATTTTGTGCTAAAAATGTGTTTTGCTAAATTTGACCTGCTGGTGGCACTACAACAGGCCAATGTTAAAAGGGTGGCATTTGTGACATACTGTAGTGTGAATGTGCGTGGAAAGTTTCACCGCAATCAGACTCTGCGTTCATGATTTGCGGCATTTTGTTCAAAACAAGCCACTCCTGCAAACTTTAGATGTTAATCTTAGCCAATCAAGATGGAATATGAAAAATCAAACAGATCCGTCTTGATCACATGACTATAGAGATCATGTGTACCGATTTGCGTGAAATTTGGATAAAATGGGAAGGAGTGATATAAAAAAATATGTTTTACATAAGTCGGCCTCTTGGTGGCGCTATAAAAGGCAGATATGGAAAATGCAGGGCAAAGGCTTTTCCTTGGGAGTGCGCATACAAAGTTTTATACAGATCGGTGCAGTTATAGGTAAAAACACGAATCGGTCTGTTATAGCGGCTGATTTGAAAAATTTGAAGTGGCATTTCTTTCTCTGTATAGTGGGAATGCGCGTGCAGAATTTCAGGGAAATTGCATGCTGTGTTCATGATTTGAGGCATTTTGTTCAAAACAGAGCACTCCTGCAAACTTTGGAAGCCATTTTTACCCAATCAAGATGGAATATGAAAAATCTGAAATACCGGTTTCGTTTAATGACTATAGAGATACTGTGTACCGATTTGCGTGATGTTTGGACAAAATCTATAGGAGTACTGTCAAAAAATGTGTTTTGGAAAAAGCGGCCTCCTGGTGGCGCTATAACAGGCCCATGTGAAAATTGAAAATTGAAAGTGAAAATTTGGGGCAAAGGTTCTAAATAGGCATCCAGGGAGTGTGTGCACAGTTTCGCTGCGATCAAGCCAACGGTGTCAGAGATTAGCTGTTCACAGACGGACATACACACACGGATACACACACACGGACACACACACACGGACACACACACACACGCACACGGATGGACGGACAGGGTGCAAAACATACTCTCTCGCCATGCCTTTCGGCCTGGCGGAGACAATAAATGACAGTGTAATTTTACAAATGCATTCTTATCCTTCTTTTCATCCACCACATATGGAAATTACTGTGTTGTCATTACTGGTTTTGTATTTCCAAATCACTTTCTAGAACTTACACACAGTAAAATCCTCAGTGTTAATTAACTTAAAGTGTTTATCCTTTTGTAACTTGTAAATTGTATACATGTATCCAAATGGACACATTTGTACATTCTCAAAGTTAAATTAACACCATGGATTTCACAGTGCACCCAGTACTGCAATTCAAAGTGCCTACCATAAGGCATAAAAAGGCAAAATTAAATAGCAAAATAAAATAAAATGGTATAAAAAGACAATTTGCCACATACAAGCTTTCTCTACAGTTAAATTGCCTACGTTGATCTCGTATTCACATTCTGTACAAAATAAATACTAACCACTTAAACCCTATACTTAGATGACTGGATTCCTGAAGGCTCTATACTAGGACTCCTCCTGTTTTTGCTGCACACTAAATATCTAGCTTGTAGATCTGCTATTTTATAGGGACGCTAGGGTTCATGTGGCTAATAGTATCCTGCCCCTCACCATTGAAGTCAACGGTGATGATGAGGTCATCGCCCTTGAGGAAGCTCCTCCTCTGCATCTGTTTGAGAGTGATGAAGGTGGCCCAGCCATATTCATTACTACGGAAACACTGGCACGTTTCATCCCACGCTGCTCCTGAGGCAGCTGAAGGCTTGATCCACCGTTTACTTTCATCTGGAAAGGAAAAAAATACAAATTTAATATGATCAAATAAAAATAATTATTTGCAATTTGCCTAATATTCAAAAACATCAACGGAATTATTCTTTAATGATGATCTTCAATTAAAATGGAACTAATGTATCTTAAACAAACTAAAATACTTCAATGTACAGTAGGCCCTGGGTGAATAAGGGCTGAATCCAGTGTAACAATATATGTTGAAAATACAAAAATACAAATCCTTGGTCCAGTGACTGAAACAACTAATCAATAAATGTGTCCTCATTAAGGCTTTTACTTCCAACAAAGACATAACAGTAGTTTTTTTAAATTACAGTTTGTGGACTATGGGTAATTCCTCACTGCTATTGTATAAACTTGGGCCCACCAGTTGTGAAGCTTCTGGCAGCAGACATCCTCTGCTTGACATCGGGATCCTGGTCCATGGCTGTGATGGTCACCTGCCTGTTCTTCACTGGCCACTCCAGCACGGCATCATCTGGTCCGCTGCAGAGGTGAAAGTACACGCCAACGTAGTCACTGTAATCTTTTCCATTCGGGTAAACGCTGATCCCAAAAGCGTAACCTTCCGAGTCGTGGAAGGAGCAATCGCTGCTAACTTTAATACCCAAGGGCGTGGTGGCGAGCAGGCCCGTGAAGTTCTGGATCTGCCAGACGGCACTGGGACAAACCGTCTCTGTGAGCGTGATGTCATCGATCAAGATGGCACCTGTGTCATTAGCTGGTCCTCTGATTGCCTGGAAGAAGTAGCGGAACTTCTCTGTGACCTTTAGGGTCACATGGGCTATTTTCCAAGAGTCATCTAAATCACCTGAGAAAGATGAATAACAAGGGATTTAACAACTGTATTTATTGACACATCCAACACAATCCTACAACCCCAAAAATACATATCATTCAGTATAATGATTTGATCCAAAACATTACAGAATATGTTTTGAATGGGTTGTGATATTCAGGAAATTCAAAATTCAGTAAATGTAAAGAAAATGTTTTAAATCAAGGCATAAATCAGGTACTGTAAGTATTAAGCAAGGCCAAAATTAGAGGTATAAGATTTTGTGTGACAACAACAATATTATAATATGCACTGAATGAAGTTTAAAGGAACTTGGGGGATGGTGCTGCTTGCTCTGCAGCAAGAGATAATTTCTGTCCTACATGCTGAGTGAAAGTGTAACCAATACTGTCCAGCGCTGTACCACACACATTGAGTTTTCCTATGCATGAACGGTGCAACACAAATAAAGTTGTTTCTTTTATTATGCCATTTCTATTTCTTTATTAGATAAGAGAGCATAGAGAGCATGTGGTAAGCGTTCTAACTGTTTGAGTCACCAGGCACCCCTAAATGGAAGTTTGTACGAGACTTGAGTGGACTAGAATGCAAAACCTGTGATAGTGTGGATCTTCCTGACACTGCGAACAGTCCCAGTCCCGTCATCAGTTCTGATCCAGATAACCAGCTTGTCCCCTACGCCACCAGTCATCCTGTAGAAGAACTGCAGGCACTGTTCGTCTCTCTTGGGGTAAAGGATGCGCGACTCCAGCAAGCCGCTATGACCAGCGATACCAGCGGATGTGTCGAACTTCATGAAGTAGCCCGCGTCTAAAGAGATAGCGAGGGATGACAAAAGACATACAGTAGTTGGTCAATGAATCTTTTAAGGTATTGGTTCTCAAAGTGGGGTCCGGGGACCCCCAGGGGTCCTTGGGGGGATACCAGGGGATGCCCAGCAAAATTAGTTAATAAAGTGTCCCCTTTATCCATATTTTATACTTTGGCTATTCAGAAATAGCAGATCTTCAAGCTCATAGCTTGTAGATCTGCTATTTTTAAAACATCTTGAAAATGTGTGCAAATCTTTAAATCTTTTTCTAATTTTGTTCATTTTTTTAACACAAATCTTTGCTTCTGGGGGTCCCTGCCACAACATATTTTCAGGTGGGGGTCCGCGGCCACATGCATATCAATTCGGGGGTCCTTGGCACAAAAAAGTTTGAGAACCACTGTTTTAAGGTTTAAAGGTAATACTATGCAGGTTTTCAATTTTGGCACAATATGAGAAGCATATTAATCAAAGTGTACTGATTTGACAAAAAAACAACATTTGATTCATTTGCTGCTAACCTTTGCAGCGCCCTGCCAAGGTGTGATCTATCTCAACCGGAGTGCTTAAGGTCTGGACCCAGTCTGCATTGTCTGCCTCGTTCTGGATCATTCCACAGATGTTGATCTGCTCAAAGGAACACTGGTCCAGGAGAGTAAGGGTGTCAGCTGCAACAACAATGGTCCATAATTAGAGTTGTGCTTTATCAGGTTAAAATCATCTCTGGATCTCTTAGTTACAAATAATTAAATGATCACTGAGGATAATTAAATTATCACTGATAATTAAATTATCATATACTATGTATGTGAAGAGAGTTTATGTTTCCCATTTTAAAATTCTCATTTCCAATCAACTGATCATGATTATTGAGGAATGTCTTTATTAAGAACATTTTGATACCAATACTTTTGTACTTTCACTCAAGTACATTTTGAATTCTGGACTTTTACTTGTAACAGAGTATTTCTACATTGCAGTATTGATACTTTTTACTCAAGTGAACAAATTGAGTACTTTTTCCACCACTGTTATAATTACTTAATTCCATCTTTGTCCACTTACCACAGTCGTACATGCGGTTGAGCCTGGTGATGTCCAGAGGACTGAAGTCAAGCCGCTGCCCAATGATCTCGTTGAAGTACGGTATGGCGGTGCTGATGGTGGGGAGGCTGGCGTTCTTGTTGAAGGAGAAGGGTCTGTAGTGCATGATGGACTCATAGTTGTACGGTGTGTTCAGATCGGTGATGAAGTCATCGTCATACTTGTTGAAATTGTGCTCCATGCCTGTGGGGGTGTGTGTGTGTGTGTGTGTGTGTGTGTGTGTGTGTGTGTGTGTGTGTGTGTGTGTGTGTGTGTGTGTGTGTGTGTGGTTGGGGGGTCAGAGACAGTATGATTACTCTAGAGTCTAGACTGTAGATTATAATAGTGCATTTCTGTCCTTTTGTTCGGTTTTGTCTGTTTTTATTAGTAAGCTAGTTTTAGTGTTTCTTCATGCATTTTGGTCTCCATGGTTTAGTTTAAGTTACATCATCATACAAATAAATACAGAAGCAAAGAATTAAAAATTCTGTGACAATTATTATTAAAGAAACCTAATATTAGAAGTAAATAGACAGCTAAACAGGACAAGAGAATATGTAATGAAAATGGTATAGAATGAACGTTAATCGACATAAAATGTAAAACAATGACCCTGATGCGGAAGTTATACACTGTAGCATGGCAATTAAAAACTTAAAATAAAATCACATCATAGACAGTGTTTATTTATCCATTTGTAACTCAATGTACAAATGTTGACCCTGTCAATATGGCTACATGTGTAAATGAACACAGGATTTTACAGTGTACGTACCTTCTGTAATCTGGTCCCAGTGGATGATGACGTAGTCGTCTCTGTCGGAGCGGGACTGCTCGTGGTAGAAGCCCAGAGCGTGGAGGAGCTCGTGCTCCACAATGGCCTTTGTGTCGCAGCGCGCCCCAATGGACAGGTTCTGGCCCGTTCTGAAGTCTCCAACAAATGACCAGCATCTGTACAGCATTGAGGAGATGCCACAGGATTACTGCTACCACAGCAGCACACACTTTTGAATGTCAAGGACCCCCTGTTTGACATGCACCAGAACAGGGGGTCTTCAACGTTTTTCAGGCCAAGGACCCCTTAGCTGAGAGAGAGATGAAGCAGGGACCCCCACTACTTATTGTATAAAATTGTGTTGCAGATTAAGCATTTCATAGATAGTTGGATTCATACTAACGTGTATTTTCAGATATTTAACCTTTTAAACCCTCAATATTTAGTCAACTTGACCGTTCTGTACTTTGTCTGCTCTTTTTCCCTCTCGCAACTCTCTGAAAATAGCAGATCTACAAGCTCACAACGCAGCGCAAGGCGTTGTAAGCCTGTAGATCTGATATTTTCGGTTAATGTTCCCCATCGCACAAAGATTTCGCGGACACCCTGTAGTAACTCTGGGACCCCCTAGGGGTCCCGGACCCACTGTTGAAGACCCCTGCACTAGAACACTGACCCCTATTTGATTCCACTTTTATTTTATCTCTGGGACCGACAATTTACACAGTAAAATCCTCAGGGTTAATATAACTCTGGGAGTGAACAAATGGAACCAAATTGACCCATAAGGGTTAATTTCTACACTCTCAGAGTTACAGGCCTGCAACTCTTCAGGACCCCTGGCCTGGGGGACCCCGTACGTACCCCACATTGAAAACCAGTGTACTACAGCACTACACAAGACTGTTCTGCCGCTTTATCAAAATCTTCATCATGGTTTGTTGTGGGAGATTATAAATGCTTATGTTTATTTTAGTTTTATTGAAGCTAAAAGCAAAGCATTACTGTACTTCAGTCACCGAGCAAAGCAGAATATCCAGTAAATAAGTAAATGGTCAATTTAACATACGTCTTGGTTTTTGTCTTTTTACATTGCAAATGAGAATGTCTCACGTCATGATGCCTTGTCACATAAGCATGTTTTGATCTCTGATTTGGAAGATTTGACATAGTGGTCCTATTAAGTTGAGCAACAGTCCACATGGCGCTACTCGGACATTCTGGCATAACTCACCCTGACAGCTTAGTGAATGAAATGTAGGTGCTCTCCCCTTCATAGGGCTTAAAGTCCACACAGGATTTCAAACGATAGGCTTCAAAAGCCTGGTGGATCACACCTTTGGCATTCAGCTCTAGAGAAATGGGAAACTGATTTGTAAATTATCAATAATGTAAGTTCTCATCATTACGTCATTTTGGATATGTATTACACTGTAGTGCATACCTAAGGAATCTGTTAGGATGTAAGGGATGGGAAACGTCCATCTCATGGTTTCATTGAGGATTGCATTTCTGCTGGCCTGCAGAATGTATATTAAAATAGTCAGGCAGTGTGTGCATGCACAGTATGCTATGATTTGAATTCTTCATAAGGAGGTGGCAAACACTTACATCGATAGCAATGTCTCCCTCAAACAGGTGAGTTAAGTCTGTAAAATCCATAGAATGTCTCCAATTAGGCTATTTATCTTTGTGTCATATGCATGCTCTATCAGTGGTTAATGGTTACAAATGGTTACAAATGCACACACATCGCCATCAAGGCATATGATCATAGTGGACGTGTTGAAGCTTTACCTCTGTTGATGTCAAATATGTCATCTCTTAGTTCTCCTGCATCTGCATCTGCATCTCCACCTGGCATTCAGGGTCAATGACAGAAAGATTTACTATAACCAAAGGCAAAGAAGAGTTGATGTAATGGAAATAGTGATCTGTCTAATAATGAAGGAACTTCAACCTACCGGAAAATGTTGGAAGAGCTTGGACCTGTAACACGAAGAAAAAAAGACAATCAAGGCATAGACTTCTTTCAGTTTAATAATAATCAACATAACTTCAATTGCTATGCAATTGCTATGCTTCAAAAACGTTCAATTACCTCCGCTTGGAAAGTGATGAAAATTGAAATGAATGCGGCAATCCTCCACAGTGTGCTTCCACCATCCATGTTTTCAGTCTGAAGACGTGTGAGAAATGTGCTTCTGTCACACAACAATAAACACCTCCATAAAGACATGCAGCAGGACTGGAACTTTGGTCTTGGCAGAATAGCATTTAATGAGTAACACACGCGTCCTCACCAATGTTCATATCACTAACATTTTATCAGCTGTATAGTGTACTGCTAGAATCAATTACTTATTGGTGAACTGTGAGCTTATCTGACCTCTACAAGAGTTTGGGACTTCATGACTTCTTTATCAGTTCAATCTCATGGCTGACCAAAACATTTGAAGTAGCATTTTCTGTCAGACTTCAGCATTGTTTCACAATGTCACATAGTGAGTGATTATGTTTTAAAAAATTACACCTATTAAACCTTGCCTGTAACGCTTGAATTGATTAGATGTAGTATGTAGTCACCCATCCTTGACTTTTCTATACAAATTAACCAAACGGACGTCAGAGCTGTTGTCACTTGCAAACTTACGCAGTGTAATGTTTTCTGCATCAGGTGTTTTGGACACCTTTAAGTACTTTAGACAGTACTTTAGACATAATGAGTTCACAATAGTATGTATTCATAGCACAAAACATTCAAACCCAGTGTTTTATCTACAGTATGTGCAGGCGATAGCAGGATACACCGTATAATATAAACTGCACTGTAAGTTTATGCTCAACTGTTTTTATTTTTGTTCTCTTTCTGGAAAAGACTAGGCATGGCGACCAGAGATACAGATTGACGATGAAACATACATTCTTTTATCCATTTATTTTTTCCATCAAGTGTTATGTTAAAATGACTGTAAACTCATAAATCAAGAACATTCTACATTAATGATTTATTAGCCTTAACACAATTAAAGAACGAAGTTCAACCTTGATATATTTGATTTATTGTACAATTTATTCATATCTGCCTGGACATTAGCAGGACATAATTGACTCATTATCTACACAATCACTAAACTGATGAGTGATTGAGCTTTGCAATCACTGCCATAATATTCCATCATAATCCATGTCAGGGGTCATTTTACCTAACCATAGTTCTTAACAGTGTACACTTCCAATGTCCAATCCAATGTCTCCTTCAACAATGGTCACTTTCAGGAGTATTGAAGTATTGAAAATAGCTACACATTTATGTGACTGAAGTAGAAGTTCAACTTGAACCTTCTCCCATCCTGAAATTATTGTGCAATTTGAGAATAATGTATATTTTGATATGCATTCTGTTGCTATCAATAGCCCTATCACTGAATAGGACGCACTATGTTTTCAATAAATGTGATGAGATGTTCATGGCATTCCGTGGGCTTTGTCATTAGTTTTTACAAGAAAAGTAGTCCTATAACTTCACAAAATGAACCAATTATTATAGGTATAGTTTATGTTGCTTTTAGTGAAGAGAAAAGTAAGTTTTGTCTAAATTGCTTAACGACACTTAAATCTAGAATGTCTTAATACATTTGTCAGTAGTCTGATTACCTTATTCATTTGCAAACAGCAAATGTACATTTGTATTTTAAAGCACTACATAAATATGTGGCATCACCTTGGAAATCATCTGGACACTGGCTCACCCTGGCACATCACATCCACATGTCTGGTGTCTGTCTCGTTCAAATGACAAAGAAAGAGATTAATTTTTTAGATGACATCATAATAAAGAACATGCATCAGTTGGTGAGGTGGACCCTGTAAATGATAAAATAAGTATAGTCCTACCTTCAATACAGTAAGAAATGTTACTTCTTTGGCTGAATAGGAACCTCTGTTTTGATCAGGGATGTTATGTCTGGAAAATAAACAGTACACATATTATATTTATTTACCTACTCATCATTTTGGATTTACACACCTACCAGTAGGTATCCATTAAATAGATATGAGGATGTATTCATTAGCTTAAAAGAAATATAGGCTCTCACACACACACACACACACACACACACACACACACACACACACACACACACACACACACACACACACACACACACACACACACACACACACACACACACACACACACACACACAAAGCACTAACCTTCAAAGTCGACAAAGATAATGAGGTCATCATTCTTGAGGTAATTCCGTCGTCTCAGATCGAAGTGCTTGACGAAGTTCCGCCAGCCCCAAATAGGTCCTCTGAAGAAGTTGTTTTCTGGGTCAAGTACCCCCACCTTAGAAGGGTTGTCCCAAAACGGCAGTCCGGCTGTTGCTAGAAAACACAGGACGGAAAAATAGGACTTGACTGTGTGTCTGTTTTTTGCAACATTACAAAAAAGAGCACATATAGACATTACTAAAAGGGTACAAACAGAAGAGAAACAAGAATGACCAAAGTCATAATAAAGCCGCATGCGGCAGGCTTTTTTGGGCCCAATCTTTTCATAGACCTGATTACTTGTTTTTTGGATTGCTTGTTTCTCTCGCCAAACCTGGCAACATTTAGCGTCGCAGATTAACGCTGTAATGTTTTTTATATAAGTGGTGGCAACATTTTGTGACACCACACGGGTCTTCCCAACAATAGCTAAGATTGAAGTCAGCGTGAACATGGCCAAATAATAACTTAATAGTCAAACTAGGTCTAATGAAGCACGCTAGCATTAACCCTCCGGCCTGAAGCTCTCTTGTTGTGTGATTTGTGTTCGTCCATGCTGGCCCCTAATATGGTCTGCTTCCGGGTGGGTCAACCTAACTAACAATGAGGATCGTTCTGATTGGTTCCCTTCCCAACTAGTCCCTCAAAAAGAGTAATTCTGATTGGATCTCTTCTCCATTCGTCCCGCCCTAACATTTTCGTCTCGTCTAATTCGTTGACTAACGTGTCCATTACATTTTCGTCTCCCCATTGGCTTAAAAGGGGGGCTTAAAAGGGGGGAAGTGTGATGGACAGCCAGGACAGCCAATGACACTTAGGTGTCGACACTTTTCACTCGGGTGTCGACACTTTTCACTCGGGTGTCGGACTAAGACTAGTGCTGTTTATAGAGCCGCGCTAGCGCCTGCGGCTAAAAACAACAGTAAAAAAGACCTAGTTTTGACCTAAAATACAAGACACCCAAGAAAAAAAGAAAAAAAACTACATAATAGCCTATTTAAAAATGTTCACGTTTGATTGATCTTAAAAGATGTAAATGATGGACACTCTCTTATGTTACTGGGTAGATCTTTTCCAACTGTAAATTCTTTACTCTTAAACTAACAAAAAACGTGTAAATTGGCAGACAATAGCGCCATGTAATAGGCGAATTAGCATATTATGCTTAAACATGTTGTATGTGTTATTTTGGTGATTTCTTATTTAAGTTCAAATCAATATTTGTGACCAGTGGTGCGCCTGCTGGCCTAGCGGTCCGGGCGCATGCCACATATAAGTTATAATGCAGCCGTGTCGCCGGTTCGAATCTCGATCTCAGTGACCTTTGCTCTTTTAGTAAACTTTTACTGTTTTACTTAATTATGATTAAATGCAAACATTTTTGTACATTTTTCAAAGTATTAGAAAATGTTTCATAATTTTGAAAAGTATTTACACAAATCTCTTCTGGGGGTCTCTGGCACAAAGCATTTTCAGATGGGGGTCCACGGCCACATACATATCAATTTGGGGGTCCTTGACATGAAACAGTTTGAGAACCACTGCCATACAGGCCCTTACTGGGCACGGGTACAACACTTACTGTTCCTCATGTCTGTGGTAAGGCTGCGGGCGGTGGACATCCTCAGCTTGATGTCTGGATCTTGGTCCATCACCACCAAGGTGGCCTGTCTGTTGACCGCCGGCCACTGCATCACCACATCATTCTCCCCGCTGATCAGGTGGAAGTACAGACTTGTGTAGTTCCCTGTGAAGTCTTTGTAGCTCGAGAGGGGGAAGACGCGGACGCCATAGCCGTAACCTTCAGGGCTGTAGAACCGAGGGCTGTCGATGAACGTGTTCTCGTCGGCCGTTTCCATGAGCTCGGAGAAGTTCCGGATCGTCCACACGCCGTTGGGGCAACGGGTCTCCGTCAGGCTGATGTCGTCGAGGTAGATGCCGCCGCCGGCGGAGGTGTTTCCACGCACGCCTTGGAAGGCGTAGCGGTATTTCACCCCTACCTCCATGGGGACGTGGGCGATCTTCCACATGTGGTCAGAGTCCGCTGAGAGTCAGTGCAAATGAAAAGGCTGATTAGTGGACATAGCTGTACAGTCAGAGGGCAAAGTAGGACTCGGTAACATATCGATATTATATCAATATCATGATATGAGACTAGATCGTCTGGGATATCAGATATCAAAATATTGTGATATGGCATAAGTGTTGTCTTTTCCTGGTTTTAATCACTTAAGCCCTATTTTATACTTTCAAAAACTTTCAAAGATTTTCGAAAACAGTGAAAATAGCAGATTGTGCATCTTGCACATCTGTTTTTTTTCTTTTTTGTAACAGCCAATAGGTACCATGAATGGTGTGGATTTTCTTCACTTTGCGTACGGTGCCTGTGCCATCGTCCATCTTGACCCAGATGACGAGCCTGTCCTCGGAGCTTCCTGTCATCTTGTAGAAGAACTGCAGACACTGGAACTTCCTCTTGGGATAGAGGGTCCGTGACTCCAGCAGGGCAGACTCCTGCGCCTCTCCAACAGCGGTGTTGAAATGCATGAAGTAACCGGCATCTGAAAACACAGAAATGAAATATACATTAATACAATCTTTTAGTGTATATTCATATTCGGTTTAATCTTATCACGTTTTAACAGTCACCTCGACATTGTCCCATGAGGGTGTGATCGTGGGTGTGATCGAGGGTGTGGACCCAGTCATCGTCATCGGTGGTGCTCTGGATCATGCCACAGATGCTGGCAAACTCAAATGCACACTGGTCCACCATAGTGAGAGGCCCCGCTGGGGGTGGTGGAGAGAGAAGAGCAGGTCGTCATCATGTGAGAATTTAACCACTAAATCCATTTATACATCGCTGACCTGTGCACCTGTGTCTATACTTGGATCCTTTTTTCCTCTACACCAAATCTCTTCGTTGAACATAGCCGATCTACAAGCTCACAACTGAATGCTTCACAGGTTTCTATGAAGGCCCAATCTGGGATTTTTATTTGTAGATTTAAGATATGCCATTTGAAACTTTCTCACCCCATCGTTAATCAAAATATAAACGCAGTTTGAAAAGAGACGGACATAGACAGAGAGAGAGATGCCTCATGCCTGGTTCCTTCCACATGCTAATGTGCTTGCTGCATATAATGCTTACAGCATTGGTACATGCGGTTGAGCCTGAGGGCGTCCAGCTTGCTGAAGTCGAGGTACTGGCCGATGACGTTGAGGAACTCTGGGATCTTGGTGGTGATGGTGGGAATGCTCTCATTCTTGTTGAAGGAGAAGGGTCTGTAATGCATGAGTGACTCGTAGTCGTATGCCGTGTTCTGGTCTGTAATGTAGTCGTCGTTGTACTTGTTGAAGTTGTGCTGCAGCCCTGTGGGAAATGTCACAGATTTTGTAATTCTTACCAAAACAGAGGGCTTGGAGGGCAGTCAAATCAGTCAAATCCAGGGAACGCATCTGTGTAACCACTTTAACCATTATTTTGTACTTTGGCAAAAGTGCAATATTTCAAAAATAGCAGATATACAAGCTTGTAGAGCTGATATTTTAGAAAAATCGTGAAAATGTGTGCAAATCTTTGAATATATATACTTTAAGCAATCATTTATTACTCAAATCTTTGTTTCTGGGGGGTCCCTGGAACTAAATATTTTGGGATGGGGTCCGCGGCCAAATACATATCATTTTGGGGGTTTTTGACATGAAAGAGTTTGAGAACCACTGATATTATAAGAACATAAGTGTTTCAGAAAACTGTTTTTGTAGAAGCATTTGTAGAATCGGCCTCAAGTCTTGGTTAAATTGAATGGGTTAAATTGCATAATATTTCACAGCATTTCGCGGACCAAGCACCCAGTTGACAATCAGGTTTATGAACGAGCGGGCCACAAATAAGAACAATAACAAACGTGTTTATAGACTCCCTTTCTTATCCTAAGCACTCCTCACCCCATTATGTGCAATGGACATGACAATTATCCGTTTTTAGAACAATAATTGCCATACCATTAATTACATCATTGGTGGGTAACGGGTAGCCATACCGTCTATAACCTGGTCCAGGTGGATGTCTACATAGTCATCTCGATCCGTGCGTGACTGTTCATGGTAGAAACCCAGGGCATGAAGCAGCTCATGTTCAATCACGGCCTTGTGGTCACAGCCTGACCCCAGGGACAGAATCTGACCTGTCTGTTGGTCACCAACACTGGAGAAACACCTGGGAACAAACACAGTAGACAGATACAGACAGTGGATATAGGAGCTGTACAGTATCTGTACACACAATACATTACAGTAAAACCTCAGTGTTATTTTAACTTGAGTGTGTATAAAATGTATCCGTTTGGTTGCATTTGTATACTCTGAGTTACAAATGGTCTGGATAGATGAACACTGAGGATTTTACTTTGTACAATCATTCTTTTGCAAAAAACGAGACTTTGTTGTAATGTAAAGCGATGAAACCCCCAAGCAGCCAAAAGAAATGGGTTTGATAGAAAATTGTGTTTTTCCTCCAAATGAGTTTCACAACATCCGTCTGACATTGGTACTGAGTACAGCAGGTTACAGCTGTACACAGGTATAGCAACACATGTACAGTGGAGGATGAAGAGAAGACAGGCAATGTCATTTGGCTTAAATTTAACTTCTGATCGAGACCTATCACAAGACAATGGACATACGAAACATTTATTATGGAAGAGTTGATTTGCATACTGAAAAACAACATCATATTCAAATCATGACAGATAACTCATAACTGGCACCATACCCGCCTCTCTTCTCAAACTTGATAAAGGTCTTCTCTCCCTCATAAGGCTTGAAGTCAACGCAGGACTTCAGTCGGTACATTTCAAAGGCCTGATGGACACAGCCTTTGGCATTCAGGTCTGAGGATTGGTTTTAAACAACACAATTGTAACAGTGGTATTGCGTACTGTACTATAACCCTAGTCCAGCCCCTAATGTACATTGCATGTCATTTTTTGCAAAGGGAATAGAGAGTACAATTCGGTGTGTGTGTTCTTATATAGCTCAAGAAACGTACCCAAGTCGTCACCCAGAATGTAAGGGATTGGGAACTTCCACCTGTACGTGGTATTAACCATGGCATTACGTCCTTTCTGTGTCAGGAAAAAGATGTACTGTACTATGCAGGCAAAAATATTGTGATCATTAGCTAAATGGAGGGTAATAAAGACCCATAATGAAAATATAACAATCTGATATTTTGGCTAATATCCATGTTTTCAAAAAGTCAAAAGATTACACCAATAAATAAACAAACAATCTATTGAGGGCATTTACACCATGGACTTTTAGTTTAGTAGAACAGTGATAAAAAACAACTAATCTATAAAACTCACTGGAAGGACAATGTCCCCTTCAATCAAGTTGGCATCTGATCCTGCAGCACCAACACACACACACACACACACACACACGCACAAGCACACGCACACGCACACACACACACACACACACACACACACACACACACACACACACACACACACACACACACACACAATTATTTTCATAATAATCAAATGCATTCTACAGCATATTATGTGCATGTTTACTGCACGTCCAGGCAGTGAGAGTGCATTCAGGTTAGAACTTTGCAACTTACCCAAGTTAAGGAAGGGGTTCTCATCCTCGCCGTTCTCATATACCTCTGCATTGGAATAAGAAGAAAAAAGACATTTTTATTTATATATATTATATATATTAGTTACACATATTTTATTTCAATTTTATTTGGATGATGCGGTTTAGCATAGTTCCAATACAGAGCATGAAACTGATTGCACAGGGAATTTATAGCTATTGCTAATTCTTAATCCTCATCATAAAACCATAATACAGTACAGATAATGGAGTACATAAAATGTGCATAACAAAATTACACTGATATGAAACAATGAAAAAATTACAATTAACATACAATTAACTAAAAACTGGGTCATGCTCTGATTTGCTTTTAGTCAGTATGTTTGTTCTAAAAAGTTATATATCTGTAATGAATGAATACATAAACGATTGCATAAAAATAGTTTGTAGATGAACACTTTAACATACCATGTACTTCAGGGGACACACGTATCTGCAGGACAACAAAACCATTAACCATTGTGAATCATCACAGAATATAGGCATGTATGACATCCTAACCATAACCAAATCAGCAGATGCTCATAACACACCGTCCTACACAGAATTTATTCTGATTATTCTGATTCTTCCAAATCCATGCAGAACAGATCAATTTAATATATAGGCCCACATTTACAGTAATAAAAATAATAATAATAATACTCACAGAGTAGGAAGTGGCTAAAGCCACCAGTCCTGTCAATAACAATAGTCTCTGCATGGTGGAGATGTTGAATGTGAAGATCCTGTCACCTCCTCAGATTTACCCATGCCATGCACGTTTACAAGACCCAACCTTTAGCCCTTGATAAAGTTTATGAGTGACTGAGAGTCCTTGACTTTAAAGCACTGCTGATAGAGGAGCTGGTTTATGAAGTGTGTAGACATTATGATCAGGTGAAATGTTTGTCCAGTGGTAGAAGTGGATTAATCGATGCCACATCTATTGTAGTGTGCCTGCGTGCTGGCCTATGTAGATCAATTTCTACTTTATTGTCAAATCATAAGTTTAAACCAGGTATAAAGGAGAGGAGGGGAATTATTTAGGGAACCCGTCCTATGAATTGCAGTTACATCAAATGAGAACCACCATCCAAATACTCACTTTCAGCCGACAGGACAGTGAATCAAGCAGGGTTTTCAGTTGTGAATCAAGCAGGGTTTTCAGTTGTATGGATGTGCTAATAACCCCTTCCATTCACAACCTCCCCAGTCATTATAAACATAATATATTTGCTTTAATCCTCTAGTAATGGTAAACTCTTTCTTTCTTTTGCAACTGACGCAAAAATGCAATTTGATATTACACTATCAAAGATGGTGTAATATCTCCCACCCTGCTTGAAGCTGGTCAAGCCGTTTTAGACTGACCAGGCTGGACTGGTCAGCAAAAGCCAAGCAAGACTCATAAGTGAGTCTTTACCATGAAGAGAAAAGGGCAGGTTAAGAACATTAATTAATTGAATGAATACTTTTTAGTGGATTTACATGGCCTGTCCCAATAATGCCTACTACACTTTCACCGCATGAAGAACAATTAATTTAATCAATTTATGAATAACAGAGAGATTTCCCGATTTTGAAATAAAATAAAATAAAAAAGAGAATTTTTTGTTTTTGTTTTTGTAATTCCCATAATAATTCGGCTCAGTTCATCAAACAGCTCAACAATCTAAAATATCAATGCAGTTCGGTTCCTTCAACAACAACAGACTTCTATTCTATTATTCAAGGAAGCCATCTAGTGGCCACATTGAATAATAGAATAGTGTTTGACTGTGTAGTCAAGTGTACACACTGTCTGTGGCCATTTTATAACAACTACTATGAGACGTTAAGTGACCTGATATCAAGTCACTTTATGTTCTTGCTGGTGTATAGTCATGATAAGCACATTGGGCAACAAGATGTCAGGTGTCTCACAGCAGCAAGCGAAAATAAATGATACTATTTAATGACAGCTGTGGGAATAGGCCCGCACAAGCGCGTGCGTCTGCGCGTGGACATATTATACACAAAATCCATGGTACATTCATACGGCACACCAAAACCCTGGTCTAAAGAGACATTTTTGCTCCATAATGCATTAACGCAGACATAAAATCGACGACAATAACTGCGGTACGCCACTGATGACGGCCGAGCTATAAATGCCCACAATCAGTGGCTAACATTAGCCTTAGTTAACGTTCATAACAAACCAGATCCTGTGTAGAGCCCGCCTACTGTATCCGGCAATTTGCACACCCACGTATAGTCACAAGCACACCTACTGTTTCCTTATCCGGTCTAGACCGGATCTGTAACTTGTAAAGCTAATTGGGCCTAGTCTATTGTCAAACTGACCAGGTGATGCGTTTATAACATATGCGATCGTTAAAAAGTAGCGTCATATGTTATGAAGTAACATATGACGTAATGTCTAACAATATGGGAATATTGTTAGATAGAAATTTAAATTAAATCCAGATCCGGTGCATATCAGACGAGGTGGCCGAGTGGTTAAGGCGATGGACTGCTAATCCATTGTGCTCTGCACGCGTGGGTTCGAATCCCATCCTCGTCGATCACTTTTGATTTTCAAATTGCTAATTGATTGATAGTTAACACGTGCGAGTGCCATACAAAAAGTTCGGTCCCTGCGAAGCTAGTCTCTCGGTACCCAGGCTATTTTATTCGGCTCACCGCGACCCCGACTCCCGAGTCGTTTCCACTGAACTCGGTCGACGGTATGACGTTGATTTAATTCAATACGAGCTATACGCAATATTCTCTCTAGTGTTAAACGCGAGGAAATGCATTCATTTTACGGTCAAATCAAACAATGAATTAATAGTAATTAAGTTAATTAAGTGCAGGTTGAGTAACCTACCCTGAAAAGCATTATTTTGAGGTATTTTACTTTTATTTTTATTTTCTGTAGGCCTGCCTACTTTTACTTCTACTCCACTATCAGAGGCAAAAAAAGACTTTTTACCCCACTACTAAAATTATTTGACAACTTTAGTTACTAGTTACTTTGTAGATTTGAATTATTAATACAAAACATACATTATCATTATACCCACTTCAGCCCTATTTAAACTTTGTCTATTTGAAAAGAACCGATCACACAATGCATTGTGAGCTGCAAGCTAATATAGTAGATCTGCTATTTTCAAAAGATTTTAATACATTTATACATATAAGTTGTGAAACGGGACATTCTGCATAATGAGTACTCTTACTTTTGGTACTTTAAGAATATTTGTATGCATTACTTTTGTACTTTTACTCAACCGGACTTTTACTTGTGAGTATTTCTACATTGCAGTATTGGTACTTTTATTTAAGTAAAACATTTGAGTACGTTTTCCACCACTGCTTTTAGGTACAGTAGTAGACTAATTATACAAATAGCCTAATAATAACAGATGAGCGAGGCCAGCCAGTGTTGCCTACACGGCCAACGTTGCTGCTGCAATGACATGTCAAAATATTTTCCTTTAGTCTTTATTTTCAAATTACTCACAAATAACTCATTCAACCATCATCCATCAATCATTATCAACCAAGCAAATTGTACGCAGATAACTTCTGATTGTTTTGAAACACAAACGCCAAATGGACACCTCTCCTTTACAACCACCAGAGCATAGGTATATTAGTTTACAGGCCTACAAATGCAATGTGGACTCATATTCAGGACACCAAAATCGTTTCTCATATGACCTTTCAAGACTTTTTATACTACCTTTTTTTAAGCAAGATGGTGGCATCATGGCACAATGGCTTTAGAATATCAGAGAGACCCCCACCATTTTCGCATTCGCACTCGTTTGTTTTTTTGGTCATTCCTTGACATTTGCATTTCTCGAAACAACTCATACAAACTGCACCACACACAATGGATTATTACCTGCACTGCGCACTAGACTGTAACTTAATGTAGTTAATTCTCCTCTTCGTCTTCCTGCTGGGTAGCACATGGTCTTCACCTCTGTTCATTAATGGACGCCTTGCTGCCAGTGGTGGAATGTAGAAATACTCTTGTTACAAATAAAAGTCCTGTATTCAAAATTTACTTGTGTAAAAGTACAATAGTATTCCCATTAAAACATACTTAAGTGTTGAAAGTAAAATTACCCATTTGGCAGAATTTCCCATTTCACAAGATTCCAAATGTATACAAATGCTTTGAAAATTGCAGCTCTACAAGCTCACAACAATAGCCTACATATGCATAGGTCTGAAGTGGATGATGTTTTGTAATAATAATCAAAATCTTCAAAGTAACTAATAACTAAAGTAACTAAAATAATTGTAGTGGAGTAAAACGTATAATATTTACCTCTGAGATGTAGTGGAGTAGAAGTAAAAGCATTGAAAATTGGAAATACTCCAGTAAAGTAAAAAATACCTCAATTGTACTCAAGTAAAGTACTTCTGTAAATGTAATTAGTTACTTTCCACCACTGCTTGCTGCCTCATCTATCCTCCTCCCCCCAGCATTTGGTTGGCTATTGGTTGATTTTATTTGAATTTATAAAAGTACAAACACAATATAAATCATCCCCAGAATAACACAAGTATAATGAAATACATCACGTCTATATTTTCACATGGTTCTGTAATTTAACTCAAATGCTTAGCCATGTTGCCAATGATTGTATATTCTCTCAATTTCAAATCAGGCATTTAGAGTAGGTTATCTGCAAGTATGTTCTGATGTAAACTATGGCTACGGTGGTTTTGATGACAGCTGCACTTTAAAAAAAAAGCATATTTCAACAGTAGGCCAAGTTACACATTAGGCTACTTGCAAGAGATTGGACAGGATTCACATAGTCTACACTTTATAATTTGTTCACAGACCATGTCATTGCACAGAAAAAGACAAGACTGTTTTACACCTCTGCATATCACAAGGGAGGGGGGGGGCACAATTAGAAATGTTTTAACATAGGAAACACTAGAACTGTACAGCGCTGTCAGCTCTGGCAATTACAGAGCAGTCTTACATCACCTGACATTCCTTTATGTTGGGCAACAGAACAGATTCTCATGCACATCACAATCGGTACACATTTCCAAATGTCAAATAGAAGTAGAAAGTAGTAATAGGAAATATGGGTGACAGATAATGACGACTGCTAAAACATTTAGCATGTATGTACTAACATACAATATTTTGGGTGGTAAGACTGTTAACAGACCAGAGTACATTTTGATCAACATGACATACTGTAAGCAACTGTTAATGTAGGAAATCGATAAAAATCATTTGCTTGAATGTGCATTTGCAATTAGTCCAAATGAATGAAAGATTGCGTTCATGATGTGCAGTTTGCACAAGTGATGATGATGTTAAATGATCAAACAGGTTGTCTTGATCATTTCAATTCAAATTGTCTTGAGAAAAACTGCTCCTGCTTCAATACGGCGATTACTTCAGGTGGTCATCGTCATCATCTTCCTGGTAGCCTCTGTTATGAGATCCTGTGCTTAAGTCGTCAGTACATTTGTGACCATTGGCTTGTGAAAGAGCAGGGTGTTTCAATGTACTTGTAGCCCCATATTCCCTGTCTAGTCTGGAGGACAGGTTCACTCTTTCTCCCTGGCCATCACAGACGTCGTCTTCAGTGCCTTGGTTGCCTGATATCTATGAATGACATGGGGAGTGTGAGATTTTATAATCAGATCCTGTCCATTAAGTGAACACAATTCTATTGTATTTGTATTTTTTACATATAAGTCAGTTTAAAAAAAAACATTGTTAATATTGAGCAAATTAAACAGGAGGGATGTGTTAAGAGATGCCACTTAATAAGTCAATAAGCTTGAAGGAGCCCCCTGAGATGATGGAGTGGTTACAAACTGTCTATCCTTGATGGCTTTACCTAAAGTTACCAGAGCCTTCCCTGTGCCTCCCCTTAGATGTTTCCCTCTTGAACCCAAGTTATACCTAGTTGTAAACATATTTGTGATAAAGTAGGCCTATTTATTGGACAATGTTGGGCAAAGTTTAGGTAATTGTTTTATGGAAAGACAGAGGCTATTTGGCTATTTGACATCAGAGCCGTGGACTGGTAGAGTAGTCCACTAGTTAGTGTCAATGACAACAGCAGTCTACATTTTCATCTCCGCTCACCGGATCGAATCCCATGCATAGCACTGTTTAAACTTGTTCAGCTTCCTTTCATTCCTTTGTTGAATCCCGCTGTTCCATTAATTAATGCCAAAAATGTGCATATTCAGTTTCAACAATTCTCTGTGATCGGTCAGTTTCTTAAAAGGGAGGTTTTGATATGTGATGAAATATCAACTCGGACCGGCGCCGTGAGTCTGCCTACTGTCCTCAATGTACCCAGACGCAGACGGCACAAGTAGCCTACACACACAGCTCACTCTCTTCCCCTGAAATATGTTGCATGCTTGCATAGCCTAGACTACTAGTAATTCAATATAGGCTACTTCATTGTGCTTCTACGGGTTTGACGCATTAATGAATGGCATGACCGACATCATTGTCCTTTCTTTGTCTTGAGCTGCGTAAAGGAATCTCGGGTGCGCACTGCCAATCCAGTCTCTGAAATGTAAACATGGCGAGCACAACAGTTTCTGTGTGTGGTGCATTTCGAAACGAAACGAAATTAACACAGATTTTTCATGCATTATTAGATAGGCTATACTTTACCTTGTTTTCACGATGGTGCTGATCTATGGCATACTGGTATTTGGCTGCATTCAGTCCAAGAAGACCAGCCAGTCTTTCTCCAAAGAAATCACAGGCTGATGATAGACAGCAGTAGTTGTTGACAAGTCAATAAGACTTTCATACAAGACTAAAAATACAGTAACATGTTTATGCAGAAAGTCTTGTACAGAATACATTTTCAAACTACACTTAAAATTACTGAATAAAGAAGGCGCTGTATTCCATCTGATGACCTGACAAAGATGTAATCTGACATCGCAACGTCGTTTTTTTCTGTGCTTTGCACCCTGCTATTAAAGTAAAAGGCTCCAATCATCCGAGTTACTCCAGCACCTTCTTTATTCAGTTATGTGTTCGCTCCTGAAGTGCACCGGATCAGCCTGATTTTGGCTTGAGTCGCAATGGAATATCCCTTAAACCCTGACTACACTTAAAATAACTTACCATATAGTGACGCCCTCCCAACTAGAATGGCCACATTCTTCCATGAGAATTCGGCCTAGAGAGAGAGAGAGAAGGCTGAAATGGTGTTCTAGTTATTACATCTTTTTTTAATCACCATGATGTTATCTCCGCCATGGGTTTCTACAGCAGATTTTCAACATAATTATTGCAATAGGATAAATAAGTGTAAAAAAAAATATATGCATTATTTCCTGTGTAAATCAAGAACCCTATGGTAAGAAATTAAAAGTTAATCATTGCAAACTCACTTATAGGTTTTAAGACTATAAACTTTAACACTCATACTGTGTGCCTACAAAGACAAACTTTCTGTCTTGAACAGTTTTCCCACCTTCTGTGTTGATTCACTGAATGCATGTCTACTTGCTGAATCTTCATCCTCGCTGTCCTCTAGTTCTTCTTCCAGAGTTTCACCACTGGAGAAGTGGACGACCTTCCTCTCCCTGGACAGTTTGGGACCACCAAACTCTGTCTCCTGAATGTCCATACCCTGACACATGAGACAGTCATATAGAAAACTGCTAAATTGAATAGATTTTTAGGTATTAAAATAATGCTCTAGCAGCCTAAATGTCAATGTCATTATGAAACACCTCGGCATAGGGTATATATACAATACAATAAAATAAAATAAAATACATTTAAGTAAAAAAAAGCTGGTCGTAGACAAACTACACTGCCATTAGTGTGTGTGAACCTTTTTAGAAGTTCTTCTGTTTAAATGTTGCTAGGCCAAACTTCAACAACCCTGCCTTCTCCAGCTTTTTCCCACCTCCCTGGAAGTGCTAACACTTTTGTGAGTGTGTGTGAGCATGCACAATAGAGCATGCGTATCATTTAGTTTCTGGTTATTTACAGCTTCCCCAGTCACAGCCAGCATACACAAAATGTTTAACAAGATGTAAATACATCAGCTACAGTGTTACAGAAGATGTCCAAAGCTTAATCAGCTGTCTACAGCATTAACAAAACTTACTTCCCTGAGATGGTCACTCATTCTTCAAAGAAATATTCCTTAACCGGTCCAGTGACATGGGGTTTATCCTCTCATTTTCAGGGTTGTAACATTTGTCTTTTCCCTCACTCTGATGGAAGAAAAACATTGACAAATGTAAAAGCCAAAACAAATACAATCGTTACAAACTAAAACCAGGATGTCAGGTCCTGTTATCAGTCTTGAAACCTGATGCCGAAATAAACAGGGGTGTAAACTTCAATATAGGCAGGCAGTCACTAAAGAGGGTTGGGCTTGTTGCACTGTGCAGAATGTCGTGGTTTACTGAGAATTCTTATATATAGACTCGGCTGTAATGTTTCTTGTCCTATGTTAAAGTGATGCTTAGCTACAAAACACCATATCTAAAAAGGTTCACATCTGTTTATTTTGTGTGTGTACACATGAATACTTGACTCCATTTGTTATATTACCGTTTTAATACATTCAACACTTTCCATGTCTGTCTGTCTGTCTCTCTCTCTCTCTCTCTCACTCACTCACACACAAAAACACGATTATGCTTTCATGAATATTTATTTCCATTTGAAACACATTTTAAATGAAGGACACCATCAGACAAGGCTACAGTAGTGTACATTATGATTCAGAATATATCACCAATATGCATCTTAAAAGAAAGAATGAAACAGCATTGGTCCAAATTATGCAGTATTTGTTTCTCAATTAAATCTACTGTTCCTAATATATATACAGTATTGAGCCAACGTGACCGTATATAAAGAAACCGGTATTAACCAATCTTCTATAACACAACAGTGCTATAACTGTGCACAAGCTACAGCGCTTTTCCCACTGCATACTCCATGGAAAATCTGCATAAGTGACTTTAAAGTGCAAAGGGATTGCAATATGTAGAAACGATAAATATAGTTACTGTACTTCAATGCCTATGTTCAGAATTGTACTGCTGCCCACAGCAGGTAGGTTCCTGCTCACCACCAAGATATCGATTGAAAGCAGATAGAGAAGCTATGGTATGTTAAGGAGATGACTGAATGAGTATGGAACGAGCACATTACAGCGTAAAGAGTATGATTGATTGACAGCTAAAAGATTAATCTGAAATTCCCTGCATTTTTTTTTTCGTCCTTCAAATCAGTATTAGTTATTTGACATTTTCAACACCTTGTTCATCCATTTCAAAACACGTTGAAACTCCTCAACTATATAAATGACATCATATTGTAAATACAAAAGTCGGTGTGTCATTTTCTGACCCACCTCAGTATAAGTCTTAGTTGTTCCACTTCTGTACATACATGTTCTGGATACAACTTAAGACAAGTAAATCAAGAGGATAAAACACAATACTTTGTTCTCAGCCATTGAAAAGCACACTTCAGCAATTCAAAGCATTACAAGAATACACATGTGTTTCAACAACTATACTGGTGTTTCTAAAGAGGGTAGCAAGAAAAGCTACATTATAACCTCAGGATTTGTTTTACATGGGAATTTTATGTCACCGTTTTGTTAGGTTATCATCTAAAGCATTAAACAATATAAATAAATTATGATCTAATATTAACAAGGATTTATTACAAAATCCCCAAGTAGCCGCAAGAAAGAAAATATGATTCAGTCTTTCCCAGAAGTATGTTTAAAAATGTATATTAAAAATAGAGAACAGATACCTACAGTACTCATGTATAAAAAATAACTAAAATAGATGGATCATGCAATACAAATACAAAATAAAATGCTTCAGTTAAACTAAAAAGACCCAGGAGAGTAAACCATGCAGCATTGTTCAATTTGTCTGTTTTCTTGCTGATTTATTTATTTTTAATCAATTTTCATTCCATCAGTCTAAGGCATTCCTGATAAAAATCTCTATTTGAACAGTTGGAAGTCAACTAAAGGTTTTCCAAGAACAAGCATGGGATGGTTGGGTGAGGGTGATACCAAAATGTAATGAGTAAATTTGATAAAACACCTCTGACTTGACTCTTATACAGTAGCATACAAGCTAGTTCTCTATCTAATGTATGGGTAAATATCAGTTTCAGTCTAATTATTTAATTAGTCATTTGTTTTCTAATAAAGAATGAGAAGTTAATTGCAATTTCTGGTGCTACTTTATGTGCAGCCAAGAAACTAAATCCAATCAAATATCAAACAATGTCTCTCATCTTTTGCCCCGGACAATATTCAGAGCTCATGATTCAGTATGTTTATTTAAAACCATAGCTAATTAGAGCCAGATTACATTTGGGTGTATCATTTTAAAATGGTTCTGTTTAGGCATTAGGTAAGAAATGGCTAGTTTTAGTTATGTTCAAAATAGCTGTGTTTAGGTAGGTATAAGGTTAGAGGTTGTTAGGTTTAGGTATAAGCTTACAAATGACTGTTTTACTTTAGAGGTGGTTAGGTTAAGGTATAAGGTTTAAAATGGTTGTGTTTAGGTGTAGTTTTTGTATGGTCAAAATCAGGATAAGGATCAGAGAGGGCGGTTAGCCAGCAGTTTAGGTATGAGATTGTATGAGCTCAATCTCCCAGATTCAGAGCTTATATATAAATTGGGTACCAGTACCGGCTCCGGACCCACAACCTCATTTATCTAATTTGTCTCCATTATCTGCTGCCTGAGGAAGAGTTAACAGTGGAAACCCATTGCTAAGTGGTCTGTATGTACATACTGTATTGCCGTTTTAATTGTGTCTGAAAGCCAAATCAAACACTATTATGGGGGCAAAATTAAGGCTTGTAACAAAGTGTTGTTTGGCAATATACATGGTTTCCCCTTCTCTTTTTTTAAATGTTCTGTATCTGAGCAAGCCAGTGCACTCCAATGCCAGAGAGCTTGGGAGTTCATAGAGGATAATGAATGTCTGACAGGTGATGTGGTACAGCCTATAACTAAATGCACTGCATTTTATCAGCAAAAAATGTAAAACATCATGAATACAGTACAAGAAAAAAAAGAAAGCCTTTTCCTTGTGGGGGATGACTTTTTCATTGAAAGAAAATAGATTCCCTCACTACAGTAGGAGTTAATGAGTCTTGAGTAGCCGGGGTTGAGTTTAGGAGATGGCGCAGCCTGTATCTTTCTGAGGCTTCAAGTCGGGCTCTTTCACGGGCTTCACCTCCTCCTCCTGTTTGGGTTTGGCCTGGAGTCAAAGCAGCACAACATGGTATAGTGTTACCAAGTCAACACGGAGATCAGATGTGAAAAATGATCAATCAGAATTCTCATGACGTAAACCAATTAAATGTTTTATTATGTTTGTTTGTTTTTCGGAAACTTATAAAGACTATTTGTTTTTTGTTTATTTGTTTATTGTCAAAATAACGTCACTAACTATATCCAGAGAAGAATGAACTCTGGACTGCACTAAATGAAGAGGGGAGTTTCATATCATCATGTCCTGTGCAGCTTAAAGGGATGTTGAACCTCGGTAGAACCTTGGCTTGTACAGGTACCTGGGCAAGAGACTGTAAGAACAAATACTGTTGATCATCGTTATCTGTTGCTTCAGTGCTATGTGACAGGGATGCTCCGATCAGGAAATTTGGAGCCGATCACCTGAAGCCGGACAGGGCCGATACCGATCACCGATCTGATCATGTGGGAGAGCAATATTTCTATTTAAAGAATCTACTTATTAATTTATTTATTGTGCAGAATTATTTATTTACCATTTATTGTGTATAAATAAATGTAACTATTCTTAATAGCACTGGAAATGATAAACACCAGAATGGCCTCTAGAGGTCACTCAAGGACTGGCAAGAGATAGATCAATTTCAAAGATCAGTGAAGACAAACATATTAACAGGCAAAAGAATAATAAAAAGTGTAGTCAACAAATAAAAGGCAATATAATGCCTCACATTGGCTTGCAGTTGCATTACTGCACTGCATAATCGCTGAAGCGCTCAGTCTCAACACTCGATCGAGGAACCAGAAGTAGTCATTCCATTCTCGTTACATAGGACATGGTCTCATTACATAGGATTAGGTTATCCAGTTCCTCGATCACACAGAAGTAACATATAAAGATGTTCAATATTTGGACTATCATGCTGTAGCTATACAACAAGGTTCTACTAAAGTTCAACATCACTTTAACACATAGCTATTCTGAGCAAGTTATAGTAGGCTTTGACAAACATCCGGCAGAAATAGATGAACATTCTGCCACAATAACCGAACATTGAGCGGAATAAACAGACCTACAGTACAAGCTCACAACGGATCCCGTTGCAACGTGTTTTGAGCTTGTAGATTGGCCATTTCACATACAACAAAGTATACAGTATAGTCGTTAAAATATACATATACACTAAACCACGTTCTAGTACCTTGTCGTTTTTGGCCCCCCTGGTGAGGTCAAAGGTGGCATAGACCTCAGGAGTGCACTGCTCACTGAGGCCTGGTAGCTCGAAGGCAATGGGCTCCGCCAGGCCATAGCTGGCCTTCAACTCCAACTGTGGTGCTTCGGCTGGAACCTTGTGGAAGTATCTGGATACATGTAAAAAATGAGAAACAATTTACAAAGATTGTTAAAAATGTATACAAATTGGTAGAAGTTATAAAAGGAAAAGGTAATGTACATTTCTAAACATGTATGACTGGACCAATAGGATCTCTGTATCCATGTGCTGAGATTTTGCCCATTAAGCAGGGGTGTGTGCTTTTAAATTAACAAATGTAGGCATTTAGCAGATCACAATTATCCAGAAAAAAAGTGCAATAAATTGTTTATATTTGTCAACAAATATAAGAACGTTACTACATGTATGCATGTGTGGGTTTATATTGTCCCTTGTAGAAGAGTATAGCAGATACACTTTCACACATGCATGTTCTCTGCCAACACGTCTTTATAACTGCCCTGTTTTTAAGCATATGCACGCACCATGTTTTTGCATGCCAGAGTAAACTGTTTTCGCCATGGACAGATATGTCTTCACGTTTGCTCATTAGGGTTGGGCAATATACAGTATCAATATTACATCGATACTGTGATATGAGACAAGATATCGGCTGGGATTTTGGATACTGTAATATGGTGTGGCCTATGTGTCGTCTTTGCCTGTTCTTGCTGTTCTATTATTTGCCTTTACTTATTATTATTATTACTTTACTTATTACATAGACATTACAGAAAATGATTTATCCACAAAATCATGATGCATTTTGTGAAAGCACCAATAGACATCCCCTCAATATCGTTTCGATATTTAGTCAAATATTTCAGGATATTTTATTTTGTCCCTATCGCCCAACCCTACAGCACGTGTTCTGTCTGCTATGTGTGACTCACATGAAACCGTTCTCTCGTTGGCATTTCTCCAAGGTGTTCTTAATGAGGCCTCCCAGCTTGAGGAAGAAAAGCTGTTCCGAGGGTTTGGCTGTGCTCCCTGGGCCTTTGGTCTGCCGGTAGTCTTTACACAGGGCCTCGGCACGGGAGTAACCTAAAACAATGATATCATCCCCATAACATGCACAACAGGCAGACGTGGCGGACGAGAAGTGAGAAGGAGGAACATGGACAGAACAGAATGTGAGCAGAGCAACACTTATGGTCTAATCCTATCATGTGTTGATCTCTGACCTCAGTGTAAGCCAATAGAAATGAATTTTACGTGCACGTGCATTACACTACACAGTAAAATCCTCAGACTTAACTCATTTAACTCTGAGGGTGTACAAATGGACCCTTATGGGTTCATTTGGTTCCATTTGTACACTCTCAAGAAATTAACACTGGAATTTACAGTTTAATCTGTACATACTAAATGGAAAACCTTGATATTACGCATACTGTGCTGACAAGTTGTGTAGATGAACACATGCATGTAGAGCATGTTTGCACCTCAAACATGCACGCACGCACGCACGCGCACACACAACCTAAATGTTTCTAGTAATGTTTCTCTGAGGTAATTAGACTGTGATACTTTGTATACAGTATGCAGCACACACACACGGTTCTAGGAATCTTGCTTTTTCCCTAGACGTACTTACACTTCTCTGCCTCTTGAAGTGATCTAATAGATTCTCCACACTTGTCGCTCGCCAGCAGAGTCTGTCCATGATAGCAATATGCCTGCCAACAGAAGGTATTGCCATAAATAAAAAGAAACCATGTTTACATAAGAAACACAGGCTGAGTGCTCCCTCCGTCTCCCTCCCACAGCTGGGACTCCAAACAGGGCTGAAACATGGCCAAAACCTGCTGTCTACAAGGCCAAGGGCTGATGAGCTGCCCAGAAAGAACTGAGCTGTTATTAGGCTTTTATTGCCGAACCCAGTCTGTTGTTGCAAAACTGGACCCGAGGGTGAACAAAGACCAAATGGTTGGGTAGGTAAGTAAGTAGGTCGAAGTGGCCTATTGTTGGTACCAGCCCAACAAGGGCGTCTATCCCCTTTTCACTGCACTAGACCCCTGGGAGATGGATTGCTGAGGTGGAGCACCACACCAACCATCAGCTCCCTGTACTGACCGAACATCTTAGGTACCGAAGCTGTGCTTCTGACTTCTCGGTGCCCGGGATCAAACCCAGAAAAGGGTTCAACAAAATGAGCTACTTGAACACTAGGTGTTGGGTAGGACTCTACCTTGCAAGGTTAGAAACCAATGCTGCCTGTTTGATACAGGGTTTTTTATATAACAATGTTGATATTTGAGCAATAAAGTGTTTACAAAATAATTTATGAACACTTTTTCTTAATCATTCTAATTTACGTGCAGTATATCAACTGGTACTGTATGTGATTACAGTAGTTCATATTAGTAATAATAAGCAAATGCAGAGAGAGACCACAATGCCAAATATGTAGCCACATATTGGAGGTTAATATCGGTCTTTAGAGATTCAGGTGGAGATTACAACACTAAATAAGTATGTGCATGATGGACTTACATAGGCCATGTAAAAGTGTTGCTTCAGTTGAAGGTATTTCCTCCACTTGCTGCTGCACTCTGGCTCCAAGGTGTTCAGCGTATGGTCTGAGTGAGGAGACAGGCACGCTTAATGGACCATTATATTGCATGCAATGGAAACCTTCATTATGCTTTGCCGTCTTGCTGTGTAAACATGATGTATTTTATAGCAAGTGGGGCTTAATATGTACATATTACATAAGCAGGCAGAGTAGTAATATTTGTAAAATTAAGCATATGTCACCACAGTTGCAAAAACACTGACCGGCTTTCTGATAGAAGTTTGCCGTCTCAAACGACAAAGCTGCAACGAGTGTAGCATTATGCTTCAGTTCAATCGCTCTGGCAATTGTCACTGTGGAAAAGACAAGAAAAGGAGATGCAGGGTGGATAAGAGCCAGTCAGGATAGGAAAAACAACATTGATATTAACAGTATGTATCTGATACATACTGTTAGTACATTATCTGAGTAGCCAGCGTCACTGAATCATTCACTTTACTATGGCTGAGCTGAGAAGTGGTTCTAAGGTAAACACTCCTGTAGAAAAGACAGACATTCTTTTGAATTGAGCAAGTAAACCCATAACTGTTAACTGCTAAACTGGAAGCAATTAAAAGCATATTAGAGTTATTTTTTTGTATTTGGTTTATCTGCCAAGCTATGGCTGAAATTAACTTTTGTTATGCTTTTGAATGGCTAGTAACTGTAGTGCTATCTACCTTCCTGTGCCTCTGCTTGGCACTGGATGATGTAGGCATCGATAACTCGCGGCTCCAGGTCTCTGCCCTTCTCAGCTGGGGTGATAAGACGGGGGATGTGGACCTCCTGTGATAAACACACCAGGCATATAAGGTTTCAACAGTCTACTGAGGCTAGGACACATGAAAAATCCTGTAAAACGCGAAGGTTCACACTACTAAATTGCCTTTTGAATGTCCAATGTGGGATTTGTTTTGAACATATGTAAATCTGGGTAAATCAGGGTTATATGCACATACTGTAAGAGTTGGATTTGTTGACGAAAAATGTGTTTACATTTGAATGATACAAGTCACTTAAGTAATGTACAGTACATGTTACTTTCTCACCTTGAGGTTTTTGAATATACCAGCAGCAACCTTCAGGCTCCGGTGGACATCTTTTGCTTCTGCCTCCGTTACACTGTCAAATATGCAAATACATTCTGTTTGCAAGTATCCATCAATGCCAAATACGTTGATGAGCATTTATCAGATCAACAGACAATACATACAGGTAAACAAGACATACTTCTCCTTCCCTGCTAGTCGTGAGGCAAACTTGGTGTACCAGAGTGCCACGTTGAAGGCCATGGAAACCAGTTCAAAGATGGCATCCTGCTGAGCACTGCAGAGAGACAAAAATGGGAAAACAGGGTGGTCACAATAGTTTTATTTTAATTGTGGTGAAAACCGAAACAATGTGGTAATGAATGATGAAAACCGGGATATTTTAGAGTTATATGATATTTGTTGGGACTCGGGACACCCAGCTTGAAACTGGGACAATTCCGGTCATGCCTATGCTAGGCATCTCCTAAATCCAGAATTATCAGCAGAGAAAAACATGGGGCCCTGCCAACAAAATGACCTAGACTAGCCTTTGTATTGAATGAGAACAGGGCAGAGAGCAACTGCAGTTTGATTTGGCAAAAGAGAAATATCTAGAAAGAATTTGCTCCTCGTTGCACAGGTCTCCACCAGGGTAGGTAGCTTATTGTGGGCCAGCAATGTTCACGGCAATCGGACGCTGCGTTCATAAATTGAAATATGCCTGTTATAGCACCACTATGAGGCCGATTTAAAAAATGTAGGGTGCCATTTCTTCCTTCGCCTCGTTGAATGTGTGCGCAAAGTTTCACGGCAATCGTACACTGCGTTCATGATTTGAGGCATTCCTGCACACACAAGTCAATCTTAGCCAATCTGGAAGGAATATGAAAAATTTGACAGATCCTTCTTGATCACATGACTATAGAGATAATGTGCGATTTGCGTGATGTTTGGACAAAATCTGTACGAGTAATATCAACAACCTGGTAATTGGTACCTGTTATCAGTGGACTTTCAACAGAAGTTTTGGTACTTCACCACTTTAAACCTGGCTTCTCTATTTTGGGCATGTAATTAACAGGTGAACATTTTCAAAACCTTTATGAAAATTGCAAAAATAGCAGATCTAAAAGCGCACAACATGTCGCATCACAAACTTGTAGATGGGCTTTTTTCGCTGCATGACGGGGTCGTACGATGATGAATGACGTGTACAGTGACAGTGTGCAGCTTTACCTGGGTGTGTTTCCTTGTAAGGTGTCTATCCACTTGAAGTTCTGAATAAATCTCATCTTGTTCTCCTGTGTTGTTCCATCCAGAGACGCAATGAAGCCTATTGTACAATAAACCAGTCAAAATGCCCAGCAGCAACTTGTTAATAGCAACGCAGTCATCACAAATAAATGCAACGTTAGAGGACAAAAGAAAAACAATTTAATTAAACACTGTTTGAGTGCACTGTATCCAACGCTTCATCAAAGTAAAACCTATTAAAAGGATCCCTGGCTAATAAGCCAAATATGCCTTAATACTGTACATTATAATTGTCCTCTATAACTAAATAGCCCCTCTGGAGTAAAAGATGAACTGTCTCTAAAATAAATAAAATATTTAAGGTGTTTGAAATGTTTTATTTTAGTTATAGAGGGCAATTATAATGTATTACGGCATATTTGGCTTATTAGCCAGGGATCCTTTTAAGCACTCAAAAATGTTTTGTAGACAAACAAAAAGTGTTCATAATTGTCATACCAACATGGCACGTTGGTGGAAAACAATGGCACTACCATTATGATTCAGAGTGAATTGTCATATACATTGAATATGGGCACAAACTTTAGTTATAGAATTGACTAATGACCCTCTATTCCTTACCGCCTCCCATTGATCAATTTCTAATAGTGTGTAGATAAATTATCACTTACTAGCAACAATTTAAAATGTACGGCCTAGGCACTTAGCAGACCCTCTCACCCTGAGAGATTGCAAGTGCTATAAGATATACTTTCTTCAAAGTGGCATGAACTCTAGTAAGCCAACTACATGGTAAAAATGGTCACCTTGTAAGAGGGAGAAGTAGGCATCTGTAGCACTTTTCATGATCTCTGAGTTGCAGGTGACATCAGTGAACATCTCCAGGAGCCGAGCTCTGGTTGTCCTCAAATCACTTTTGTGAAAAATTAAATGCAAATAAAATAAAACAGTCAGTCAGTATTCATAGCTAGTGTGTTTCACTACACTGCTACACACACAACCATCTTGTTCATCAAACAAGTGGTTGAGATCAAATAAGTGACACCTTTGCAAGGAGTTGTATTAATAGTATGTGCTAATAGTGCTATATTATTCAATTCTATCAAAGGGATAGTTCACATCCAAAAATATGTTTTTGTCGCATTCCTAAGCCAATAATTTGATGACCGGCAGCGGTTCCGGTAGGAGACACAAAGAGTCTCCTTTGTGTCTCCTACCGGAACCCGCTGCCTCCCGGTCCGCTGGTTATCAAATGATTGGCTTAGGAATGCGACAAAAAACAAACAAAAATCCATGAATTCAAGTCTCTATGGGGTGACTAAACAATAGTGAACTATCCCTTTAAAGTGTCAAATCACAATGAGTTGTCTCAAGACACTTTACATGTAGAGCAGAGACCCGACATTGTCCAACCCTGAGCAAGCAATACTGCGACATTGGCAAACAAAAAACTCCCCACTGGAAGGAACATCAGGCAGACCCAGGCTCTAGGGTGGGCGGCCATCTGCCTCCATCAAGATAAAAAGTCTTATTCAACCCCATGGTTAACTTATGAGTAAACAAACATGCGATGATATCATGATGGCATTGTGAACAGTACAAATAGTAAAGATAGTAGTATGTATAGTAAAATCCAGTGTTAATGTATCCATTTGTAACTCAAGTGTACAAAATGTAACCAAATGTAACCAAATGTACCATTACTGGTCCATTTGGTTACATTTTGTACACAACCACCAGAGTTAACAGCCAGGATTTCAGCATCATCTATTGTGATGTTAATAACATGATAAGACATACTTGCATATCTTATTGGCAGCAGGGCTGCCAGCCACTCCATAGAAGTTGAAGGAAACCGGCGCAGTGGCCTTCAGTGGGTTTCTGTGAAACCAATGTGCCATCCTGTGGCTTGGATGATGAAAACACACCTAAAAGCTTCTGGAGGAGAAGCAGAAAACAGCTGATCATTGAAAGACCATTGGTGGAAACTTACTAAGTACATTTACTCAAGTACTGTACCTAAGTACAATTTTGAGGTACTTTTACTTTACTAGAGTATTTCCAATTTTCAATACTTTTACTTCTACTCCACTACATTTCAGAGGCAAATATTGTACTTTTACCCCACTACAATTATTTGAAAACTTTAGTTACTAGTTACTTTGTAGATTTTGATTATTATTACAAAACATACATTAACCACTTCAGCCCTACATTTCGGCCATTTGAAAATAGCAGATCTACAAGCTCACCGCATTGTGAGCTTGTAGAGCTGCTATTTTCAAAAGATATTTATACATTTGAAAACTTATGAAATGGGATATTCTGCAGAATGAGTACTTTCTACTTTTGTACTTTAATTACATTTTGATACCAATACATTTGTACTTTTACTAAAGTTCATTTTGAATTGCAGACATTTCCTTATAACAGAGTATTTCTACATTGCAGTATTGATACTTATACTTGAGTAAAAAATGTGAGTACTTTTTCCACCACTGAAAGACACTCATCATCTCGCAGCAGCTAGTACCTGCTGAACTGGTCTCAACAACAACAGACACGTTTCAGAATGATCGTAGACAGCAGCATCCAGTCGATGTTTAGCTTAGATCTCTAGTAGAACCAGGAGAACACGCTACATTTAGTCATGATTCTTTGGCCTATGATTTCGCTGTAATGCTAACTAGCCGCATTAGCTCGTTAGCCCCCTTTACTAGTGTGTGTCCACTTGGCAAATAAGACAACAAACACACTTCCACGGACGTGTTTCTGTAGCGATGATAATATTGAAAACGATGTTTCGTTTTATTTTTTGCCTAATAACGTAGGACAAAAAATAGACCTTACGTAATACGTAATCTAGGAAAAGTGACATAGCTAACATTAGCATTTGTCTTGAGACGTATTCAGTCTGATGGAAATCACAACTATAGGCCCCCTGGCAGCTGGCTTAGTGTGTCGCTATTCATTTAGACATTGAAGGAAGATATGGTCACAAACAAGATACAAGTATTAGGTGTTAAACCACTGTTACCTTATGTTAGCACAACAAACAACAACAACAAGGCTGTGGGTCCGTTTAAAGCCCTTTGGAAACTCTGACAGACTACCATTCACTTCCGGAAATAAACACGAGTGGTTTCTGTCCAATGGGAGCGGCAGCACTGAGTCATGTGACCCGTGTGTGGTGCGTGTGTAAGAAAAGACAGATCATCTGTGAGCAGCGTTGTGGTTTCTTTACAGTCTACTATTCAGTGGTGGAAAAAGTACTCACATGTTTTACTTAAGTAAAAGTAATACTGCAATGTACCAATACTCTGTTACAAGAGTAGACAGTAAAAAAAAAAAAAAAGGTAATACAAGTCTGGAATAAAAAACAGTACAAAAGTATTGGTATCAAAATGTCCCATTTCACAGGTTTTCAAATGTATAACATGTATACAAATCTTTTGAAAATAGCAGATCTACAAGCTCACAATGCGTCGCATCCCGACGCATTGTGAGCTTGTAGATCGGCTATTTTCAAATGGTCGAAATGTAGGCTTAAGTCTAAGTGGTTAATGTATGTTTTTTTGTGATAATAATCAAAATCTACATAGTAATTAAAGTTTTCAAATAATTGTAGTGGAGTAAAAGTACAATATTTGCATTTGAGAGTGGAGTAGAAGTAAAGTTACCGAAAATTGGAAATACTCCAGTAAAATAAAACATACCTCAACATTTTACTTAAGTACAGTACTTGCATACTTTACCCCACGGCTTTACAGTTATTCAGGGATTGTTGTTACAGTCTACTATTGTTGTGGTTGTTGTTCAGGGCTTGTTTACTCTTTACTCTTGTTGTCAGAGAAATACTGATCTGTCATCAGTGTTGTCTTGTGCTCAGAGCTTGTTTACTGATTATGATCAGAGTCCAAGAACCTCCTCTCATGGAGTGAAAAACGCCCTTTTGAATGAAAAACATGATCACCCCACAATTATCTTCTTTCATAGGCGGCCAGACGTTAAGCCAAAGCTAATGGCTGTTATTTATTTACAATAGTAAAATTTAGAACAGCTGTGTTTATATTGTGTTTGTGTAAAGACAGACACCGGCGAAAAATCAACCATTTTTATTTTCCCACTTTGGCAACCATTGGGTGTTGTAAAATAGAGCAATTAACAATTATTTCACATGATACACAAGGACAAACAATAAAAGACAGATTTGGTCCGACTCTGAACAATTATGTACACCTCACACACTGAGTCAAGAATTTCCAGCAAAGAGAAACAACCCAAACCAAATCTAATCTAATAAGGCTCATAACGAATAGATTGTGCTTTGCAAAAAAGATTTAAAAAAAGAAAAGAAAGGTTTAGACGTTAGAGCAATGAATCATTCTAATTTCACATTGGTTTATCACATATTCACCCATCAATTACTATAAGGCACATATTTACAATTTGAGGGGCAAAAAAAAACAGTCCACAACTAATAAACGTCATGGACAGCCTAGAAATATACAGGGTTGTTGTCACAGTGCCATCCACAGTAAAATCCTAAGTGTTACGTATCCAAATGTAACCAGAAGATCAAAATGTAACCACTTGGTTACATTTGGAGACGGTTCTACGAGGTCATAGGAGTAAAATGAACCACTTGAACCCCAGCATCCTCAGCCAAGAATAGCAGATCTACACGCTTGCAACGTGTCGACGCCGGCGCGTTGTGAGCTTGTAGATCGGCTATTTTTGGCGAAGGGATTTGGTGTAGACCGGAAAAGTCAGGAGGGTTTAAGACTTGAACCCTCTTGACTTTAAGTGGTTAATACTGAGGATTTTAATGTGTATGGGGATAGTGGAATGATGATCAACAGGCTCCCGTTTGACCAGAATACCCTTACAAAGTCCATCTGCATAAAGGTCATATACCCTTTACATGATTCTAATTAAGTCCCTGGGGAAAGAAATGCCATTATCAAGAGTTGATGACATATTAATAAGTAATACCAGCAAGCCCACATAAATAAGTACTTGTAGTTGTGTATATTTGATCAACATCTATGTAACTCTTAAAATATGAATTAATGTCAAGTTTTGGCAACACCATAAGAACATGAAAATGTATGCACATATGACATCATTTAGCTTACATTACTGTTTTTAAAAGTAAAATCCGGGTGTTGTGTGCTTTATGATTCAGTGTGTCGTATAAATTCTGTGAGTGCCTGGAACAGGTAAAGTTTGTAATTTTCTATTAAAGAAAAAAATATTTAATTTTGGTTATAAAATCAAGACATATCCCAGCATATCTTTGACTAAATGATGTGCAAATGTACAAAAAAACGTTGTTTGCCAACCCAAAATTTGAACAAAGTCTCCACAAGGTTCACTCATGCCCATCACAAAGCAAACAGTGACAGTTATGAATCGATATCAGTCAGCCGACAAGAAATGTGTTCAAGTTTAGTGGGATGTGTGCAGGTTATTTTACTTCTCCATTTACACTCTCACAGACACACACACACACACACACACACACACACACACACACACACACACTCACACTTCTAAATGGAGAGGTAAAACCAGTTAGACCACAGTTCCCAACTCCCTCAATACCCAGTTAACTATGGAAACAAACAGAAAGTTACATTCAGTAACATAGAAGGCCATTAGCATGTCCATCTCATCATTTTGTAGGTGAGGTCAACAGTCAACTACAAAGGCAGCACTGGCTCAAAAGCAACAAGTTTGACTTGTTAGAATTACAACTTAAATGTGTGCAATATATATTGATGATTGTCCTCTACAAATCTGTAAAACCCTACATATGGGTTTATGCATTACATGTGCATTTTTGATTGTTACACTTAAAGTTGTACCATAACATGTAAATATATTGCATTGGAACATTTGCAATTCAATATTCTGCACTTTCACATCATTCAAACATGTCACACTGCTTGTTGATACACTGTGTCTTAGGCACGTTTCACAAGTGAGACAAGATTTGATTTTGCAATATGCATGTCATCAAATCATATATGTGCCAATTCTGACACAGATACTTTACCCTCACCTCATACACTGACATAATCAATATGTCTTTGTTTATGCCACATCCAGAGAAGCAGAAACCTGACACTGAAAGTGAATGTGAATCACAGAATGTCCATGCATTGCACACAACACACAAGGAACGTCTTTGGCAACTGCGTAGCTTTGGTGATAAAACAAGTATTTTGAAGACTAATCTCGATGCCTAGCTGCATAAACACACACCACATTCTCGGACCTCATTTGGTCCCAACCCTTGGAAGACCTCCCTCGCTGAAAGAAAACATAAACATTACGGAAAAGTCAACACAGTGGAACCCTGAAAACCCATGTGTATGAATGGCTGGCGCGTCTTCCACAGCATACCAACGAGAAAGTTTTATCCATACCATTTCTCAATGGGGTGAACGCATGGGTCACAGGCGTTTGGAATAGTTTTTACACAGGACATGGTCTCGAACGTCTCCCCATCCACCATTCTTCATGTGCGGCTTGTGGTCCACTGGTTCTGTGCCGCTCAGGACAAGAGATGGAGGGAAGAGGCTCTCTTTGGCCTTTTGGAGGGATTCCTCGGCCTTCTGCAAGGCCCATTCAGGCCTGCAGTTTTCCTTCTGATGCAGGCCGCAGTCTCCTGTGTGGAGAACCCTGGACCCCTGGGCCACCAAGACCTTGATGGGCTTCGATATGCAAGTCCCCGAGAGACGCTGCAGGGTCCAGTCCCAGTTGTAGTCGTCGTAGGTGCAGTAGTCGTCGCCGCAGCCCATCAGCTTGTAGTACATGTCTTTGGAGATGCCCATGCCGATGTTGTGCTTGGTGGACATCCACCCAGTGGTCAGCACCTTATTGGACACCGTGGAGAAGTCGGCGGTGCGGTCGTGGTTGCCCAAAGCCAACATGTCACAGTCCGAGCAGCTGCTCTTCCTGTGCTCCGCCATCAACTTGTAGAGATGGTAGAAGTCAGGTAAGAGGAAGTTGTCCTCCTCCAGGAAGATCGCAAAGCCGCTGTAGCCCTGCATGGCCTGCACTCGCTCCCACACAAAGTGCATTTTCCACCACCAGTGGTGTTTGGTTTGCGTGATGGAGGCTTCCCTGTAGTGTCCATATGAGTCAGGGTGCTCGGCGTTGAGGCATCCTGTTTTCAGGGCTTCAGCCTTGGCTATGTCTCGAGGGCAGTCATTTGGATCCTGCCCAGGAAACTCACTGGGATACAGCTGAGTGCTAAAAGGGAAATAGATTTGCAGTACTTTGCAGAAAGTTATCCCTTGCACAATGGAATTGATTTCCTGTGAAAAATAGTCGTGGCTGAAGATAAGGAGGAAACTGTGGACCTCAGCAGCGTTCTCCAACGACTTGACGAGTAATCTGAGGTATTCAGGTCTGTTATGGACCTGTACAACCAACACCAGGTGAGGGTCCCCTGGAAACTTATCCACATTGAGAATGTTCTGTTTGTAATTGGCAACATAAACAGACTGAGTCAATTCTGGCACAGAACCAAAATTAAACTTAAGTATGTCACCCGATTGCTGACCCTGGCTTTCCTGTACCGAAGTATTGGGTCTACTAGGTCTTTCATCATCAGACATTATTAATACACGTGTAGTAAACATGAGAGTCACAACTATGAAGGAAATACCCAGCAAAGCGAGCAGATTCCTCTTGTTCAGTCTGAACCTCATTTTCGCGTCGCGTACGATGTAATCTTTGTATTAAAAAATAATGGCTTTGAATCGCCTACAAATCGAGAGCTTCATTGTGAACCTTTACTCCGTATTCCGTCGTGTTTCCCCCTGTAGTAGTGAAACTCCCGGCGCTGCACACGTCCTGGCGAGTCTTGGCGAGTGGCACGATCGAGTCGCAAACAAAGTGTCAAAAGTTCATTGATGGCTTTTCTTTCGCCGACTCGATTGTGTCCAAATTTGAGAATTCGGTGTCATCTGCGATACAATAGCCGTTCCATTCTGCCAGAGTACCACCTGTAAAAGAGCAGGACAAAAGTGTCTGAAAAGCGTTTCAACTCGGGTTGCGTTTTTACACGGAGAGGTCGCGTACGCGTAGTGCCGTTTAAAATCAAGTTCCAAAAGAATGTAATTCACTTTCGTTAAGTTGACTTACCAAACGTTAGGTGTCATGTGTCACTGTGCGCTCATACCAGGAAGAGACTAATAGGACTATGAACCATCTTCTGGTTCTACAGTGACTTATTGACTGCTGACGTGTACAATCCAGCCAACGGGAACAGACAGGGGTTTCTGTTCAACGAATCGCTGGTCTACCTATAGTTGTGTAATGTGAGACTAGAAGCTATACATGAAGTGGAGTACAGCCCTCTTTTTTTACTTAAGTAAAAGTATCAATATTGCAATTTAGAAATACTCTGTTACAAGTAAAAGTCCGGAATTCTAAATGTACTTGAGTAAAAGTACAAAAGTATTCACAAGTACTAATTTTGCAGAATGTCCCATTTCAAGTTTTCAAATGATCTTTTGAAAATAGCAGATCTACAAGCTCAAGCTCACAATATGCTACCATAGTGATCACTATGGTAGCATATTGTGAGCTTGTAGATCGGCTATTTTCAAATGGCCGAAATGTATATAGGGCTGAAGTGGTTAATGTATGTTTTGTTATAATGATCAAAATATAGAAAGTAACTAGTAGCTAAAGTTTTCAAATAATTGTAGAGTAAAAATTGCAATATTTCCTTCTGAGATGTAGAGGAGTAGAAGTAAAAGTATAACAATTGGAAATACTCCAGTAAGTAAAAGTTCCTCAAAACTGTACTTAAGTAAGTACTTGAGTAAATGTACTTAATTACTCTACAACACTGCATGTAGGACCATCAGAACAAAATGGAAAGAAAAAAAGAACGAAAGAATTAGGTCTATACCAGACTAAATAATATATTTTAAACTAGTCTTGGCGATTGGCCTATTATTAATAAGAATCATTAATAAGAGAGGAATTCTCACTCATATATCATGAAGCTATTTGCATAGGCTCATCATGTGGCTTTCTTTGGCAGTACCAGTTGGTTTGCATAATATTTACACTTTCAGGTTTGACATGTCGAGTGGCTCTTGTGTTGCCCCAGAGGGGAGCATACTCAAGTTCCCTCAGCCTTATGTTCCCTCTATGTTCTGGGGAAAATCAATGTCTGAAGTTTGTTAAAGGATTGATTGATTGATTGAGTGAGTGAGTGAGTGAATACTTTATTAGCAGTTTGCTAAAAAAAAAAAAAAAAGCACAGGAAAGTACAGTTCAATACATAGGTCTGCTAAGAGGATTTGTACCCAAGAAAGCCTATGGCTTGTTTCCATTGGGGTTCTTTGTACTCAATTCATTGAAACATTAATGACAGACAAATAAACACTACTATGCAAAACATCATATAGACAGTTTGAAAACAAAAACAAAAATACACACAGTAAACAGTTCGGGGGGGTAGGCTAGTTCTATGTTAAAGTCCTGTAACCACAGCAACAAGCACTTGTGCATGGACATCCCTGTGCCATAGGACACACGCAGACTTTGAGACTGTACGGTCGGCCGGTACCTGTGTTATGCCCAGGACACACAGACAGACAGACACACACACACACACACACACACACACACACACACACACACACACACACACACACACACACACACACACATATATATATATATATATATATATATCGGAAAGATGTACTATTCTGTGGACTGCCTTGATGGACAAATACAATACTGCAGACTGTGAGACTGAAGCCACATTTGATGGCATAAAGAGTGGCACCATATTGTGGGTTGTCACTAAACTGTCATTGTCCAAGTAGAAATCCCAGCTGGATACAGATGCAGACTGTCACTAGCTCATATCCTGACCTGGCTGGGAAAGTCTGGGTGGGTAAATTGAGTGAGAGAAACACTCTCCTCTCCCTCATCAACCATCATGTTTGATGGTATGGAGTGAGGAACCCCATGTGCTCCCTCTGGAGTTGCTAAGTGGCCATGCAGAACAAGAAGACTGCATTTATGAAGAAGGTACTAGGCCAGTTCTGTGTAACTGTGCGGGTGTAGTGAAGCAGTGCATTGCTGAAAAATTACTATTTGTGCACAATCAATATACTAAAATATATCTTGTCCTTTACCCTCCTTTTATGCCATAATTTCCTGTCTGTCTGCAGAGTAGAGTTTATTGCTGTGTCCTTGCTGAGGCAGCTGAACCACTTCCTGTAGATAACATGATTAGATGAGAACACACAGCAGGGAAGTCGACCCCGCCGAGAAGAGGTGCCAACCTGCCGAAAAGATTTTCATTTATTCTGGCTTCTGAGGAGACGGTCAGTATATCACATGGCCACGGTGCTGTGCTGAGGTTTTCACCACCACAGTATTCCTTCCTACAGTACATTCTTTCTGCTGCACCCCGTCTCTTGCTTAGATGCCCTGCACAGCTAAAAGAAAGAAAAAAGAAAACGTCCTTCCTTCTGCAAGTTTATCACAAAATGTAATTAATTGAAACAAAGTGGATCTTCATGAGTCACAAGGCAAGTTTGCCTTCCGCCACACTGAGAGCTTTCACAATGAGTCTTGAAAGAAAGAAAGAAAGAAAGAAAGAAAGAAAGAACCAACAGGAAGTGTTCGAGGAATTAGCATGCTACAAAGTAACTAGGATGGTCTAAACTAAACAATACAGAGTATCTACTGTAGCATCTACAGTAAATAACATACCAACTGTTTACAAGTAAACAATCAGTACCTAATAGCATCAATCTAAGCTGGGGTATCTAAACTTTGACCTATGTAATGGGGTTCTGTAGGCTACTTGCTGGAGTAAAGGAGTGTAAAACCCTACTCTCTTTCAAAACTGCCCTAAAGATACACCTTCAGGAGGCTGCAATTGGAAAATGGCCCCTGTCTAAGTCCTAACCTAACCTACCCCCCTACCCCCCCCCCCCCTCTCTCCTTCTCCTTTTGTACATATTTCTCACTCTTCATACCAGTAACCTGTAAACTGATTGTATGACATTCTATAGTAGTTGTGTATATCTGTCTGTCTCTTATATGTCATCATGATTTGTGTGCATGGGGAACTCATTTGAAACAAGCTCTGTGCTTTTATGAGTCTTCCAGTTTAGTAGACCTTGTATTGTGAATTTGTACTTCCATGTACTGTTGTTCTCATGTCTTACTAAATAAAGTACATCAATCAATCAATCAATCAATCACCACTCTTCATCGTCAGAGGGAGTGTTATGTTGTTTTTGGATAGTTTGACCCGCACATAGAGTGTAACAATGGACACGTAGCATTTAGGACTTTGCTGTGTACGTTCAATCATCAGTGTGATGTCAAAGGCAACAAATGGCTTGCTTGATTTAAATGAGGCTGAGTTCCACTTTATCAGCTCAGGAGGCACAGATGGAAAGCAAGTGGGATACTAGGGTTCAGACAGCGCAAGAATGAGGAAGTCTTGCACACTCCTGTTAAGTTGCAAACTTCCAAAACTTCAACTTCAATACATCCAGAGACGAGTACATTGGAGCTGAAACCACTACCCTCATTCACCAACTAGGCACTGGTTACACATACTGTCAGAAAACAACCACATATTTTTGTGTCACATCCTCTTAGCTTCTCACACAGGTGCCACCACTAACTGTAAATGGTGACGTCAATCGACTCATCATTAAAAAAACAAAGAACATAATATTAAGAAGACATGTCATAGTGTTTCCTTCAGCATAAATGTAAGTGACTTACTGTTATATAGCTCCTAAAAAGCTCAAATATCCTTGGAAACACAACTTATACTACATGAAAACAGAACAGAATATATGCAGCACTGCAGTTCAAATGTAACTAAATGACTGTTCATGTAAAAGTAATAGGCTGTTATAAACTGATGAAGTGATTACACATAACTGTTTACAAGGCAGTGTAACTGACCACATCTTTCTTTCTCTCTCTCTCATCACCAGGTGCAGCATTTGTGGGTGTAACCTGTACAAAGCAACAGTCTTAATCCATTCAGTGTGTACACAAAACATAAAAGTAAAGAAAAGGCCACACACTCGTAGCCACAAAGCAGGATTTATAGAAATGAAAACCAATATATCGACCTGGAAAGGTCTTCTTCAGGGAATAACACAGCGGGAAAAATGACATCACCTGTCACAGACAGACTATTGGATGGATGAAATCATGGAAAGTTGAATTTGGGGTTTTGATTGATTAATAGATGTTCTATTGACATCATGTGCATATACATGGCCATACTGTATATGTACATAAAATAAAAAATGTCCCCCTTTTCTTTTACCAAATTATTTCACAGATTGCAACTCAACTAATTGATGGTTAGGTCCAGCTGGTCTGTCAGTCAGCTCTTTATGGAGGACTTGAAGTTAACAATGGAGCTAATTTGACTTAAGGCTTGCAGGTAATCCATTCCACATAACTGATGCAGAGTATTAAAATATGTCATTTGCCATTATAGAGCTCTTGATTGTGATAGGCACAGTATGTGGAGCTCCCTCTGGTGGAATAAGTGTGTACATTAGGTATCACCTTGTTTACAATCCCATGGACCATACACATTTTAATATGTGATACTCTCTCCTCCACTCTGAGCCACTTGAGGCTAATAAAATGAGCAGGGAGATCAACGTTCTGGGCTGGAGTTTAAAGATCAAGGTAATTTGTTTTGAGAGTTCTGTGAATTTATTTTTTCTTTGGGATGCTAGTGTACCAGGGTCTGTGTCGTAATCAAAGTTTCAAGTGCCCCAGCCAGTATTTTGAGAGTGTTTCTATTTATGAAGTGGATATTCTGGTTAGAATGTTAATTTGGGGATTACTTTTAGTGCAATACTCTCTTCAGTTGTCCAGTATAGAGCCTATAAGTGACGTCTTCATTGGCTGTAACTACAAACTAAGTCACCTACTACCACTCTGAACCCAGGGGACTTATTTAGTTTTGCATTAGACCCAGGAAACAGAAGATGGTGTCAGTACCAAACCAAACAAGGTACAGCTCACATAGACACAACAGAGGTATTACAGAGGAAATAATAGATAAGAGACCAGGAGAAGATAAAAGACAGAGACTGTCATAAAAACAAACAACAAACACACAAGCAAGAAAAAAAATCCTGGCAGGGTGATTGATTGATTGAAGTGATTGAATATTTTTATTAGGCAGAAATGTTAAAAACAGAACAAGTACAGTCAAAACACTTTGTCTAAAAGGTACGTCCAAAACATATAAAGTAGCACCAAACAGTTTACAAAATTCAGAAAAAAACACTATACAGTATGTACAGAGTTGGAAAAACAATGGGAGGAGGGAGTCAAATGAAAGGGGGGGAATGAGAGTCAAAGGAAAGGGGTGGGGTGGTCATCTGTCCAGGGAGAAGTGGTACTACCTCCCCCTTTGGCCTCCTGAAAGGTGAAATTTCAGGGCTGTTTTGAAGGAAACCAGCTAACTACGTCCTGCCACATCACATTTTCTCCTGCAAAATCCAAAGAATCAGACTGGGGCCTCATTGTGTATAAACCCTTAGTACCATATATTGTTTTTCTTCCAAATGACCAATTGCTATTGTATGTAGTTCACACAACAAGCTCACACATTTCTATTATCATACTATGATTATGATTCATATCTCTCTCTCTCTCTCTCTCTCTCTCTCTCACACACACACACACACACACACACACACACACACACACACACACACACACACACACACACACACACACACACACACACACACACACACACACACACACACACACACACACACACACACACACACACACACACACACACACACACACACACACACACACACATTTTACAGTATATATTTCATATGAATTTTAACTGTGTTATTTGAATTTTGATTATTGCAGGGTTTTTTTTGACTGATTTGACTTGTCCTCTTTGTACATCCTTTTGGTCAACATGTGTTGTTTTTAAATGTGCTTTATAAATAAACTGACTTGACCAGAAAATGGCAAACTCAAGTGCTAAAAACTAACAGTGCATTCCCTTGCCATTAATTTGGCCTGACTGTTGATGTTTGTAGAGAACTCACATGCTCTGTCAGGGGAGGCACCAGAGTCCAGAGAGATAAACTCCAGACCCTGAACATGAGTCATTGTCAAACGTTCCCAACCTATGAGTCATCGGGTCATTGCACGTTTTAATTTCAGCCACTGGATGGCAGCAGTAGATCACATTCTACTTTAAAAGATCCCAGTGTCCTACACAGAGTCAGAATTAAGAGCTCTCTCTGGTATTCCTTTTGTTTGCTGAAGGTTTTGAAGGTTTTAGTCCTACTTTAAGGAGGTTGTAAACAAACAGGTACATTAAAAGGCCAAGGCGCTCTTGTGGCAAAACAAAGAAAGCCTTTAATAGTCTGGCTAATGTATGGCAAGAATAAAAAAATACCCCTATAAGCGTTGCAGCAACAATGCCATCATAAGGCATTGTTGTGCCTTGGTCTTCCCTTTTTTGCCAATCAACTTTGTCACCCATTTGTACCAAAGAGCCACTTGTTGGAGATTTTTACGCTGCCAAACAGACGTGCTCCTTTCTCTCTTTCTTCTGCAAAGAACCATGTGGGTTCTTTGTTTAGACCAGCCCAATTACACAAGGTGAGCTTTTTAGACCAATCCTATTACAAGAAGTGAGCCGTATAGTACTTTCTTCAGTTTAATATAGGACTATATTTTAAATTATTAATAGAATGAACTCCCTCTTTTAGGGCCAGGTTATATCGACAGATGTTCTTGCTTCTTTTTAGGACCAGGCCTGGTTATAAACACAGATGTTCTTGCTTCTTTTTAGGACAAGACCTGGTTATATACACAGATGTTCTTGCTTCTTTTTTGAACCAGGTTGTATAACTACACAGTTGCTCTGTATAACTACACAGTTGTTCTTTCCTCTTTCTGGATCAGTTTATACTGTATACAGATGTTTCTGTCAGTTTCTGAACCAGGATATGTACAGCTGTTCTTGCAACAACAAAAAAATAAAACCAAGATAGAAAGTTGTAATTGTAATTCATACCATATCAAAACTGTCTACACTCTGGCTTTGTGAACTCAAACACAAATCAAATATTCATATTCATAACATAACCGACTTGTGCACGCCAAGCAGGAATTGATACAGCATCAATTAATGTCATTTGGGATTTGGGAATCACTATAAATGCAATTGAACATGAAAAAAAATGTCTACACATTTTGAACTTAAGGGTTAACTCCTGGGATACAGTGACCATGAGACACCAAACTGCTGTCTTTAATCTAAAAGTTGAACCACCATCTCATCAGAATACACTTTAAGTCAGTAGTTTTCAAACGTTTTTTGTCCAGGGCACACCAATGGGCAAGTCAAAATGTCTCTGAAAAATTCAGATCTACAAGCTCACAATGTGTGGCGATGTGAGCTTGTAGATTGACTATTTTTGCTTCTCAGATAATACACCCTAGCATCGACCTTGTGCCTCTCAGATAACACACCCTAGCATAGACTCTCTAAGCCTCTCAATACACCCTGAGCATTTTGTATCCATGTTGCATCCATCTGAGAGCATTCGTCCGTGTCTTGCATGAGACATACACAATGTGCTCATCCCTCTAAGTCTAAACAAGAAGAATGTGGAACCAATCAATGAATGGCATCAATTATTGTGCTCTTGAAACCAAGTTTCAGAGAGTCTGTGGTGTAGCCTAACCAAAGGATCAGGGAAAGTGGTAGGAAAGCAGATTCAGAGTGCAGTTTGTTGTCAAAAGTGAACACAGTTGTTGTCCTTACCATGTGTTAACGGCCTGCTTTTATAGGGTGGGCAATTCTCACCTCAGTGCTACAAGCCAATACCATAAATACGGTTAGTATTTAAATCTAACATCACATTCTTAATTCAGGAAAATCACTTGTCCTCCATTTAATCTAATTTTCTTTACATTACTAAACAGTAAATATCAATACATGAACACTTCATGAACCAACAAATAAACAAACAAACAATCAAACAAATAAATAAATGAATAACAAACCCAAAATAACCCAAATAAAATTCCTTTCCGTTGGTTTGGCTAGTTGACATCAGCAGTGATGTCACTAAGCTTATGAAAGTGAAGAAATGCTGGGCATCGCCCTCAAAACATTTGTTCTGCATTTTGATCATGAACAAATAACAAGCAATCATTGATGCTTAAACTTGTAAAGATAATTGAAATTAAACAATGCTTATGTTTGCTATTCAAGAAAGATAACTGAAATTAAACCATGCATATGACACATGCGTGGTTTAATTTCAGTTATCTTTGACACATTGTGTCAATATCAATGGCCTATGTTCCTCAAGGAATTTAAAGGCCTAAGTAAGTAACACAAACAAAGCGACATTACGGACGCATAAAATAGAAGCAAAACAAAGCCCATATGGTTGATAAAACAATGATGTACCATCAGTTGTGAGAAGGGACAAAATGGTGAGATCACATCACACCCAGTTTGTCAATTGTACTAAAAACTTTACAAATTGACAAAAACCTTCTCTGTACTTGAAAAGATAAACTGTGCTTTATGCACTGGCATTTGATTACTTTTTAGTTTTGCACTCAGGAACAGAACTCACATATATATTTGACCAGATTTTCAATACACCTACTGCTTAAGGTAAATAACCACATACCTTGTGAGTTTCGAGGACCTGGGTTTGACCTTGTGTGTCTCTCCTCTCTGCCCTCGGTTTACTGTCTTTACACTGTCCTATCAACAGCAGAACAAATAGCAAATTCAGATAAATGATGAGTGGAGTCTAATTACTATTAGTCATTAGTCACATATTCTATTATAGTAGTATAGTAGTAGTGATAGTAGGACAAGTTATCGAAACTCATGAGTTCAGGTTTCATGACAAGGAAACTACTGCCTGAAGGAGAAAAAAAGGAAAAGAAAAGAAAAGAAAAATGCTTCATTTCTACAGAGGAAGCAGCAGAACAGCCCTTGGACATGCTGTTATATTGTTCCTGGCCAACGATAATATTACAAAAGCATGTTCCGAAACCGTCTAGCTTCACTGTATCTATAAATGTTCTGTATCTCTGTCCGTGTAGGCCTACTGCACTAAGTACTCTGACAACAGGAACAACAGCTTTTACAATAACAAAGCAGATTTGCTAAGTATGAAAAAGCATTCCCCCAAAAGTTACATTATCAGCGGACAAAGTGATGAAAATCTCAGCGAAATCACACAGTAAAACAGTTACATCATGTAGTTGAGACTATTCTGAATCGACTGTTGAGTTGTAAAATTATATACAGTATGCCGTATACACAATCGATAACTATGGAATGTTTGAAGTTACACCAGAACACCACAAACATGAATTTACAACATAGTTACAGTACATACACATTGGCATTGTCTATTGTCACGATCAACAGTGTATTCATGATTAAATGACAAGCACAAGGGAACAATCAATCCACAGCACAATTGTGCACGTGCTTCCTTCTGCTGTAGTACCCCCCCTAGAATAATAAACGGCATAAATCAAAATAAGCACCATAAAAACATAAACAGAAAAATACTTGCACTGGCATCCATGTCTGGATTATATAACCCGCTGTGTGGTACAAAACGCATTATCTCACTTGCCGAGTCAGGGGCCAAATTTATCATGTTTTCTTTCTTCCTCCTGAGGCACCAGAGTTCCTTTTGCAGCAAACCTGTCCAAAACAAACTAGAAAATGTGCTCAGTAGAACGAACACAGACTTAACACAGGCCTCTTTGCGCTGGGACACCTTGTGAGCTTGAAGATCTGCTATTTTTGGTGTATAAGTATTACAGGCCCTCATCGTGTAGCGGTGCTTATAGGCACCAAGTCCCCTTTTGGACAATCATTGTGAAAATTGTATTAGTTCTTCTTCCTTGGACCAGGACCAACCTTTCCAACCTTTTCAGACCTTCAGATGGACACATATAGGGGCAGAAACATTACCTCCTTGGTGAAGGTAATGATTTTCACCAATTAAAACCGGGAAAACACCTGTGTCATTTTAACTTTGAGCTATATACATATATATATATATATATATATATATATATATATATATATATATATATATATATGTAGCTGTGATCTTGTAGATCTGCTATTTTTGAACATTTTTTTTAAAAATCGGTTTCATAAAAACAAACATCAAACGAACAAACAAGAAAAAAATCCTGGCAGGGTGATTGAATTGATTGAATATTTGTATTAGGCAGAAATGTTAAAAACAGAACAAGTACAGTCAAAACACTTTGTCTAAAGGGTACGTCCAAAAAAAGTCCTTGTGGTCTTGTTTCCATTGGGGTTTCTGGTATTCAATTCATAAACATATAAAGAAGCACCAAACAGTTCAATATCATCACAAAATACAGAAAAAACACTATATACAGAGTTGGAACGGGGGGGGGGGGGGTCAAAGGAAAGGGAGGGAATGAGAGTCAAAGGAAAGAGGGGGGGGGGTCGTCTGTCTAAGGGAGAAGTGGTACTACCTCCCCCTTTGGCCTCCTGAAAGGTGAATTTTCAGGGTTGTTTTAAAGGAAGCTAGCTACGTCCTGCCACATCACAATGTTTTTAACAAATATTTTCAGATGGGGGCCAAATACATATCATTTTGTGGGTCATTGGCACGAAAAAGTTTAGGAACTACTTATTTAGAAAGCATTGGTAGAATTGGCCTCAGGTCTTAATGGGTAAAAGACCCCCCCCCATATCTACAGTGTTAGTCTAGACATGCCACATTTTCAATTACTTTTTGAGTCACATTTCTATTTGACGTTTATCAACCAAGCTCAAGCTTTCTTTCCTCTTTCAATGTGTTGGGCTTCTGCCCAGCAAAGCTTTCATTGCATAAGGCAATGAATGTTAACTTTCTCAAATGGGCATTTCAAAGCCCATAAAAATCATGGATCCTGGGACGTTCTTCAAAGAAGCCTTGTTGTTATTTCACTAAATTCAGTTACACACATATTTCCTCACACATTTAAATATGGTTGAATATGTGTGCAATGACTTTACTAACCTCCTAAAACTGAATTGAAAAATAGACCGAAAAAGATAAAGTAGCCCATTATCTCTATAAATTGGAGCAAAACCATTTTTTATTACAAAATAAAAAGCTCATTTTCTGCGGTGAGTCTCAGAGAACATTTCATTAAGAAACAATGTGCCTTTGTAGCAACGACCCTGACTGAACTGAACTGCTGAAAACACTGTCACAACAATGAGTAATAGCTTTTGATAGATGAATTGAGTCCCAAAAGGATTCACATTCTCTCATATGCCCTGCAAATTCATGCAAATTTCAAATCCTTATTGTTGAGATTTCTGTCAAACGAGGCTCATGTAGAGCCTATGTTATTGTATTAGTAAGTTCACATTATTAAGCCATTAAGACCTGAGGCCGATTTTACAAATGCCTTCTAACTCAGTAGTTTTCTAACTTTTTTGTGCTAAGGACCCCCAAATGTATGTATATTTGGCTGAGGACCCCCATCTGAAAATGTTTTGTGCCAGGGACCCCCAGAAGAGAAGATGTGTGTTAAAAAAAAAGCAATAATTATTCAAAGTTTTTCAAACACTTCCAAGATTTTTCTAAATGTTTTCAAGAATAGCAGATGTACAAGCTCAAATACATATACGTACTAAGTGACGCGCTGTGAGCTTGTATATCTGCTATGTTTGAATAGCCAACGCTAAAATCTAAAATTACACTGATATTTTCCTTGTTTTAAAGGGTTAACTAAAAAGGTTTGATGTATTTTCAGCCTCCACCCTATAAAGTAATATTTGTCTGTCCAGTACAATTCACAGTCCAGTGGCTGAGTGGAAATCAATACCAGACAACGTATTGCCAATGCTGGAAATCATTACTGGGCGTTTTATGTTCCATATTCCCAGCTATGATGATTTTATTATGATGTTGTGTTTTCTTGTAGTAGTCCACCATGCCAACAGGGCTGGTTAGATTAACTCTGAAATGCTACAGATCAAATTGCTTCGTTTTGTGTGTCCTGTCGTTAACAACACCAAGCAAAGCCTGCACCATTCACAAGATAAATGTATGTTGTAATTGTGAAATAAAGTTATTGCTGAAATCACACAACTGAGATGTACTGCAAGGATGATGTCTTGTCTGCAATCCATCATTATACACACTTTGACACAAGTTGTGAAAAGAAAAATGCTATTAACCACTTAAGCCTTATTTTACTTTGTTACTAGTTTTGAGCAAAAGTAGCAACAACAGCCGATCTACAAGCTCACAATGCATTGCCATGTTGTGCGCTTGTAGATCTGATTTTTGCATTTTATTTTTCCAAAACAGAGATGCCAGGTTGAATTACTGTCGCTCTGCCATTATTGTCCAGAGACACTCAAACTCAGGGACCATAGCAGAGGAGGAACAACAAATAGTACTAATGGTAACATAATCTAGTCACAGATGACCTCATTGTGCACGGGTAACCAGTGACTCAATGGGGCCATCCTGCTAGAGGTCGAAACAGCTGTTTCTGCTTAGAGAAGTACTGTGAGTTATCTGTCATCATATTGTATAGGGCTGTGTGTGCGTGTGCGTGCGCGCGCGTGTATGTGTGCGTACTGTGTCTATCTACCTGTGTGTATCTGTGTATCTTTGTCAGCGTGTCTTTGCTTGAGCGTGCATGTGTGCAAAATAATTCGTACACATGCCTGCTCTGTGAGAAAGTACTTTGTGTGCTGTGCATGGCTTTTCCCTGCATGTGTTCGAAACCACAGAAAACAGGAGTGAAAGAGACAGTGAGGAAGAGAGAGGGTCTTGAGGGAGTGAGAGTGAACGAGGGATGATGTGAGAGAGAAAAAGTGAGAGAAACTGAAGAGAGGATTCAGAGAGAGAGAAAGGAAGAGAGAGAGAGAGAGTAGAGCAGAGCAGAGCGGTTGCACAGAGTGCAAGCAGCGAGCTGCAGGGCTGTGGTGTGCAAGAGGGTCATGACATGGAGATGGTGAGAATTAAGTGAAAGCAGATGGGAGCATGCTAGTTATGTGAGACGCCCCTTTGACACGTTCTGTTGTCTCCCGTGCCAGGAAATGAAGGAATGTGTTTGTGCGTGTGTATATTTATGTGCGTGCGTGCGTGTGCGCGTGCGTGTGTGCGTGCGTGCGTGTGTGCGTGTGTGCGCGTGTGCGCGTGTGCGCGTGTGTGCGTGTGTGCGCGTGCGTGCGTGCGTGCGTGCTTGCATGTGTGTGTGTGTTTATGAATGTATGTTTGTGAGAAAGTCAGATTGTGAGTTTTTTGAGTGTGTGTGTGTGTACAGTATGTGCGTGTGTGTGAGAGACAGAGAGTGATAAGTGTGTGTGTGTGTGTGTGTGTGTGTGTGTGTGTGTGTGTGTGTGTGTGTGTGTGTGTGTGTGTGTGTGTGTGTGTGTGTGTGTGTGTGTGTGTGTGTGTGTGTGTGTGTGTGTGTGTGTGTTGTGAAGTGAGTTGATGGGAAGTCAGGTTGCAGGTCTCTCTTCTGATATCTAGAGTGGATATGTACGCCATGAATAAATGATTTTCTGGTGTGTCTGACTGCTTTTCGTATCGTTGCTGTCAGGCAGAAAACTCTTATCTTCACATTTTAACTTCTTTTGTTTTTTTGTAAATGAATGCCCTACTTGGGTCACACTACAGCGTCACACAAAAGCATCAAAAGTAGCAGATCGAGAAGCTCGATTCGTGGCGCGTTTTGAGCTTGTTAATCTGCTACTTTTGCTATTTTGGCATTTGAATCCTGAAAAGTAAGAGTTTTGGACACTTCCACCCAAGACGATGTAAAACTAATTCAACACTAGATATCTGAAGCTGTATAACTGAATGCACAAAATGAGTGAAGAAAATGTAGAGACCCCCTTCACAGCCTACAACAAATAAAGGCATTTCATGAAGATCATTGCAGCATCTATCTGGGGGATAACACTTAAAGAGAGGCGAGAATAATGTAAGCCTCCCACAACTAGCTAATAGGTTTCGTCAACAATCAGAGTTCTGTAGCAAGACAGCTGAATATGTTTAACTACAGTGGCAGCTTGGTGTAACCAATTCTTCATGAAGACCGCTTGCCAATGTTTAATCCACCACCACACTTGCCAACTACTGTCTCTCCTGCTTACATTTTGCATTTCCGATCTAGGCAATATTTCGTCATTTGTTGTGCCATTGAAAGAAAATCATCAGCTCTTTTCCGTGCTCACATAGTCACATTTTACATACCTATCCCCTGGGAATGGAACAAGAGTGCATCAACAGGGCAGCAAGCGAGAGGAGGAACTCATGGCTACGTCTGTACATTGTATTCAATGGACTTAATGTACTGTAGATAAGTGACTTGGAGTGGAGATCTGAGCGGTGGATAACATTGGAGAGAGTGAACCCTACAGTATGATATGAACAGTCATTCTTACATTCTCTCTTTGGGCTAACGTCTAGCCAGTGAAACAAAATGTAAACTGTTCCTCATTTTACTGGGAACTTATGGAGCAAAGTGGGGTCCCCAGACCCCACTTTGAGAACCACTGCTATAGAGTTGAATTATTGTTTAGTTATTGTTCTGCAGTTTGCAGTATTTATACTGAGATTTTCCCCCAGGGTTTTGAGACGTGTGCTTATCTTTTGCTGTCTTTTTAGTCTTATCTGCAGTATATCCTCTATGTTGCTGCGGTAACAACACAATTTACAATTTACTCTTGCTGGCTAGCTACAGCAAATGCACAATATTGCACCAGTAGGGCAAAGAGCATCTATAAAGTGAGAATGTGCACATCTGTAACTTGTAGTGTGATATATTATCTAAACATGCAAACAGCCCTAGAAACAATATACAATCCGTGTTGCAAGCGGCAGCCCACTCCCCGTGGCCTGGCTTTGCCCCGAGAGCAGCCTTTGATTATGTTGGGACTAACAGACATGACTTCATGGCCTTTTATCCACTCCCGTCAGAGAGACAACAAGTATCTGTGACCATAAGCACAGGGGCCTCTTTGGGATCCACCCAGTCAATTAGGCCTAACATAGTTTACTTTCCTAAACACTGGGACATTCAGGGCTGTGGACGGTCCAGACAGTTCCTGTACTCGTGTCAGTTTTTTGGAGGATCCCGCAGTACAATAGCTGAATCTTGCATACCACTGCGTCTTGCTAAATCAGACCACCGACATTTCAGAGAAAGCACACAAGGATCCCCACATTTTATGTTGTATCTTGTGATACAGCCATGCACACATGGCTGGAATCACAAGGTTTATTTCGTTGCTGCCGGCCAGAAACCTAGTATCTCCTTATTTCAACTTATGTTTTTTTTTAACTTTTTTACAGAATTTGTGAAAATAGCAGATAAACAAGCGCACACAGCCTCATGATGCAAGGCGTTGTGAGTTTGTAGATCGGGCTAATTTCACTATTTTAATTTGAAAAATTAATAACAATAAAAAAGGAACGGTTTTGGACATACAAGGTTTCCACCCGACAGCAACGATTTGTAAGTTGTTCTGGATAAGAGCATCTGCTAAATGCCTTGACTTTAGATTCTAGGTACACAAAATGGACACATAAAAAGTTAGATTAAGGTTGAGTTTAGCTGTTTAAGAGACATTTCTGTCACATGCTGCAGCCCCCTGCAATCCCTCATATAAAGCTCTGCGTATACACAGTCTCCACCGATGCGTGTAAAGCAAAGCTTAACTCTTTAGATCATATGTTTTGGCAGAGTTGGCCAGGCATGTGATCGGACAGTACATTCTGTTACAAACACGGCACATCTGGTTTTAGGACTTTGGACAACACAGCAGGGATGTGGGCCTGCAGTCAAGAAAGACTTTTCCTTTTTCTCAAGTGTTAAGCCCCCCAAGGTCATATGGACAGCTGTAAGAGAGATGTTGAACCGTTAAGACGGAGGGGAAGAAATGCTTGAATAGCAGTGGACAAACCCACTTGTACAAATAATAGTGGGAAGGTTTTTGCTCCGACAGTTATTGTGCATAGTGTGTGTTTGTTTTCCGTCCCAGTTGCCACAGAGTCGTCGTTTGTCCGCCTGTGTTGAGTGCTTCATATGGAAATGTTAAAGAAAAACAATTGGACATGATTTCCGTTTGCCGTGTTTGTTGATGGTTTAGTCACTTAGAAACCGCATTAAAGGATGTGGAATTTGAATGTTACGTTTTTTTTAAACATTTTATTACAATGCCCTTGGGACAAATTTTCAACAATCATTGTAAATTCTCACAATCAGCGGGCAGATGTGAATGAGTGCGGAAATGTAAACTGGGGTGTTTGCTGAAAAAAGAACATTCACGTGCTGTCACATTTTCCTGAATTAAGGTTAAAAGTAAGTTGAATTACACACTCTTTCCACCATTGATGATGTCATACTGATGCAACGTTCCATAAAAGTGTTAAATTCAAAATCACAGAAAAGTTATAGCAGTCGTTAAAGTTACATAACTGCACCCAGGGTGTTTTAAAATGGTAAAACATTTTTTTGGAAATTTACCGTATTTTAACACTCTCCATTAAATTTACAATCAGGATTTTGCTCTGAAATGATTAGTGATCATGAAAATCCCACAGAAGTCTCCCTTTTATTTAATACATTGCGTAAAACTGTTCAGACATCAGCTCCAAAAATCTTCTGCTAACCAGCAGTTTGACACACATGAGTTTGATATTAAAATGTGCTTCTTCAAGTGTACAATACTTTCCAACACCAACACAAACTGATGGAATAATAATGTTGGATAGATGAGGGTGTATCTACAGGAAAGGGAACAATAGCTAAAAGTGTAATAATAACCAGATGATACAATAACAAACACTGAATACCTCTTTCATCCCCAGTACAGCATCAACTCTGCATGATCTTAAATGACATGCCAATGCACGTAAAGTAATGTGCTCAATAAAGTTAGGATAAAAAAGTAACTGGAGCAGGGCGTCCTGATAGCCAAGTGGTTAGGGCACACACCACATGGGTGGCTTAGAAATGCCCCACAAAATAACTTTAAATAAAGGAACTGGACAAGCAAAAGCCAAACAGACCCCATCCATCCCCCCAGAGCACTGTTAATCTGTCAGAGCGTGTAACCATAACAGAGGAGAGGAGTTCAACAAATTGTCTGGCTTCAAAAAAAAAAAGCACACAGCACTTCTAGTTGTCGGCCAAATTCATTATGATGACATAGGGCTGTCTGCTGCTATTTGAATACACAGCTATAACAGATTGATGTCACCTAGGAAGACACCATCTAAACAGACGTTTATACAATGTCCAGCGTTTTGAAATATAACTGTGAACTTTATGAAAGCTCTAAACATACATGCAGTCCAGCTTTAAACACTGAACCAGCTGTTTGCGAAGGCTTCTCGCGGTTAGAGTTCCAGAGTGGAGTAGGTGTTACATATTTATTGTTACTGAACAATAGTTTTTTTTGCAAAAGTGATGCTCACATTCTAATTCCCATGAAGGATCTGATTTTCAAAGTGGGGTCCGGGATCCCCCAGGCGATCCTTGAGGTGGTTCCAGAGGGTCCCTGGCCACATGAGTAGTTTAATTTAACTATAATTAACTCAAAATCATTCTGTCAGGACAACTCATGAATGGATAAAGGACAATTCATGAAGGATAATATATTTTTATTGAATATAAAATGAGCAATATATTTATAATGGTTTGGCAATGAATTGGACCTAAAAGCTTCGGTATACTCTGATAAAGCGCATCTCCCAATCATAGGGACTCCGAATCCCCCGTACATAAACAGCAGATCCAAAACGACAGGTGGTAGCTGGGGTGACGGAGGGTGAGCAGCAATTATTTTAGCAAGACAGCAGTGGTGAGAGCAGCAACATCAGCATGAGCAGCAGCAAAAGCAAGCAGGGATGAGTAGTGCAAACTTCCAGTTTAAATAGAGCGGTCTGAGAATGAAACTAGAAAAAGTGCTCCTCGGAGCACAGGTCTCCGCCAGGTCAGGTACGTTCTTCTGGCCTCCTGGTGGCGCTATAATAGGCCAATGTGAAAAGGGTGCCATTTATTCTTAGGTCTTTCACGGCAATCAGACACTGCATTCATGATTTGAAGTATTTTGTTCCAAAAATGTGTTTTGCTAAATTAGACCTGCTGGTGGCGCTATAACAGGCCAATGTGAAAAGGGTGGCATTTCTTCCTCTGCCTAGTGGGAATGTGCGTGTGAAATGTCGCGGAAATCGCAAGCTGCATGCATAGTTTGAGGCTTTTTGTTCAAACGGACCAATCCTGCAAACTTTGGAAGCCAACCATAGGCAATGAGGATGGAATATGGGAAATCGGACAGATCCGTGTTGATCACATGACTATAGAGATACTGTGTACCGATTTGCATGACGTTTGGATAAAATCTGTATAGGAGTAATGTAAAAAAAAATGGGTTTTGCACAAATCGGCCTCCTGGTGGCGCTATAACAGGCCCATGTGAAAAAATTGGGGCAGAGGTTTTGAATTGGCATCCAGGGAGTGTGTGTGCACAGTTTCGGAGCGACCGGGCCAACGGTGCCGGAGATTAGCTGCTAACACAGACAGGACGGACACACACACGGACGGACGGACACACACACGGACGGACAGACACACACACAGACACACGGACGGACGGAGGGTAAAACATAGGCCTACTCTCTCGCCATGCCTTCGGCCTGGCGGAGACAATGAGTGTGTGATTGGATGAGTGGATGTGAACGTGGAGCTGAGGGGGCCCAATGGTCGGCCACCAACAACTGCACTGAGTTCCCTGACAGAACTTGTTCTGATCTACATCAAGCGTGACGCTTGATTATTCTAGCAATATGTTTCAATATCACCACACATCCCTATACAGAATCATTTCAGAGTCAGTTTGTGATGTGAAAAAGTTTGATTATGAAAAATGGTTAAATTACCAGGCACTGTATTGTAGAATGAAGTAGTCCCATGATTGTGTGTAGTTCCATGGACCGTGCGGGAACACTACGCCATGCACACCCATATTTACCAAAACACAGGATCTGATGATGGCTTCCAGAGGTGGTTGAGAGTCTATGCAGAAACACTAAATGGTGATTTATACTTAATTGTGCACCGGTGTCGTGCACTGAACATACATTGCAGTGCAGCTCATTGTGAGCTTGTAGATCTGCTATTTTCAGTGCACACGGCACACAACCAAATGTAAATTGGGCATTTCAATCATATCTCACAGTTATTTTAGAAAAGCAAAAACTTGAGTATGAAAACAGTCTTTGCAGTCTGGAAGTCTTTTTTAAATGTTTTATAAATTAATATATTATACAGTATACAATATTTCCAATGGTAAAAAAAAAGCCAAACTGAGTCACAGTTAGCCATGGATCCCCATTTTAAAGGATTGGGGAATGATAATTATAATTTAATTAATGTGGCTGGGGACCCCCTGGAACCCCCTCAAGGACTCCTGGAGGTCCCAGATTTCTCTTAAAAAATGTTCTTGGCCAAACGCTCATTGTTGACTTTTGCCATTTGAAATAGCACAGAACAAGTAGTTAGTGCCCTTGCGGGGCCGTAGTGGATATAAATGCTTGTATGGGAACAAGAGTGCTGGCTCAGACTGTAGCTCCATTGACAGACATTTGTCTTCCCACAGTCTCAGTGGACAGTCAGAGACAGAAAAACAGGTGACTGAGGATTCCTAAAGAAAACAGCTGGGAGGTTTCTGAGGAAATGCCGGCTTCTGCACAACACTGCATGGGATCATGTTTGTTTTCATGCGTGTATGGACTGGGCTAAAACTTCAGGGGAAACTTGCATGTATTCCCGCTCTGTTTCCCAGTCATTTCTTAGGAAAACTGCTCTCAAAGCGGAGTCACGTTTACAGTAAAATCCAAACAAATCCTTCCCACCAGACTTAACCTTTCTATGTGGTTCCCTTCTAACCATGAGTTAGAAGGGAACCTGTTTGCACTGTTTGCATCACACCACAGGACTTGCTACAGCAACTATGTCACACATTCTGTATATGGCTGCTAATAAGTGTGAATGTACAAACGTGTTTCATCTCTGTACATCTCTCTGCAACACCAGTTGTGGTTGTTGTTGTTGTTGTTGTTGTTGTTGTTGTTGTTGTTGGTGGGCTCCAAATCAGTTTATCTTCTTGAAGTGGCCTGCACCTTTGACTCTAGCTTATAGAGGAAGCTTTCATGACCAAAGTCTTTAAATACCAGCCGCTATTAAATACCATCTAAGAGCTAGGCTATAGGTGCAAGCTACATGTTTTTGTGTTTGGCAGTTTAGGACATGTGGTTGGCCGAGGCTTCCAATAACTTGGGATGCCCCAGAAATCAGCTAAACGGCTTAGCGAAATTCAGTTCTGTCTCTCCTATTATTTGTAGCCGCCATACATGACAAACACGCTGCTCCTTTGTATTTGTCCAGGACTTTGCTGGCTTGCTGGCTTTTTACAACACCTTATAATAAAATTATGTCCTAATTGTGGACATAGTTAAATTATTACAGCTAGACCATACCCGTAGGGGAATATGAGCACCCAAAGTGTGCAGTTTGGCTTATGCGCTGAGAACAGACAGTTTATCAGGGATCGAAAGTGAGTTTGTACTGTGTAGTGCAGTAAACGTTTTTATGTCAAGGACCCCCAAATTGACACTTGTTAGCCCGCAGACCCCCATTTGAAAAGATATGCCAGGGACCCCCATAAGAGACGTTTTTTTTACGGCTCTAGCAGTGAATCTCAACCATTTTAATTTCAAGGACCCCCAGTTTGACATGCATTAGGGCTATGGACCCCCATTTAATGGCATTTCTATGTCTTGGACCCCAATTTATATAATAAAGTCTATGTTTATTTAACTCTGAGAGTGTACAAATGGAACCAAATGGACCCCTTAGAGTCCATTTGGTTCCATTTGTACACTCAGAGTTACAGACCCATAAGGGTCCATTTGGTGCCTAATCTATCATTTAGCTGGGGACCCCCTGGAACTCCCTCAAGGACCCCTGGGGGTCCCCGGACCCCACTTTGAGAACCAATGGTGTAGTCATGTGTACACACACACGCACATCCCGTCGTGGAGGCACAGAACACACACAAACACCGTCCCCGTCGAAACACAGACACACACACACACACACACACACACACACACACACACACACACACACACACACACACCACGGTACATGCTCCCGAACACACACACGGGCGTTGCGCAAACACAAATAAAATGTACATTGTGACACGTGGCTCCCTAGCACGGAGAATGGCGTAGGCATGTTACTCGCACCCCCCCCCCCCCCTCGCCCCGGGTCCCGTCGCAAACACACACACACACACACACACACACACACACACACACACACACACACACACACACACACACACACACACACACACACACACACACACACACACACACACACACACACACACACACACACACACACACACACACACACACACACACACACACACACACACACACACAGATCGTACAGCGCGTTTGTTTATATCCAAGTGATTATCAATGATAGCGGCTACACCAGGCGCGCGGATACGCGAGTCCCCCATACGCAGACTTTTAAAGTATGTGCATCGTGTGTGCGAAAAAAGTCTGGTGTGTTTCCACTTTCCACAGTAAGAATGCACTCAGAGAGTGGGCGGGGTCTATGGTGTTGATGGAGTCTAGTTGCCATGTAGGCCTATTGTAAGCGGTTTAGGGGCAATATTGGTGGTGTGTTTTGGCGTTGGTTGTGAAAGTGCAGGTGGGTGTGGGGACGCGTTGTGAGCTTGTAGATCGGCTGTTTTCCAAGAGGCAAGGTATATGTGTGAAGGCACTTCGTTTGGCCTTCTTTTCATAGACCTTGTTGCTTGTAGGGTTCGTTTCGTTTGGCCTTGTTTTCATAGACCTTGCTGCTTGTTTCTCTTGCGAAACCTGGCAACGCACACCAAGACGCATGCGCAGTTTGATCAAGACACCACCCAAGACACCACCACCGTCCGTGAGGTTACTAGAATTATAGGAGGATGTGTACGATATGTGAGTCTAACAGAATATGTTGGCATGTGGAGGATCTCAAACTTACGGAAAGTGATGTGATATCTGAAAATGACATTTTCGTATCAGTTAAGCAAACAAAAACAAAAAAGGTAAATGTGTGAGACAAAAACCCTTTAGCATCGAGTGTCACTACACAAACAACATCTACACTGTAAAATCCCAGCGTTAATTTAACTCTGATGTAACCAAATGCACACTCAGAGTTAAACAAACAGTGAGGATTTTACTGTGTAGCCATCTAGATGAGAGAGAGGAGTTTATTCATACCCTAATTATAATTTACCTTTATATTTATGTTGTGCTTTAATGTGCTATGTGAATAACCCCCAAAGTCAAATTCATTGTGTGCAAACTTCGTTGACCAATGAAGTGATTCTGGACTGGATGTCAACTCCAGTTCTGTAATAAAAAAATATATATATTAATAATACACTAGAATAGTATGTTATCAATCAGTGCAGCTGTGCTGGGAAAATCTTGGAGAGGTCTGAAATACCCCAGAACAACCAAGTTACCATAAGCAGGCTCTACAAGTCTGGAGCAGCTCCAAAAAGTAATTTCTGGTCAAGGCAGTAGCCTCAAAATGAACACTCATTAAGGGCTCGGGTGAAGGGAGCACATTTAATTGCCATGAATTATTCCACCCGACGTGTCATCAAGATCATTAGGGCAGAGGACACAGAGAGACAGAAAATAATTATTTGGTTTTTGTGGTCATTTTGTTTACTCATTGGCTTATTAAAGTTGAGATGTTTACAGACATCTCAGTCATATCAGAGCGTTTGTGCTGATTCCGACTCAAATTTCAATTCCTAATGATCATGACAGCTGCTCATTTGTCACCCGTGCTATTCCATTTAACAAAACCAACTTGATGGCTTGGCTCATTCCCTCATTCACTGCAATGTAATGTAATAAGAATGTTGTGCAGTATTTTGGAGATGGACAAACTAAACATCCTCCACAGCTGTTTTCCCGTGTTTTCTAGAATTTCTACAGTCGGGTCTTTGGATTTCAAATTATGCAGGACTCTCTCACTTCTGAAATCTCTGAAAATGTGCAAGGACAGGGTTAACAAATGTGGAAAAGGAGACTCTGCTTATAAATTGTATGTACTTTTACAAGGTAGGTTTATATGGGACTTTATAGTGTACAAGGCAACTGACGGTGAAAATGCTTATAATTGCCCAATAAATGTATAATTACACTCTGGACAATTTGACATCTTGGCTTGCTGTGTGACACTGGGTTATAGCTTAGCGAGGGTACGCAAATATACAATACAATTTATACACACATTAACACAGCGTTGGAAAGAGTACTAGAATATCCTACTCAAGTATAAGTACTGTTGCTTGACATAAATATTATTACTCCCGTAAGATATAAGATCACATACCACTGTAACTCTGGCATCCCTATATTGGGTCATTATAGGTGAAAAGTTTCAGGAAGTTTCAAAAGTTTTCCAAAATGGTCACAGAACTGTGAAAATAGACATTCTACAAGCTCACAGTAACATATTGTGAGCTTATAGATTGGCTATTTTTAAATTGGCCTTAAAGTTCTTAAATTGAAAGCGATTCAAGTAAAAGTATAAAGTAGCTATTTTAAAGTCTCCGAGTCAATACCGTAATAATTTCAAGATGATTACCAACCAGTCCATCTCGGTTGCAGTGATGCTATTCAGTGATTCTATTTAAGCCAACTTCAATTGAATTTCCACCTGACTGTGACATACTGTAACAGCTGTAGGTGACGTAGTGTTGAGTACAGCACATAATCAAAAAATATACTTACTTACTGATTAGAATGCAGATAATAGAATGCACTGAATGTGTTAAAAAGTACAAGTACATGAATAAAGCTACTCAATTTGAGTAGTAGTACTTTGCACCCCTGCACACGCACGCACACCGGTCATGCGGTTGAAAATCGAATGACTCCTCTGTTTGATTTTCCATTGGGTGCCTCAGACACTGTCGGCCAACGCCCTAGTAAGTAATACAGAATCACGGCATTCCTGATTATTGAATACGATTACATTCAGATTGGTGGTCGGGCTGGGCAACGGCCCTGAGAAATGAAGGATGACATTCCATGTTTAAAAAAAACAGACTTGAGGAAATGAATGAAAATTTCCAGACGGAATTTATAACGAATGTTTTTGACTTCACAATGTGCCTATCCTTTTTCTCTCTCTTTCCCCCTCTATACATCTATCTATCTATCTATCTATTGGTCTGTCTGTCTGTCTGTCTGTCTGTCTGTCTGTGCGTACGTACGTATGCATGTATGTATGCATGTATGCATGTATGTATGCATGTCTATCTCTCTTTATCGTCCTGTATGCAAAACATCATCGACACCCAGGACAGAGCACAGCTGTTTCTAATGTCATGCTAACTTTAAATTGAATGTTCCATGCACCGAAAAAAGTGCACTGGCAAGAAATATTAAACATAATTTTCTGGAAAACTATGAATGTTCCTGTGTTTTAATATTATTCTGCTTGTTATTTTAAGAAACAGTCATCCTTTACACAGGATAGAGAATGACACAGTACCACAAATGAGTACAGTATTTCATTTCCTCCTGACGCCAATACTCATTAAAACATACTGGCCATCTCATTATCAAATTAAACAGGCCTTTTGGGGTCTCAACAAATTACAGTTGTTGTTTCAGGATGACACTGACACACAAACATACAGTATAATACAGCATAACACATGAACCCTTGCATCCTTGTACTGGGGTGAACAGACCCAAGTATAGAGCCCCAGGGGAATCCGGTCAACTACACTAGTATCCTGTATTAGGGTTTTAGGTGAGGCTGAGGGTTAGCAGGCTAGGACCAAGAGGCAAACAGCTTTTTCCCAAAATCTGTGAAAGCTCTGTTGGACACACACGCACACACACACACACACACACACACACACACACACACACACACACACACACACACACACACACACACACACACACACACACACACACACACACACACACACACACACACACACACACACACACACACACACACACACACACACACACACACACACACACACACACACACACACACACACAGGCATAATGTTGCTCTATCTGTATTTCTTTGCTGATGCTAAGTGGATGCACTAAACAAAAAATGTTATGTTCCAAACAGTGACAATAAACATCTTATCTTATCTATCTTAAGTGGATTAACATTACTGTCAACTTTAGTAGGAACTCCCGCAGTGAACAAAATGGTACAGACCCACTGGGATTCACTGACAGTGTGGGGAGAGAGTTGGCTCAGTGTGTTGGTGACATGCTTCACCTTTGCAGCCATTATGTGAATTGAAGGTCACCGATTTCCTTTCAGTGTTTTGTTTTATTTGTTTCCAGTGACTCCTAAGCCATGAATTCTACCCAACCATCTGAGTTTCGTCCATATTCCTTAAGCAAGGAGGTCGCTCACCCGGTGTTTAGACACTTCTCCCTACTGGCTCCCAAACTGTGGAATTAACTATCTTACCCTGCTTACTCCAATCTCGCACTTGTAAGTCGCTCTGGATGCCTAAATTGGAATTGTAAATTGCAGATTTGCCAGGTGATTGCTTAGCTGGTGTATACCCTCAAGGGAAGATACAGCTTTAGCATCCACTGACTGTTGTCAGCTGCAGACCTGCAGTCAACCCCGAGGGAAGATATGGAGGCTGACCAATCAGTTTATTACCCTTGCGTTCCTTCTAATCCCTTCCCTCATGCACGGCTGATAAAGGCTGGGAATGTGTTAAAGATATATAACATCACCATCCGTTTGGTTGCATATACTTAAATATATATATAGGAACAGAGGGGGTCCCACCGCGCCTCAAGCCAAGTTCAGGCAGGTCAGGTGCATCTGAGGAGCGGACTGGTAAGTATGAAGAAAGAAATCTCGGACAATTGAAGCCTTTTTAATAATCCCAGGGTGCAGGCAAATAACGTGACAACGTTTCGATGTCAATACATCTTCATCAGGTCAATTGAATATATATATTTTGTGAGCAACAGCATCATAATGCTCATATACTCAAGTCGATCATAGGCTGCTATAATATTCGACAGAAGCAGAGTTGAAGCTGTATAAAAACAGAGTGTGCCGGTCATAATCACTGCACTCAAAATGTCGTTAAAACGTTTAAGAAGTTGTTATAATGCCAGGCTCCCAGTGTGGTGAGGGGGTCACCATTTCAAACCCAAGAAGGAAGGAGAAAGAAACAAGAAAAGAAAATTAACAAGCAAGGGAAGCCACTCCCAGCCAATCCTTCTGCTTTAAATTAAACCTGTACTTGATGAAATTTGGCTTAGGCTTCTGCACCGCAGCTTCAAATAGGGATTTTAATGCAATTACCGTTACTTGGTTCTCTGACTGGGCTCTTTGTCCACAGATGTTAAACCAGGATGGATTCAGATCTAGGGATTTGGAACTGATTTCTGTCCATAAACCAAGTCCTTTTCCAACGCTGTGGTGTTCTGGGATTTTTATTAGAACACATCCTGGTGCCAATGCACTGGACTGCACCGTGGCAAGTTGTTTTCTGCCAATAACATTTATCAGCAGAGCTGTAGACTTGCAGGAGACTTGGGATTGATTACTCTACAAAGCAACTCTGAAAACGCAACTGTGAGATATATGTTTTTTGTTTTTAATGTTTGGTTAAATTTTGTAATTTTCTCAGTTGGCAAAGGAGTGTTGCGGTGTCCTTGTGGTCCAGCATTGGAAAATATTGTCAAAGTGGGATACATGTACATGTACCTCCAGCGGTATGTAGACCAATCTAAAGGGTATGCAAAATAAATCTGTGATTTACCATGTCAAATTGTACTGTAGTCCCAGTACCAAAAATAAATGCATGCACCGTAGAACAGAATTATATTATCACAATGTCTAATATACAAGGGATAATATTATTAGGCTACAAAATAACCATCAGTGTGTGAATACAAATGCAGGCATGCATGCACGTGCAAGTACAGTAGGCTTTAAGTAGTTAACTGCTGTAGCTAAATAAAATTCAATTTGTTTTATATCCTTCCCCTGTGGTGCTGGGGTACTCAGCAGGATGTACTGTGGAGAGTCTCAGGGGGTACATGACTGTTAAAAGTTTGGGAACCACTACCACAGAACAACATGAAATATTGCAGGATTTCCTGACTTGAAGTGATAAACTATTAATATTTATTGGCTCTGCAGCAGTGCATATAGTTTTCACGTCAAAGCAAACAATACCTTGGAATTATTATGCCCAAAGGATGTGCTGTGACAGCTACTTTCAGGGAAAGGCCCACTTCCCAGATTCTTGCATATGTTGACTAACAAGCGTTGAAAAATTATTGTCACTTTTTGTTCAAGACATTCTGGCATTTGGATAGTCAAGGTCAAGGTCTCTCGCTGCCCCTTGGCAGGGACAATGGTTGACAGGGGTGGACCCTAAGGGCTAAAAATACAATGGTGGGTTCAATAGGTTTGCTTAAAACGCCAAGACCTATTTACAGTTATTGGACTTTTTGCAATATGTCTATGTGTATAACGTGTCGGTATAGACCCCTTAACAGATGACGTCACACTGGTTGCAAGCGTCATACTGGTTGCAAATGAAGCCCATTCTGCCAGGCCTCGCTAGGGCGCGCAGCACTGACCAACACACAAGAGGGGGTTGGGGTGCACTGAAACCAGCGTACCCCGAAACAACAGGTTGAGAATTGATTGCATGAAACAATCACCTGTGCATCCAGTCTCAAACAAATAATTGGTCTAATATGTGTGTGTGAATTGTCTTTGTGAAAAAGATAAAGATAAGTAACACAGAGCATACCACATGCAGGACATTTTATTTTCATATTTATCAATAAAATATGGTTTAAAACACATGTCTGAAAAATAAAATAATAAATACTTTGGAAAGTGGAATTAGCAAGGGATAATCCACTTTGGAGCAGGATTAGGAAATTGTAAGTTGACATTCTCTTGAGAAGGGATATTTACTGACCGTCAACCCCTCTGCTGCCAATTAAAATAATACCATGTGCCCAAAACGTAATATGTCTTTCAAGGCCAGTGCTTTGACACAAAAACATCAACGCATGCAGAACATTGTGAAAGACAGAAATTCTGCGGAAAAAATACGCATTGTAACTGTGCGACCACAATTAGATGGCTGTCAGTCAGCAATTAGTTAATGACTAAATGAAAATAACAAATGATTGTGATTTCTTTTAATGGCTAAATTTAAAAACAACTGATACAAATGTTATCAAGGGTTCAGCCAAACATTAATTAATTAAAAACTACAATAATGTACCGACTGCTGCCGTTTCCCAGGGACGCAACATGCATCTACGATGACATACGAAATTTGACAGACTATTTTTATATTTGAAAGACAAGAGTGTGATCCTTGTGAGAAAACTGTGCTCTTTGCCTTCATGATACAGCCAGAGTGGAACAATCCTAAGTAACATGACAAATTAGACATTCAGCTTGTATCAGATTTGCCTCTCTCTGTGGGAATTGACCCTCTCATCTTCAGAGTCAGAGGGAAGAGTCTCCCAGGAACAGTGATGTCTTTCATGATAACTTCTGCCTATTTTCTTTTCTTATATTTTCAATTCAGTTAGCTTTTTGTTTTATTCTTGTATCATTACCTTCTTTTCATCACTTGGTGTAAAGAGCATTTCATTGCATTCTAATGTACAAAATGTAATGTATTCTACTTCATATAAATATATTTTGTTTGATTGGTTGAAAATTATTATAACTTGGGCAATATTAAGTTGTTATGTTAATAATAATGTTGATGTTAACGGCCCTCAATATGAATACACATTTAGGTCAATTTAATCAAAGATAATGTTTTGGGGAATAGTTCTGCTTTATTTGATAGGACAGTGTAACGAGGCAGGAAGGAGGCAGAGAGATGGGGAAGTACAACTTGACAAGAGCTGGAGTTGAACTCGTGTCCCCGCGACCCAACAAGGAGTATGTGGTCAATAGCCTACTGTAACTCATGTTCATTTTTTTGAGAAGAGCCATCCTTGTGAGAAAACTGTGCTCCTTGGCTTCATGATACACCCAGAGCGGAAAAATCTGAAGCATTATGACAAATGATACGTTCAGCTTTATCGGATGATCCTCTCTGTGGGAAAGACAGTCCTTCCTGGGAGTAAAGTGGAAGGGCATCTCACTGATCTCAGGAAGCATGATGCCTTCTTATGAGGTCAAATAATCTGCCTCAGAGTGAGTGACCAACAAATCCCTGTGTTTTTTCTTGGTCGTGTGACATCACAAATACGTCAGTGCAGAGTACACTCACTCACACAGGCACAGACATAACACATGTGGTGTGTATCACTGTACCATCACCCGTGACAAAATAATGTATACTGGACTGCATTTTCGAGCTGATGGGGGGAAAAAAGTTTTCCATTATATCTATAACTGTGTTTAAAGCCTTTGGCAGCTACATCTTTGTTTCCGCCAGGCCGAAAGGCATGGCCGAGACTATGTTTTGCGCCCTGTCCGTCAGTCCGCGTGTCCGTCCTTTCGTCTGTGATCAGCTAATCTCCGGCACCGTAGGCTTGATCGCAGCGAAACTGTGCACACACACTCCCTGGATGCCAGAGCAGAACCTCTCCCCCTCTCTACTCCTACATATTTTGTGCAAAAATCACGCAAATTGGTACACAGTATCATAGTCATTAAACAAAATAAGTGTTTCAGTTGGCTCCTGATTGGCTAAGATCGGCTTCCAAAGTTTGCAGGAGTGCTCCGTTTTGAACAAAATGCCTCAAATCATGAACACAGCGTGCGATTTCCGTGAAATCTTGCAAGCACATTCCCACTAGGCCGAGGAAGAAATGTCAGTTGAAAATGTTATACCTATTTTCACCTATAACTGCACTGATCTGTGTAAAACTTTGAATGCGCACTCCCTAGAGGCCAAGGAAAAACCTCTGCCCTGCATTTTTCACATCCGCCTTTTATAGCGCCACCAGGAGGCCGACTTATGTAAAACATTTTTTTTTATATTACTCCTTCAGATTTTATCCCGCAAATCGGTACACATGGGCCCTCATTTATCAACGTGGTGTAGACCAAATAATGGGCGTACGGCGAGATCACCGCAGCTTTCGGCATTTATCAATCTATCGTGACTTTGACTTCAGCGTACGGCCCGCTCAGATCTCACGTTAGGTCTGAGGCCGTGTAGACTTTGGCTACACCAGTTTGTTCCATTGTACGAATTGTGAGCTTGTAGATCGGCTATTTTCAACAGCTTTGCTCTGAGTTTGAACTCTGCATACATACAGGCTGGTTGGGCCGGGCTTCAATTAAAGGAGCAAGATAGGCCTACTTGTGAGGAGAACATATTTTTAGGACAGCAATCTTATAAATGCCACTTTTTACCATTTTTAACTCGAAAACTGTTAAACATAACCTCTGAATGCCTAATCCTAACATGAATCTTTTCCTAATGGTAAAACAAAATTTCTTAACCATAAACCATTAAGCATAAAATCACAATTTCTGTTTTGAGGACCAGAAAAATTGTCCTCACAATGTCCGTTTCTCGAATTTTACTACACTTGTGGGGACATTTACTATACAAGTATAGTAGCACAAGTACAGTGCATACAGTACACGAACAGTCACACACCCTAATCGACTCATACGTAGTCACTGTAATCTCCACATGTCGCCCATACACTGACACAATGAACAGTGATGCAAGCCAGACAGAATAGAGGCAGCGGGTCACAGCTGACGCTAGTACCGTGCACTGACGCCAGTGCCGTGTACTGTAACCACAGGAGACTTTCTCCTCGTCACCAACTGCCGATGAGAGAGCACCCCCCCCCCCCCCCCCCCCCCCGGCACTCTCTCACTGCACTTTTCCCTTAAGGTCTCTCACTCTTACCGGCACTGCCTTTACAGACAGTAGTCCAACTCAGCTGCCAACTCAAATAAATCATGGTTCCAGGATCCAGTGTGAGAAGAACACGATGTTTATGGAAACAAACATTACTTGCTTCATTAATAATCTGTGGAAAGGATTTAGCGTTTGCTCTGTTGCTGCATGATACATGTTGAACTGAGCTGAAAAACAATTGAAGACCCTCTCAGGACATGAGGTTTAAATGTTCAAGTGAAAGGCCAGGTGGCCTTAGGCCCTGACAACAGCGCCAGACATTGTGCGTCTGCCAGCTGTCGAGTTGCAACTGGTGTATTCTGGTGCTCAAACTGAATGTTACAACAGCTGTTTATTTAATTCATTCTGGGTCATCATATTATCATGAAGAATACTAATATTTTCTATGGTATTTCTAACTGACGGAGTGAGGAAGGAGGGAGGGTGGGGACGGGTACCCTATGCCTATTCCAGGGAAAGTGGCCTCACTGGACGAGGTTTCTGGTACATGACGATGGCCAACTACGCCTTGTGACTCTTATCTGGAATGAATCAGATGAAGTCATGGATGTGGTAGTGGTGGTGACTCTGTCCCCAAGGCAAATTATTTAAATCTGTCAAAATGTCATTTCACAACACTTTGGACACAGTCCAAATCCAAATGATCTGGCACAAAGGGCACAGACAGCAGGGTACAAACAAGAGACGACATGAAACAATCATCTACGACGTATCTATGACATATGACTCCACATTTGGATTATCCTGAAATATCTATTTAACTTGAAATTACATGAATGTATTTAATTATACAATTAAAGTAAAACAAATAATAAAAACGAATTCAATTTAAATATGTCATAAAACTATAAATGGTGTGAGGGGAAAAGAGTGTAGGTACTTGGCCTACTGGCAGTGTGCACAAGAAATATGACACTGATCGGTACCCAGACACACAGACCAACCCTCTAATTAGAAAGCTAGCCTCCTGCAGAGCCACGCCATAAAAACTGAATCATGTGAATCTAAAAATCTACATGGGAACAGCATGGATTCGTGTGGATCTCGAACTTCATGTGGGCAATCTGTGACGTATGACTCCACAGTTGGGCGAGGTTTCAGCCTGATCCGAGATGCTTGACTTCCTTTTTAAAAGTAAAATATTTCAGAAAATATCTTATGTGACAGTACTTCTTTGGCCTACTGGCAGTGTACACAAGAAATTTGGCACTGATTGGTAGAGCGGTTTGTGAAATTTTCTCCAGATAAACACACAGTCAGACGGACAAACCAACCCTCTTACACACAGCTAGCATCCTGCATTTATGTCATGCCATAAAATCAATAAAGCTCAGAGAGAAAGAAATCATTCTGACAGATTATTGTAACAACGTGGCTTTAAGAGGGTTAGTGTTGTGTGTAGGTATGTGTATAGCACCTTTATACAAAGCGCTTTACAGTGTGCAATACATTCATACACACATTCATACACCGATGACAGAGGACACCATCTTGCTCAAGGACACTTTGACACTACCTGTCTGCAATCAAACAGGGAACATTCAGTTTCCCATTCCTATTTCCCACTCTGCCTCCTGTGTGTGTGTGTGTGTGTGTGTGTGTGTGTGTGTGTGTGTGTGTGTGTGTGTGTGTGTGTGTGTGTGCGCGCCCCGCGCGTGCGTGCGTGTGTGTGCCCGCACCCAGCCCAGAATCAAGATCAAAAGTCCAAAAACACAAATGGGAGTGGGTGGAATGTTCTGCCACCAACACAAACCAGTCATGGAAAGTATTATTCCTGGCTTTCACTGACTTCAGAATCTGGCTAAACTGCTTGTTTTCACTGATTTCCGAACCTGGAAAAAACTCAGAGGACTGTGGCTGAACTAGCTGATGTTTTATAGACTTCTACAAGTTATCCACAAGCCACAATATGAAACAGGTAAACGGATATTGATTGTAGCAGTCCCAAAGCTCAAAATATAAGTGCAAAAAGCTTTCACTCCAGCGCTGAAAAAATGTGAATTCAAGCAGTGTGAGATGCAGTCATAGTTTTCAAATCCTGCTGGTCTTAAGTTGGCCAAATAATGCCAAACCGAGGTCAGCCCGGTTAAACAGTGCTCTTGAGTATAATTGTCTGTGGTTGGCATTCTATTGTCTGGTTGGGTCTGACCACCTCAATCCCCTGACATCCATAATCAGGTAAAACAGTGCAGCATTGCACATTGTATAGTCTGTAAAATTGAGGGGGAAAAAAGTATTTAAAAAGGGTTCTGAACAATGGTCCCACTCAGCCCTCTGAGAGACAGATTTTGTAAGGCAATTAAGGCAAGTTTGTTTGTCTAGCACATTTCATAAACAAAGGCAATTCGAGTTGATTCACATAATTTGTGTTATTTCCTTGTGCTTCCATTTACCTTTCCCTATGTTTCTCCCTGACATTTTGATTCTCAGCTGTTTTTCTGTCACTATTGTTTGGTCCACCATGTGCTCTTGTTTACATGATGTGTCCTCCCATGTTTGTTGAGTGGAAACAGCTGTCATTCATTTGCAATCAGACCTGTACTATAGAGCATCGCAGTTGCGCAGAATCCGGGTGCCGGAAGTAAATACTCAATGCATTTTTCCCATTGACTTTTCCAAAAATATTTATATCAATGAATTTAAGCCTAGGATCAAGCCATCCAGGATTCTGGTGAATCATGACCATAAAACCTTTTTTTCTGTGATTTTTTTTATTTTATATTTAATGATATGATATACTATGTTTAATAAATACCCTTTGTTTTGCCGTTTTCAAAAAAGTTTTTTCACAGAATCAAACGTTTTATGGTCATGATTCACCAGAATCCTGGATGGCTTGATTCTAGGCTTAAATTAATTTATATAAATATTTTCGGAAAAGTCAATGGGAAAAATGCATTGAGTATTTACTTCCGGCAACTGGAAGTGGGCGGGAACTGCGACGCTCTATTGACAGGTTTCCTGTTAGTAAACATGAGAGGATATGACCGCGCAGAGGAGGGGGAAGCCTATAGAGGGCGCCATTACCCGCAGCAGCTCTGGTCAAATGTCCATTCATAAAAGAAATGATCTTCACCGGGTTTAATGAAAGTAGATTAAATTATGCAGTTTGTAATACCTTGTTTACTCAATAAAAATGATTTGTCGGAAGTTGGATCTGTTTGTATATAATAGCAGCATTATGCCTATTATGCCTATAATAGCAGAATTATGGCTATCTAACTCCCGAACATAACAACAGAGTGAACGGCGCAACAATTCGTTTCCCCCAAGCATGCGCAGATTGCGCATTCTGCTCTGTGATGACGTCGCACGGAAATCCGTCTATATGTTGCCCTGCTGTTCTGAGTCTTTTCTGCCAGACTGGCTAAGCCCTTGGTTCATTCCAGGGTTTTTCCAGTTTTTGACCTGCTTGTTAACGAGCCAGCTAATTTTCCTGTTTTGCCTTAGCCTGGATTGACTTCTTGGTGTCCTACTTTGTACCAGACTGACTACATTTCCAGTAAAGAGTCATTTTTTTGCGGCTTTTTCTTTTTTATTAAGTATTTATATTAATCTTATTATATTAACATTCCATTCCATTCCAAGTCTGTGAACCTTCCCCATGTTTTCCATGTCTGAATTTGGGTCCACACCTTCTTTCAAGTTGTGTCACATAAAAAGACATTTAATAACAAAAAATGCATTAAGATAATAAAAGATGGGCTTAAAAAAGTAACAGGTGTAGCTGATTTTTTTTTAAATAAAAGGCAGTGGAAAACAAAAAAGTATAGTGAGAGTTGGCATGAGCCTCAGCCCTCAGGTCCTCTGGAAGTTTGCTCTGTGTGACATAATAACTAAGGATGTAACAATATTGTGCTTCTCACGATATCGCCATAACAAAAATGTCTTGATATTATCGTGGTCCTGTGGCGATGTCTACAATAGGTATTCAGGCTGAAAATGTCATTGCTTTACAGCAACAGAGTAATGACTGTGAAACAGCCTGGCTTGAAAGGCAAACAGCGGACGGACATCATGTTCTCAGTGATCATATGTGCACATAATTTGTGTATTTTGTGCAGATTCACAGATTTTTACAACTTCCTTACGGGTGATAGCTGTGAACACAAGGCGTGTTGTGTCATTTCCCGTTTGTTTATTGTCCACAGAGGCAGACACATGGCAGCGTTTACTGTGCGGAATCACTAATGAGCTGACATTAATCGTATTATATAATCTATCACTATCACAGCTAATTATTCTCTCCCCTCTCCCCACATCACACTACGCAAACGCCCTCTGTTTAGTGTGTCCTGGCCTGAGTCAAACAAGTTTTCAGTCAGTTCTCATCTGAAAACCAGATTTTGGTTGTAAAAGAAAGCAACCACCGCAAGAAACCACCAGGGATTTCAAGAAGAAATCAGAAAACACACAGAAACATGATTTTTGGTGGAGCGGGTTTTTAGCAAAATATCATTTTTACACACCACCTTTAAACACACTGGAAATCAATGTCATGCATGAAACTTTTAACATTTCCATAACATAAATGTAATTTTGCTGCTTCTAAATGTTCCTCTATTCAAATGTAAATACGTTCTACTATCTATCAGTAGATATAATCAGTCAGCTATTAGAATGACATGTAAGATTGATTGCGCAGGGGATATGGTTTGACTTGAATCTAAGGTCAACACAACACTCATTCATTCTTAAACCAAACTGGCTGCCACTTGTACTTCCTCTGTTTGAGCGTTATATACACTATTAACAGCTTTCCATATGCTACTGTATACCTATCTACCTCTCAGACAGCCTGCTGAGACTGCCCAGAGACTTTGAGGCTGCCCGCTATGTCTTGGCCTCCTGTAGATAGACATGAGAATGTAAATAATGGCAAACAAAGCTAGGAAACGCTGTGTTGGTTTACCAAGCGGGCATGGGACATGGCCAAGAAATGGAGCCCACATCAAAACCCAGAGCAAGAATATTTAATGAGAAGGATTCAGTTTGTGGGGTGGCCAATTTGTTTGACACCCAATAAAGCAGCTGCCAGTCTGCTTTTAAACAGGGTGTCTGCGTTTAACATGTACAGTAGTGTGTGTTAAACAGTGTGAGGAGGCTTGTCTGTTGAAAGCCTCCTGTATTTCTAGTGACGTACAAGGAAATCTATGCCCCAGTGAGGCACCACCTGTTTCACACCTGCTTCACGTGAGATGTTGTGCTACAGTACTGTATGAGTGTATACTTATGTTTGGTAAATCATGGGAGTGACAAGACCAGTAATGATTTTATTGGGAAGTGAATTGAGCTTTTTTTAAATCATTATACATTAACAATTTTTACACAATATTTGGCTGAATGATTGTGTGAAATGATATAACAAATAAAATATAACAAAATATCACTTCAGTGACTTTACACAATCATTTAGAAAAATAGATGAAATAAAACTTTCATTATGGTAGAAACTCAATCTAAAAGTAGTTTCAGAATATTGGAAAGTTCGGTAGGGAGTGAGTCACAAAGACTGAGCCCACAATACAGGTTAACCTCTCCCTTTGTTCACATAAATATGAACTTCATAATATCCCTTTGAAATTCACGCCACAATCCCGGGTTATTGTGAGACCACCTCCCTGTGCTGATGGGAAGAATGTTTTTCCCAGTGATTTCTACAGTATACTGTAAGCATATCATATGTCAGCTCATTAGAGAGAAGGATAATTACACAGAAAATAGTGTTTGTGGTTCACTGGCAGTTACAAAACCAGTTATATACAGTATGTACATATAAACACATACAGTACACACACACACACACACACACACACACAAGAAGTGACACACAGCCCAGGATATTAGGTTAAACAGGAAATGAGAAGAATCAGGAGCACGGGAAGAGTAGCCATTTCCCCTGTCCAATAAGAATGGGGGCAACACTGTAGGGTGTGTAGCAGACGTTAATGTAATAACTTCCAATAATGTAATAACTGGTAATAAAGTAATCTTTTTTTATTCTTGATGTAAAAAAAATAAAGGCCTTCCTGAGACAAATACTGCCCTCCTCCCCCTATAAGTGATCTCCTCAACATGCATTCTTTTATGTTATTGATGACTTAATGGACGATACTGCAGTGAAGACACAGGAGAGAGAGGGCAGGTCCATTATTAGTACACTATTCAGAGTTACATGTAAGATTAGGGATTTTACGTTGTACACGACTACAGTACAGCTGTAGTACTGTGCCGTACATCAGGTCTGGGTGAACCAACCCAATAGAGCCACCAGGGTGCACAGTGCAGCACCATGTGTTGCAAAAACAGACTAATAATAGTAATAATAATAATAATATTTACATAAAAAAAAATAGAACAAAATTAAACTACTACATTTTTGTGCAAATCTAGTTTTTGTAATTTCATACATAATACATCTGACACACACACACACACACACACACACACACACACACACACACACACACACACACACACACACACACACACACACACACACACACACACACACACACACACACACACACACACACACACACACACACACACACACACACACACACACACACACACACACAGGGAGGTGACAGCAAAGGAAGTGCGGAAGTAACTACCCTATGGGGCAAGACCTCCACCCTAAACATGTATGTTTTCCATAGTATCTAACAGCTAACAGGATAACAGGACAACAAGACATTGTTGAGGAGCTTGGCCTGGCTGTAAACACACACATACTGTACTGTACAGTAGACGCGTTTACACATGCATGCCATGTATGCACGTGCACACACACACTCGACCAGTTTTACTTGTGTTCATATGCAAATAAGAACAAACGATTGCAAAACTATTAGCATGCTCTATCATGCATCTACTCTGCACTGTGGTTTTAATTAAAGATACAACTAGCAGCACCTCTACCTTAATGTGTGATGATTGTGTGTGTGTGTGTGTGTGTGTGTGTGTGTGTGTGTGTGTGTGTGTGTGTGTGTGTGTGTGTGTGTGTGTGTGTGTTCCAGATTTCACCTGATGAAGGTCAACTGTTGCCGAAACATCATGTACCCTGTAATGTTTGTGTTTTAAGTAAACTGAAACACTGAGGAGCAAAGCTGTTGCGCGGACTTATATTATTTTATTCCAGATTTCATGCCTTGCCCATTCACTGTTCAGTTATGATAAGGTCTGTAAAAACCTACAACACTGTATTTTCCCTGTGAATATTGTTTTATATTTCACACACACACACACACACACACACACACACACACACACACACACACACACACACACACACACACACACACACACACACACACACACACACACACACACACACACACACACACACACACACACACACACACACGGGACTGCACAATTGAAGATCATGTTACAGAGTGTTATATTTATTATTGGTAATATTTATTCAGATATAATATGTATCCACAACTGTGGAATGAAAGCTAACCACATGAAGCCTATACGTCCCTATTCTGGCATGGACATAAAGCAAAAATAGCTGATCTGCAAGCTGAAATCGGCTATTTTCAACAAGATTTGGTGTAGAGAGGGAAAACAGGAACAGACCAAGTATAGCTCTGGGGGATCCCAGGCAACTATAAGTTTTAAGTGGTTCACTTAATTTCCACTTCATGTACTTTATGGCTTTTATTGCAGTTGTTTTATTTTGTTTTATAGTTGTTTATGGGTTTTGTTTTAAACATACTTTTCTGTTTTATGTGCACACGATAATTCATTCCTGTTTTATATTGCATCTGTTAATCACTTTCAAAGAGTTTTGAAAAAAGTCGCAAAACTATTGAAATTCTTATTTTTGTCGGTCCGTCCGTCCGTCCGTGTGGGCGCGTGCGTGTGCGTGTGCGTGTGCGTGTGTGTGTGTGTGTGTGTGCGTGTGCTGCAGGTACTTCCTCCAACCCCTCTCCTTGAGTGTTGCTTTGCTGAGCGTCTATAGGAACCATTCTTGTGTGTTTATTTTCAATCCTGTAGGTCAGCGGGAGTTCATAATATTCCTGTCAGCATGCCAGAATAGCCTGGCCTGAGGGGAGGCATAGATACCACTCAGACCCAGAGAGGTAGAGAGAAAACAACAGAACAGTACAGGGGTGTTCCTGTCCGCCTTTCCATGCATCCGTGAACCCGTCCATCTGTCTGCCTGTCTGTCGCTAGGCTGTTGTGTTCAAGGTGGGAACAGAAGTCGGCAGGAAAACCGAGGGGAAACACTGGTGTTAATACAGTACGCCTTGGCATCAAGACCCGGGGGAAAGCTTGCTTTGTGGCGCTTACAACATAATAACACACATTTGTTGGTTTTGGGTTTAATGCCTTCAAGGTTGGCAGGAAATATAGGACAAATAGTAGTTTTTGATTAAAGGTCTCAGGAGTCCACTTTTGCACCTCTGTACATTTACGCTATGGACAGTTTCACAATAGTGAATATGCCACCTGATTCGGATGCTATCAATGCATTGAATGGGACATTATCACCTTTTATTAGACCATTGAATGGGCGAAGTAGGCGACCTACTTACCTACCCGCGATTTATCAGACCATTCATTGGGTGTTATCAAGACATACTGACCTACCAACGGAGATGACTTAAATAGTTCAGTTTCGGTTTTGGTTTTGGTTGTTTTGGTTTCGGACCATGACGGAGGCGCGCAGTCTCAGGCGAGCTGGAGCCCCGCGACGGACCACCGAGGGAGCTAAAGCGACCGAGTTGCCGTCCTGAGCGGTGCGACGCTTGCCTGAGCCTACTCAGCGCCGTTGGAGTTATGTACCGATAGGCACAGAATCGTAAATATTGTTGTGGGGACTGCTCCGCCTCCAAAGTAGGTCAGTAGCTCCTGATTATGCCCAATGAATGGTCTGACAAATCGCGGGTAGGTCCGTGTATCGCCTACTCCTCACCTACTCGCCCCATTCAATGGTCTGATAAAACGTGATAATCTCCCATTCAATGCATTGATAGCATTCGAAGCCGGTGAATATGCAGAGTCTTGACAGCACAGAAGTACTTAGGGGCGGCAGTGGCTCAGGGGTAAAGTGGCCAGTCAAGCGGCCGTATGGCAACCGCGAGGTACCCAGTTCAATCCAGGGCTCCCCCGGAGTTAGTGTCCTTGAGCAAGACGCTGAACCCCAATTGCTCCCGATGAGCATGTTGGTGCCTTGGTTTCCTCCCCCATCGGTGTGTGAATGGGTGAATGTAATACACAAACTATGTAAAGCGCTTTGGATAAAAGCGCTATATAAATTTAACATTTACTTTTCCTTCCTTGAAGAAGGTCTTGGACCAAAAGCTTGCATTATACTACTTTTGCACATGTGCAGATTTTCTTTCCTTAGTTTATACTTAGCAAGTATAGCTACACTATGTGGTTCGGTCTGTCAGTCGAACATTTCCAATCACAAACAGGCTGGTCTTATCATGATTTACGTGTTTAACAGTGTTTTGATAATGATGGATTACGTCAATGGCACCAATAAAAACATTGGTGTATCCTTGCACTCCGTAGGAGTAGGATGCACTCCGACACGAAAGGTTAATCAGCGTGTTTCATTGACTTGTGTCCGGATGGGATACATTGGATGGGACGTGACAATTTCTCCCCGTGGGCACGGCATGTTCTAACGACCTGCTTGTATCGCCCCTATCTGACATGAAAGACAATAGCTGGAAATGGCATCAACAGTGACATATTACAGTAAATCAAAATACTGTTTTGCCAGTAGTAAAAGCAAACCGGTAATAGATGGCAGCCTCCGTATGATTTCCTGTCGGAGAGAGTCTGCAACCGTGGGCTTGAGACGAGGGGCTTTGGTGTCTCAAGAACACATTCTTTCCCCCCCTGGCTTGTCTCCATCGCCAGGTCAGCTCCATTCCCATCCAAAGCTCACAGACTGCTAATAATCTGTCTTTATGTAGGAGGAGGCCCAGTGGATTCAATCAACCAGATTCTGATTAAATTAAACATGGCATGGAGGGAGAGGGCTGACTGAGAATTTGGCTGAACAGCAACGTGTCAAGAGAATGGCAGAGGGCACTCTGAGTGGGCTTTGAGATGAGAAACAGAACATGCAGTGAAGCCCACTGTAGAAGTTGTCTGTCTAGCCTGTTTCTACATCCCCATTAAGTACAGACAATGTGAAGTTTTTTCTCGTTATTTCGCAAGGCTAAAACATGAACTGCAGCACTTGTAACAAGCTGAAAGGGGATTACTGGTATTCATTTAACAGATCCGTTTTAGGCCATATTGCAGTGAATTATCTATCTAGGATTACGTAACGGTCAACTTGATTTACACAGCTCTACCCTGAAGAGAGCTGTGTAAGAGCTGTGTAAGAGCTGTGTAAACCAGTGATCTTGAAAGTTCACCGGTTTCTGCTTAGCATGAGCTCCCCTTCATAATACCTGGTTCTATGCCCATGTAATGATGTAATCTCACAAAGATATTGCTAAAACAATCACGGTTAGTCAAAATACAAGACAAGATTACTTTGTAATCTTATCATTCGCTTGTCATAGTATGTTTGCTGCAAGGTTGTCTGCAAAAACACTGGTGCACTTTCACTGTGGTTCTAAACGGCTTGAAGATAAGAGTGGGAGAGAAGTTATAATAAAAGGAAGATGTGTCTCACTGTGCTTATTTAACATCTCCCTCCAAGACGCAAAGCTTTGTGATTTACATCCAGAAGGCATCATGGGCGTTTCCTGTCATTGTTGGGACTGACCTATCTACCCCCCCCCCCTTCTCGCACGCACGCACACGCACGCACGCACGCACGCACACACACACACACACACACACACACACACACACACACACACACACACACACACACACACACACACACACACACACACACACACACACACACACACACACACACACACACACACACACACACACACACACACACACACACACACACACACACACAGCCCATCCCCTCAGTGACTCTCGACTCAAGATTTACACAGAGAATATTTATTAGTGTGTCTCACATGGTGAAACACAATATCCTCACTGTGAGTTCCTCTTTAGGGTCATTGGGAGTCAAAAAATGAAAGCACAGCTCATTCAGGCTAGAATTCCAAATCATGACTGGCCGATGTGTGGTGCTGTACGGGTCAGGTGGTAGGGGTCCGGGGGTGAAGGATGGACGTGTGGGCTGGGAGGTGTAGGTTAGACGTGGAGGTCGGGTTTGTGGGCTTCCAATTACAAGGGATGGATGGATGCCAGACCAGCTAGGGGAGGGCTTAGAAAATATTATAAGGCTGACATCACGTTTCTCTGCAACGTTTTTGGCTGTTGTAAGGGTTACATCAGGTATTAAGTAAATACAGAGAAGAGGTTTGGTATCCTGTGGTCATTTGAACAGACCACGACATGAAAATCTAAAATAATGTGCTCATTTATTTTCCTTTTTTTTTATCCTCAAATTTCCCCTTAGGGGATAACGTTTCATATGACAGTGAAATGATATGACAATATAAATTGTGACACCATATGTCACATACAAAGCTATCTGAGAGGGTCACCGTTGAACTCACCCTGTGGATAGATGATAGATAGACACCTTTATTATCCCGCGGGGGACATTCAGTCACCCAGAGGCGGCACAGCAGTAAAGGTTACAGGTAAAGAGTAAGAAAAAGAAAAGGTACTGTTGTGTACAGCAATACAGCTCCTGTAGGAGCTGACACAGAGACCAGAACAGCGCAGGAAAGGTCATCTTTGTATGGGTCTGTGCCCACTACAGGATGCACCACCCTTGATATATCCTTTTTCCAATAGACCTTAGTCACAGCATGTGTGTGTGTGTGTGTGTGTGTGTGTGTGTGTGTGTGTGTGTGTGTGTGTGTGTGTGTGTGTGTGTTTTACATAATTTCTACAAATTTATTTGTGTCAATACCCAAATCGTGTGTGTGTGTGTGTGTGTGTGTGTGTGTGTGTGTGTGTGTGTGTGTGTGTGTGTGTGTGTGTGTGTGTGTGTGTGTGTGTGTGTGTGTGTGTGTGTGTGTGTGTGTGTGGTCAACGGTAAATCAACCTCACCACTCCTTCCCTTCATCCTGGTGGAAACACCTCCCTTTTCCTCTCCGGACCAACTGCAAAGTCTTTGACTGTGTTTTAACTACAGCTACCAAAGAGCCTGGTCTGGGGATAGCAAATCAATCACTTTCTCTTAACCTTGAAAATAGCAATACAAACGCCTGCTAACTTGCCATTACTGAGACAATGTTATATTCTTCTATGTTTCTTCCGGTACAATAACTAAACAATGTTAAAGACTCTTTGCCTCTCTACTCTCAGCTACTGCCGCCCTAATATAAGGTAGACCGTTCTTGATTCCGCGAGGGAAATACAGTTTTCAGCTTCACCCAGCTGATGGCTGTCAGATGGTCATGTTCAGCACATGGGGGGAGCTCACATATACGTATCCAATTCCCAGATAGCCCACACAGCTACGTTTGAATCTAGCATGCTAGTGTCATAACAGATGGAGCACAACATGGGGTAAAACATTAAATCACAATTTGTGATTACTTTCAATTACTTGAGCAACCCTACCATAAATGCTTGTCACACAAAACGCACACTGGTTACTCCCAACTAACAGTATTCTGTGTAATATATATTAGATAGGTCTTCAAGAATATTTCAAAGCATATACAACTGTCTTTAATGGTAGGCAGCTAAGAAGCAACGCCCTCACTGGTCATTTGGGTCAACAGGGGTAGGGCTGCTGAAGTGAAGGGAAATCAGATTGGATGTGTGCCAGTACTACTAATAACCTACAGTACCTCTCATGTTATGAGTCAAGTCAAAACATAGCCTACCTGTACTGCTAGCGGTGTGCAAAACACCCCATGACAGTCATGGCGGGGTCCTGTCAGTATTGTCAGTTTATCCCCAGTCCAGAAATGGTTATCCTGAACTGGGTATAAATTCATCAACCAACTGAAAAGCATGTGCAATAAGGTTTTTGCTTACTAAGCCCTATATACTTCATCGAATGACAAATAGTGAAAATAGTCGGTCTAAAAGCAATATAGCACATTGCAGCGCGAAAAAAAAGGACATAAAATGACATGCCCAAAATAGCGATGCCAGGATTAAAGTGGTTAAATTATCCTACTATAATTCTAGTAACCTGACGGTGGGTGGATGGGGTCCTGGGTCTCCGATCAAACTGCGCATGTGTCGTGTTGCCAGGTTTCGCGAGAGAAACAAGCAACGAGGTCTATGAAAACGAGGCCAAACCAAACGAACCCTATACCACCAACATTGGCCCTACAGCGCTTACAGTACGCCGACATGGCAACACCGAGACCCCGCCCACTCTCTGACTGTCTACAATTCCAAGCAACGAGGTCTATGAAAACGAGGCCAAACCAAACGAACCCTATACCACCAACATTGGCCCTACAGCGCTTACAGTACGCCGACATGGCAACACCGAGACCCCGCCCACTCTCTGACTGTCTACAATTCCACACGCCGCGGCCGCCATTGAAATCAGCAGCTCGCTCGCTTCACACAGCTCACGCTCAGTTACCTCCTAAATGCTGAAATAAGCACACATTTCGAACCAATGTGGTAATATTCTCACACAAACAAGCCCAACTTACATTTCTGTCCATTACAAATGTCACAAGACACGAAGGAGACGAGGCAGCGGCCCCGCGGAAGTCGCGGCCTAGCGCAAGCATAAGCCTCGCCTGGGAGTGGGGCCTTTACCCCAACATCGCCGCGCCGCCCGACGGATGTCGGCGCGCTGCCACCCGCGACGTCCCGCGCCATGTAAACAAACAACCGGTTGTTGCTAATACTGTCTAAAGCATGTATGTGAATGCTTATGTCCAATACTGTGTTGCCGTTAGTTGGGTTTAAGCCAACAGCTGCCTATAATGGGCCGTCAGTGTGGAGCTAAGCCACGGGTAGCGTTAGCATGCGGCTAACGTTAATGTTACACAACGCAGCTGTCGTCACTCAAACGGCTACGTTAAACATCTTATCAACAACCTGTATGAACGTTAGTGTGGTCAATGTCATCAATGCTAACTAATTAGCCCGTTGAACAGTGTTATTTTGGGGACTTTGGTGGGTTTCTGTGACACAATGTCACGATGTAGCAACTCACAGTGTTATGTCACACGCAATTGAATAGCTTAGCACTTCCGGTCGGTCGTTCCTTCACAATAAAGGTTGCAATCAATTGAAAATAGCCCATCTACAAGCTCTCAATGCGTCACGATGCGTTGTGAAAATAGGGAGATGGGGAGAGAGAGAGAGAGGGACGGAGAGAATACTCAAATACCTTGAGCAAAAATACTTCAGAGTACTCAACATGAGTAAAAATACTTAAGTACTGAAAAGTTGAAAAAAAAGAGTAAAAATACTTAAAGATTGATGAAAACACTACAAATACCTAAAAGTTGATAAAAACACTACAAATACCTAAAAGTTGATAAAAACAGTAAAAATACTTAAAAATCTGTAAAAAAAACTTTAAAGCTAATAAAGTCATTAAAAACACTTTCAAGTAAATACATTGAGTAACAATACTTACTTAACTACTACTACAAATACTCTTTTAGTACCGCCTCTTTTAGTACCGCCTCAATACCAGCTTCAATGCATTACTGAAATTACATTTATATGAAATACATCACAACACCCTCCTATAATATTAAAACAAACAGCCGAAGGGGTCCGCCATGTTCCACAGGGGTGCGCGGGCCCCCAGGGGGTCCGGGGACACCCAGGAAAATAAAAAAGAAATGTTGAATCTTTTTCTTTTTTCTTTTTCACTTTTGGAATTTTTTGTCCCACGCTTTTGGTACCCCAAAATAGGGGGGCGCCACGACGGGGCGCGCGCGGGGGAGAAATGGCGGGACAGGACGTGCATTAACCCCAACTTTGCAACTACTTTCGCCTGCGCCCTTCACCGGGTATGGTCTAGTGTAAATAATGTATGCAATTTTTGATGAGCACCCGCTGAAATGTATTTATTTTGCACACCGACGCAATTGATGCATCTGTAACTTTAAGCTTCTTGCTTGTAATACAAAGAATTCCATCCACTCTTTTATATTTGTAAATCTGAAATGTGACTAGTAGAGGACCTGGCTAAGATATGTATGCACTTAATTTAGGAGAGAATATCTCAACTGTTCTTGGCTAATAAGACCTGATATTTTATGACAGAACAGCTAAAAAAACTGCCAACATATTACAGTCCAGGGCTATAGGAATCATTTTGTGTGAATCAGTCTAGAACCACCTAAATTGATGTAACCCATGCTCCAATGATTGAGCAAGGGTACCTGAGCCAGCAATGCTCTGGGTCATCATGGTGGCCAAATCCAATATGGCCACCACCTGAAAAAGGTTTTGGCTAAAGCTTTTGAACCAGATGAGCTATAAATGAGAAAACTTGGTGTCTAAATCATGTTTTTTGACAATTAGAAAATTAGGAATGCTTATCTTTATGACTGGGTGTGGCTGGACCTCTATTTTGCATATTTCAAAGAAATATTAGTTTTGCAAATGTGTTTCACTAATAGTGACATTTTTGGCAAACTTGGTGTCTACTTTATGCTTTTTGAGCATTAGAAACACATCGGAATGCTCATATTTATGATTGAATCCATCTAGAGCACTCTGACTTGCTTATTACAAATATGGCCACTATACCAAACATGTTATGTAACATAAAGTTTCATCCAGATTGAGTGTATACAGTAGTTGTAGGAATGAGTTAAGATCAAACTGGAGAAAACAATGTAATTTTATCGAAACAACATAATATGACTATTGAATCCAAAGGATACAGCAACAACCAGTACAGTATGCACACCAATGCTCAGTATAAAGTGAATACTATCATAATAGTCAAAGGTGTATGGAATTTGAACAATATGTTCAAATTATAATCAGAAAAGTGAATCGCTAAACAACAAATCACACACACACACACACACACACACACACACACACACACACACACACACACACACACACACACACACACACACACACACACACACACACACACACACACACACACACACACACACACACACACACACCATCTATATATCGAGATGCAGCAGACTCCAGTTTTGCAGCATTTGCTGTCTCCACAACATGACTTTTGCAGCCACAGTGGAGGAGAATGGCGCAAGCTTTACTGGCATCTGCAAGATGGGTCCAGTAAGGTTCCCAGGTTCTGACATGCTGAATCAGTGCAGCTTGGGTGGGAGGAAGGTTCTCAAGGGACCTGGTACCATTTGACCAACATCAGCCTTCCCTGACTATGGGAAAAGGAGTGCAGGTATCTCAAAGAAACTCTGGTCACCCTTACTTTGGAGGCTGAAAAGATTGACTTTCCATGTCCAAAGATTGGAGTATATGGTCATCATCATATACTGTACGCCGGCAAGAGCCATGGTGGCCACAGCAAAGTAGATGAATCCTGACAGTGGCTAGTGACTAGTACTGTATGATATCATGCTAGTCAACGGTGTATAGAATAGTAATGCTATATAGTATTACATTTTATGCTGAGCATTGTTGAACATACTGTATTAGCTATCATCATAGGAATTAGTTCTACTGTTAAATCATTCTTGTTTCAATAAAATTACATCGTAAGATACATTGGTTGTTTCATAACATAGTGGCCATATTTGTGATAATCAAATTAGTGTCCTCTAGATAGATTAAATCATAAAGATAAGCAAACATGTTTCTAATTGTCAAAAAACATGATTTAGACACCAAGTTTGCATTCATAGTCAAAATGTGGTTCAAATGTTATAGCCAAAAACTTTGTCAGGTGGCGGCCATATTGGATTTGGCCACTATGATGACCCTGAAGGTCGCTGGCTCGGGCACCCTTGCTAAATCATTAGAGCATGCCCTGGGTTACATCTGGGACAAATGTGGTGCTCTTAGATTGATTTGCGCAAAAATATCCCTATGGCCCTGGACTGTAATACGTTTATTTTAGCTGTTCTGTCAAATATCAAATTAGAAATTTTACACTTTACTATGTTTCCCTAATCATAAGTATTCTGAACATTTTGAGCACCTCAGTAAATCTGTAGCTCCAACGGTTTAGCAGATCTTGGAAGTAGTGCACCGGTTATGGTCATTTTAAAAAGGGCATGGTCATTTTCAGGTATTTCGTCGCGGATAGAGAATTAGTCACAGTTCCTAAGTTGTTCCCTGGGGTCATATTAGCCAAGAACAGTTGAGATATTCTCTCCTAAATTAAGTGCATACATATCTTAGTCAGGTCCTAGACGCTGAATCTGAATCTGTATGTTGTTGGTGGCACCAACATCAAGCTAGTCAAACTGATAAAAGGCCTTTTATGGACATGTCAACTTTGAGAGGAAGTAACATTCCTCTGCTGTTTTTAGTAGATTAGTGAGATCGTGCTTAAAATTGGATAAGATGAAAATATTTATCAGAGATAAGGTTAGTGTTTGTCAGGCTCAAGTGTTTGTCTGGCCAAAGTGACCTCTCGTCACAGACAGGACCGGTCTCTCACATCGTCCATTTCAACTGAGACTATAGGATGCCCGCTGCACAGATCACTATAATTGAATGAAGTCTATTATTTTGCTTCCTCTCACTGAAACAAAAGATTCCTTTCCCGCCTTCAGCACATCCCCTCCACCCCATTCTGTCACTTCACCCCACCCATTTTCATGGAAGGATAAATCCACTACTTGTGACAGCATTCCTACGCAACTACTAAACTGCTACAACTAAACCGCGTGGAATGGTGTGAATAACGATCTACGCAATTCAAAGCTTGTAATGTTTTCATACTTAGCCCCCTATACACCCACGTGCCTGCTACTACAGGAAGTGTGTCCACCCCACTTGTTCCTATATACTTCCTTGCAATCCAGTCACTTTCTCCCCGGTATAAATCCTCTCAACTCTTTCCTGCTTCTCCCACTCTGATTGAATGGAAGCAACTGGTCAATGACTGATTCAATTAAGGATACTAGTCTAGGACCTGACTAAGATATGTATGCACTTAATTTAGGAGAGAATATCTCAACTGTTCTTGGCTAATATGACCCCAGGGAACAACTTAGGAACTGTGACTAATTCTCTATCCGGGAAGAAATACCCGCAAATGACCATGCCCGTTTTAAATTTAAACCATAACCGGTGTACTACTTCCAACATGGCTCTATCTGCTAAACCGTTGGAGCTACAGATTTACTGAGGCGCTCAAAATGTTCAGAATACTTATGATTAGGGAAACATAGTAAAGTGTAACATTTCTAATTTGATATTTGACAGAACAGCTAAAAGAAACGTATCTAAATGAAGTGCATACATATCTTAGCCAGGTCCTCTACTATACGATGCAGTGTCATGCTTGGACAATTGTGTCTCTGTCCCCATGGTAGTTGAGGAATCCCAAGGACTTTTCCTTGTCTCCTTCTCGTCTACATCCTTGTGAGGAAATCCTGAGTCAGCGTCTCTCCTGGAAGCAATCCTTCCTACAGTAAGAACCCAGAAATCAATGGGATACCTACAGCCGGTATCATACTCTGGTACCTCCCTGCTTAAGAATAGTGTACTGCAGGAAAGGCAGAATGAGGGAGGATATTTATATATTTAATTGTGGGAAGATGCTCTTATTTCACAAGGATGATCAACAAAAAAACATGTATTCCTAAGATTACTAACATTTTAATAGCCTACTACACTGCATACAAGAAATAATAACTGTCCCCAAAATGTTTATTGTGACCCAAAGTGTGGTGTCAATGCAGAAACTGACAGCAGAAAGAGAGTTGTTAACCTCTTTTTCATATTGTTTCTTTAAACAGAGAGACTGACCTGAGAGGGAGACAGTATGGTGAAGCCCAGGAGAGGAGACAAAAAGGTGTCATCAGCACCAAACCTTCACAGAAATGTATTGCATTCTTCTTACAAATTAGTTTAAAACGATGCAAACAATGAATTCAAATAATAGTATAGACCTTAGCGTCTGCATGCTGAATTCACACAGCCGTTAGAAACCATTTTTGTTGGACAACAAAATAGAGGAGATACACTGCCCCAGATATCGGAAGGTTACATCCGATGTAACCCAGGTTCTCTGAGTGGAGAGACTGGCTCTCCACTACATATTATTCAATATGTACGGGAACTGACCCCCAGGGGCAGAGCACTGCCCCTGGGGGTCAGTTCCCGTACATATTGAATAATATGTAGTGGAGAGCCAGTCTCGACCACGATAGAGAATGTCCCTGTGCCAGCAGGAACATAAGAGTTTCCAGGAAACTTAACTGACCAAGACAAAGCTACATAGGCCATGAATGCAGTGTACACTGAGCCCCAGTCTGAACTATTGGACCAAACAGAGATGTATTTTGCTCTGGATAAAGAACAAATATTTACACCAAATTGTTTGGTCCAACCAAAACATTTTGAAGTGTGATACATGATGGCAAGATTCTACAAGCGTGTTTTAAAGCAGAGGTGGAAACAATTTTATCTTAAGAAGATGTTTGATGATTTGATTTAAGTTTGCTTTGAATCTCCTTTGTATCCAAAGGCCATCCTTGAGAACGTTTTCTCATATAATGAGAAGATGTTCACTACTTTAAGAAAAGATGTTCACCACTTTGGAGAGCATCACTGAGATCAAGATTAAGAGAACAAAGAGGGGTTTATTTGTCACTCACTCATACAGGTACAAGCAGTGAAATGTTGGTGTGACATGGTCCGCAAGACTGTGTAACATTAATACACATGTTAATTATAAGAATATAACAGTAATGTATGAAATAAAATAAAACTTGAAAAAGTGCTCCTCGGAGCACAGGTCTCCGCTAGGTCAGGTACGTTGTGCCCGTCCCCATGGTAGTTGAGGAATCCCAAGGACTTTTCCTCGTCTCCTTCTCGTCTACATCCTTGTGAGGAAATCCTGAGTCAGCGTCTCTCCTGGAATCAATCCTTCCTAGGAACCCAGAAAACAATGGGATACCTACAGCAGCCTGCTGTAGGTATCCCATTGTTTTCTGGGATGCAGTACACCATTCTTAAGCAGGGAGGTACCAGAGTATGATACCTGCTCGGTATCATACTCTGGTACCTCCCTGCTTAAGAATGGTGTACTGCAGGAAAGGCAGACTGAGGATATTTATATATTTAATTGTGGGAAGATGCTCTTATTTCACAAGGATGATCAACAAAAAAATATGTATTCCTAAGATTACTGACATTAGCCTACTACACTGCATACAAGAAATAATAATTGTCCCCAAAATGTTTATTGTGACACAAAGTGTGGTGTCTCCGCCAGGTCAGGTACGTTATTGTGGCCTCCTGGTGGCGCTATAATAGGCCAATGTGAAATGGGTGGCATTTCTTTCTCGGTCTAGTGGGAATCTGCGTGTGAAATTTCACGGAAATCGCAAGCTTGTGCATAATTTGAGGCATTTTGTTCAAAACGGACCAATCCTGCAAACTTTGGAAGACAACCTTAGCCAATGAGGAAGGGACATGGGAAATTGGATAGATCCGTGTTGATCACATGACTAGAGATACTCTGTACCGATTTGCATGACGTTTGGATAAAATCTGTAGGAGTAATATCAAAAAATGGGTTTTGCACAAATCGGCCTCCTGGTGGTGCTATAACAGGCCCATGTGAAAAATTGGGGCAGAGGTTCTGAATTGGCATCTAGGGAGTGTGTGTGCACAGTTTCGCAGCGGCCGGGCCAACCGTGCCGGAGATTAGCTGCTCGCACACGGACAGGACACACGGACGGACGGACAGGGTCAAAAACACTCTCTCAGATAACAAGATAGCAGCAACAGGGAATGTGCAAAGTAATTATCCTTACAGTATATTGTACATATGTGCAGTAAGACCAAACTGGTATACAATTAGTACAATTATCCCTGTATATTTGTACAAAATAACAAGTATGAGGTAAAAACATCATACATATTGATATATTTACTGTTTTATGTATTTATACTTTTAATATTGTCTGGTGTTTCCAAATCTGTGTGCAGGTCTCTGATATCCACAAGGAAAAAGCCCATCTTAAGCTTTGAATGTGAGAGGGACTGGTTGCTGGGTAACCTCGCGTCACCAGTCTTTCCAGTTGCTGGGGCATATTCATATTGAATTGGTTAGTCAGGATGCCACATTAGCCATTTCACTGTGACTGCATCTTAGTCTTTAAAATAGATACTTTTGTACTTTTACTTGAGTATAGTTTTCCACAAAAGTAATCTTACTTGAATAAAATGTATTTCCTAACAGTATACTTATACTTGAGTAAGATCTTCTAGTAAGCTACTTCCCCATCCCCATAATTCAAAGTGCATGTTTATAAGTAGCAACATTATGTCACATAAAGAGCTGACAAAGTTGGATTGGAAATGCCTGCTGTAAGCATCTAATCTAGTCACAGCAGCAATATTAACATATATAATAACAAAAAAATATAAATATGATATGAATATTTTAATAATATTGTCATTTAAAGAGTGGGGAAATGTGAAGATGTCTCTAAGCCTCATATACTATCAAAAGTTATAAATGCCTTAAATTGAAAAATACCACTTTCTTTTTTTTTTTCTTTAAAGCACTCGACACAAAAGAAAGTATATTTAAATGACATAAATTGCTGTTTTTACCAACCACTGCCCACTATAATGGGACTTAATGCCTGAGGCACAGTCCAAAATATCCTCAAAGCATGAGGAGTTTTTATCTGACCATGACCATCAATGGCAAAATACATCAGCAGACAATATTTCATTGGATTAATGTTGTTCACACAGTAAAAGGTGAAACGAAAATACTACTAAGGCGACTTTATAGTAAAAATGGCAAAATAAGCTAACTGTGATTAGTGTGTGTGTGTGTGTGTGTGACTGTGTGTGTGTGTGTGTGTGTGTGTGTGTGTGTGTGTGTGTGTGTGTGTGTGTGTGTGTGTGTGTGTGTGTGTGTGTGTGTGTGTGTGTGTGTGTGTAAGGGGGGAGACATGGGGGGTGTGCTCGTGCAAAGTCGTGCGTCGATTTGGGTGGTGGTGCATTGTGCGCGTTTAGAAACGGGCAGCTTCTCCTTTGAGATAAGATTTTTTTGGGCTGCGTGCCTGTGGGTTGAGCAATCACGCCAATCCCAATCCTGGCTGGAAGGAACTTCCTTCCTCTCCTTGTACAGCTAACGACGTTGGAGGCGAGCAGTTTTATAAATGGGGACTATGTTGGGGTTATGCTCAGTCTATGAACCTCAGATCGTCGCACTGAGCAATTTATATTGGTCTGGGTTGTTCAAAGTGTGTCTTTCGGCTCGAAGATGAGGCACGCGGCGTTTCTCGTTTTTCTCATGTTCCTTTGGGAGGCGGAGAGAGGGGTCTCCGTCTCTGATCGTGACCACTGCACCAGGAACGGATGTTTCTCCGTTGTCCAGGGCGACTTCGACTTTACGAGCGCCGAAAAGCATTGCAACGAGAACTTTTTTGGACATTTAATGACGATTAAATCGCCGAATGAACATAACATAATACTAGATCTCCTGAATGGTTTCTCCGGTGAATATTGGATCGGGTTGAAGTTACCGGATGGCAAGTGTCCCGACAGATCGATCCAGTTGCTGGGATACGAATGGACCACCACGGGCGGCAACAACACAGATTTTAACAACTGGGACCAGATCGACCCCAGCTGCTCGGCAAAGTGCGTGTCCGTGTCGGCGGGGCATAACTCCACATGGCAACAACGGCCGTGTGACAGCAAACTACGAGGTGCTCTGTGCACGTACTCGTTCGACGTCAACGCCTGCGACACGCTGCCTGAAAACGGGGACCATCTCGTCCGATACATCACGCCCAGAGGGTCCGCGGCGGTGGGTCTGGAGAGGTTTCCTCCGGGGGGCACCGCGATCCAGAAACCTCTGGATGTAAAGCACATCTGCTTCTTCGGACAATGGCTGAAAGCCCCGTGGCCTTGCGAGGTGATGAAAGGCGGCTGCGAGCACGGGTGCGTGTCTCACAACGAGACGCGTATCCACTCGTGCACCTGTCCGCCCGGGCAGAGCCTCCGTGGCAACAACGTGACGTGCGGCTGCAGCGCGGGCCAGGTTCTGGCGAAGGACGGGAAGAGCTGTGTGGTCGATGGGTGTCACGGCTGCACCTTAAACCAAGAGTGTGTAAACAATGAGTGTATGTGCAGAGACGGGTTTGTTGACATGGGAGGGAAGAGCTGCGTGGACGTGGTTGATGGCTGTCACGGCTGCACGGGCCAACACCAAGAGTGTGTGAACAATAAGTGTATTTGCAGAGACGGGTTTGACTTTGTTGACAAGGGAGACGACTGGGGGTGCGTCAACACCGAGATCTGCTTCAAATGTGAGCACAACGATTGTGTGTACAAGGACGGTGCGTTCGGGTGCGCGTGTCGCAAAAGGTACAAGGTGTCAGACAAGGACCCCACCAAGTGTCTGCCACACTGTACAGAACGGACATGCGACGCCTTCGACTGCGTCTCAAACCCGGAGAAGCCGGGGTTACACCCGTGCCACTGCCCCGACGGGTTCATGAAGGACGCTAGCAACGAAACGAGGATTGTTTGCGAAGACAGAGATGAGTGTTTTGAGAACCAACCGTGCGACCAAGATTGTACTAACACGTTCGGGAGTTACGTGTGTTCGTGTTGGGAGGGTTACGAGCTGGTGGGCGACAGATGTGTGCCCACTGATGATTTTGGTGATGGTTCGGGTTCAGTGGGACCCCATCTGCCCGTTATTAAACCCACTGCCAGCAGTTTGACTCCACCTGGTTTGACTCCACCTGTTGTAGGACTCCCCCAGTATGTGAAGGCTGGCAGCATTCTCGGGATATCGCTGTTCGTCGCGTTGCTGATGATCTTACTGTATTTTCTGGCGCACAATGCACTCAAACGCTGCGGCAAGTTCGAACTCGAATCGCTCAGAGGAACCGATGTTGACATATTTCATTTGCAACAAGTGACAACGGAAAAGTATCAGAAATTCTCTTTTGACAAGCAGTGGAAAAACGACTCTCAGAGACTATGAAACAACCAATGACAATGTCATTTTTTCATTCGTTTTTTTTGTTTCCTACAGTGCACATATGTTTAGCTAATTTTGTTCTCATTGTAAACACTAAAATCACATTTTGTGAACATTTCAGCATTATATGCTCAACAGTGGTTTTGTTGCCATTTTTATTATATACTGAACATTTTCAGGTAGTACTTATAACTGCTAGCCAGTTGAAGCTTTAAAAATACCTGCACCTCCTTCATATTCCTCAGTCACAGTCAATGGTGGAAAAAGTAGGCTACTCAAATGTTTTACCTAAGTAAAAGTAGCGATACCACAATATAAAAATACTCTGTTTCAAGTAAAAGGCCTGTGTTCAAAATGTTACTTGAGTAAAAGTACAAAAGTATTGGCATCAGAATATACTTAAAGTACCAAAAGTAAAAGTACTAAAATGCTTGAAAATAGCAGATCTACAAGCTCACAACGTGTGGCGAAAGGGGTTAATGTATGTTTTATAATATAATAATGTATATCTGCAAAGTAACTAGTAACTAAAGTTTTCAAATAAGTAAAATAACAATATTTGCCTCCGAGATGTAGTGGAGTAGAAGTAAAAGTATTGGAAATTGGAAATACTCCAGTAAAGTAAAATTACCTAAAAATTGTACCTTAAGTACAGTACTTCAGTAAATGTACTTAGTCACTTTACACCACTGGTCACAGTCAGTGATGAAATATAGAGTAAAGTAATTAGCTGTGGTGGTTACACAGAAAACCTTGCAGAAACAGAAACTTTTCTAGTAATTATGTATCAATTGTTTTGTAAAGATGTCATTTTTACAGCTTTAAATAGCCTACAATACAGTAGTAGGAACAGCAACACCAGTGGCATCACATTTTGTTGCATATTTTGTTATGGTCTAATTACACTGCAGTTATAAAACAATGGGCATGTATTCAATCCTATGATGTGTTGTAGCCTACAAGCAGGGGGGTTTGGCAAGATTTTTATGAGAATTCTCATGCACAGTAATATCTGGAGTGTTAATTTAACTCATTTTTTACACTTTCTGAGTTTAATTAACACTGGATTTGACTGTGTAGGCTACATGTTTTTCCACAAAACGTAGTGAGCCACTTGTAAAGCCTATACAGTAACATTCTCAGTGTTGATTTAGCCTCTCAGAGTTAAATTAACACACGTACATTGTTTATTAAACAAAAAAAGTATGAAACTATCCCCTGTTTTTTTTAATATTTTCTTAGGGAGTTTTAGGGTTCAATACTTTGCTAAGAACCAGGATCGTATGACTGCTTACTTCGATCAATGCTATTCAGGCCTGGGGTGGTGCATATACCTTCTGGAGAAAGACAGTTATGAGCTTAGATCTGCTATTAATCTATGGCTGCTCTGGCTATGGTGTCTGCATCATTCTGTGTAGTATACAACCCATATCATGGATCATCCTCCCCCTTATTTGCCCTGTTCTGTCTCTCTCCATTGTACAATCGTCAAAACAATACAAAACAATGCCTTGTGACAGAAATGAAATGTATAGCCTACTGCATACACTGAATAGTTTTTTCAGGATAATATAATATAAAATATGGTAAAATCCTCAGTGGTAAGTTAACTATGAAAATGGGTCCATTTATGTTCAATTTACACTCTGAATTAAATGTAACACTGAGGATTTTACTGTGAAGGTTTATAAAGCTAACAGAGCTTCATATGCAACTATATTCACTGGTGACACTGTGAGGCTACATTGTAGCTTGTTTCCTGTGAAGTTGACTGTATTGCTTAATTTATGCTCTGTTGTACTACGGTGTTGCGCACCAAAAACACATAACATTGTGAGTCGATCTGCTATTTTTGTTGTGCGACACTGTCATATGCCGAAGTATAAATCAGGCTTAATTAACTCTGAATGTTGCTGCTGAACACATTGTGTAACAGTTTCATCTTAGAGCCATGGATCACTGAAATGATTTAGGCTTCGAGAGAACCACACCAGCGCCTGAATGTAAAACTGTGCTGCTATAACAGACATACACTATTACGAAAAACACTTTTGCACCTTATTCAGATTTGCCTGGTTGTTGCCACACCTGTTTGACAGAGTATGGCAGGCTTTCACTTGCTGCACTGGTTGTCTTTCCTTCATGGAAAGCAAATGTGTTACTTTTGTATGATAAATAAAAAAGAGAGAAAAGTTGCATAGAATTATATTTATTATTTGATGTGCTTCATTTGTATTGCAAATGTATGGGCTATACGGTTTTATTGTCACTAAATTAGCCTTGCATGCTCCCTATTGGTTTACAAGGCAAATGTATCCATCCATCCATCCTATCATGGGTTCATTATCAGCGCAATCCTTATATCTGTGTCCATGGACACTATAGACAAAGTGTAACTTTAATAGACAGATATTTAATTATTATTTTGTACATATATTGTGGGTCCCAGGGCCACATTGAGAATCGGTAAAAGCCTCAGTGTTAATCTAACTGTAAAAGCATACAAATGGGCCCGTTATGGGCTCATTAACGGAGACATGTACTTTACAGATATGGGATTGACTCCTGTCTAGAGAATTTATTTATTTACTTACTTACATGCAACTAGTTCTATGTCACAGACAAGTGAGTCACTTATGTCTGTGACATAGAACTAGTTGCATGTAAAAAGTACATTTAAAAAATAGCTTAGATTGTAAAATAATGGTCACTTAAAGTGACCATTATTTTACAATCTAAGCTATTTAAAACAAAATTGTCTCAAATTAAGTTTAGTCTGCTTAATACTGCCCCCCCCCCCTCCCCTCGTCCATACCTGTAATGGAAAATCCGAATTTTTCTGTGTAATAATTTCATGTAAATGGTAAGCATTCCTACTGAGCGCAAGGCATCCATATTTCATATTCTCTGGGATCCTACCCATGCCTTATTCTCCCATTATTTCTCCATGTCCATTGGCCCCACACACACACACACACACACACACACACACACACACACACACACACACACACACACACACACACACACACACACACACACACACACACACACACACACACACACACACACACACGTACGTTGTCATATTCGCAAACAGGACTTATGACAGTTATGATGAGAAGAGGTTGGGGTGGGGGGTGGATGGTCCTCCTGAATACGTGCGTGCAAGCGTGCGTAATGACAGTGCGTAACTGGAGAATGCGATGCTCTGCAGTGTGCACCAGTGGGAAGAAAGTTTCGGCTTTTTTTTTTTTTTTTTTTGAAGGAGGGAGAGCGACTCGGCACTAGGGTGATAAAAAGAAACTTCCTTCCTCGCCCACAACACTGACATATGGAGTCGGGGGTTATATAAATGTGAGCTGTCGCGGGGTAAACACTTTCTCTAGTCCATACATAGGCTGCAAAATACGGACGCCTATTAATAAACAATCGAGCTTGACAATGGAGAACATAACGGGACTGTTTACTGTTGCATTGGTGGGGTTCCTGCTAGCGGCGAGGAGTAACGGTAACGGGGTCTCCCAGAATAACGGATACTGCATCGGGAACCAGTGTTTTGTGGCGTTCCAGGACCCCACCGATTTCACGACCGCCCAAAATAACTGTGCCGAAAAGGGTGGACATTTAATGACAGTGCGGTCGTCCGTGTCCCATGACACCCTTTTCATTATTCTAGGGGGCCGTTTTTCGGGGGAATACTGGATCGGTTTGCATTTGTCTAGCGGATGTCCCGACGCTTCGACGGAACTGCGAGGGTTCCAGTGGGTCACGCAGGACGGCGAGTCTGACTTCTACAACTGGGGGGCTTTTGACAGCACGTGTTCCCCCCGGTGCGTGTCGGTGTCCAAAGAAGGGGACTTCAAGTGGAACCAGGAGTCGTGCAGCAAGCACGCCGCCGGTTATCTGTGCGAGTACAACTTCCAGAACCCCTGCAAACGCCTGGCCGTCAGAGGGGACGAGTCTGTCACCTACAAGACCCCGTACGGCTTCGAGGGCGAGGACGTGCTGTCTCTGCCCCCGGGGAGCACGGCCGTGCGTCGGCCCGCAGAGACCAAGTCCATCTGCTTCGGGGAGCGGTGGCTGGAGGCTCCGTGGAGCTGCGAGATAGACGAGGGCGGCTGTGAACACCAGTGCGTGGCCGACGACCACCACGCGTCCGTGTGCTTCTGTCCGCCCGGGCGGGTGGTCAACCCCGGGAACAATGTGACGTGCGAGGTGTTCAAGGATGACCCGTGTCTGACCCTCCGCTGCGAGCAGGCCTGTTTCCACGACCCGACGAACGACACGTACGCGTGCATGTGCGACCACGGCTTCGAGCTGGCGCCGGACGGCAGGACCTGCCGGGACATCGACGACTGCGCCGACGAGCGCATGCAGTGTCCGGGAGATCACTTCGCGTGCAAGAACACGGTCGGCGCGTTCGACTGCGTGTGCGCGGAGGGCTACCGGTCCACGGGAGACGGCCGCTGCGCGGACGTAGACGAGTGCATGTCCGCTCCCTGCGAGCACTCGTGCACCAACACGGCCGGCAGCTACAAGTGCTCGTGCTTCGACGGGTACACGGAGGTCCCGGAGGAGCCGCACAAGTGCAAGCTGTACTGCGGCCGGGAGGAGTGTCCTGCAGAGTGCGACCCCAACGACCACCTCCAGTGCTACTGTCCCCGCGGGTACGTGGCAGATCAGAGGGCGGGCGGGGTGTTCTGCGTGGACATCAACGAGTGCAACATGGGCTACTGCGACCAAGAGTGCATGAACACGCACGGGAGCTACCTGTGTTCGTGCGCGGACGGTTTCACGCTGGTCGATGCGTACAAGTGCAATAAGGACGAGGTGGACGTCGACACGGACGGGTGGGAAGGCTCCGGGGCGACGACGCCGTTCGGGGTCGTCTTCGTCACCCCGACCGAGGGACTATACCCCGAGCCCACCGGCCGGCCGTCCGGGGTGACGGCCGGGGGTCTCCTGGGGATCATAGTGTGCATCGTGGTTGTCATCTTATTGTTGGTTTTCCTGGCTCACCACGTCCTCAAAAAACGAGGGAAATTGGAGAGCGCCGGTGGGCTCAAAACTCAGGGGGACGAGTGTCATGACCTGGAGCACGTAACGACAGAGAAGTATGAGAAAACAGCGTCAGAAACGACGTTAAAACAAGACTAGACTCCTGAATGTCAGTGAATGGATGGGGTTGTTACTTGTTACTGGACTTATGCTGGTGCTTCAACACAAGAAGCTTAAAAGCTGCGTTTTTGAAAGAACTGCTCATAATTAGACCACAAACCGTGTGTAGTTGAAATGTAAATAAACAATGTCAAAGAACTATTGTTAGCACACACAAAAGAATGTAATAGGCTACTATTAAATTATGAAACTGATGGATGAAAAGTGTTTTTTCCCCCCTCCTTTGCTTTGTATTCGATAGCATATTTTAGACAGCGCAATTGTGCCACCATGTGGCCTAAAACTGCATTGCAACCAGTGGAGTTGAGAATGATGTTGACAAACCATTCCAAATAGCCTGTCTCCTCCTCCTCTGTAATAACTTTTTAGGAGTTAAAACGATACATGTAGCCTATCAAGCGAAACTACCATAAAGGTTTACAATTTACAGTAGGCCTATTTCATGTTATTTATTTATTGACACATAACATAGGCTTTTTGTTTTTGCCATTTGAGATTGTAGTAGTATGCCCCATTGCCCCAATGCAAATAGCCTACAAAGGACTTACCCTTAACTTAACTGACTCACAAAACAGGAAGTTAGTAAACTATCACAAGGGGAGGAATTTTAGGTAAGGCTGAGAGATTGCGAAATCAAGTAGCAGACGAGAGGAAACTGCCTTTTATTGCATCTAAAATAAAGCAACTTGAAACCTTTTCAAAGACTACAATTTTTTACATGTAGGCTATCTCCCATTGTAGGAACAGTCTATTACTTTTCTAATATTGGAAACATTTCTAATATTGACAAGAAAATAAAATTGGGGAAGCAGTGTACAGTATTTTAAGAAGAACGACACCCCAGGGGAGGAATAGTGGGCTGATCTGTGGTTCTAAAAACCTTCAACACAGGTAAGAAGAAGATAATCATTTTTCATGGCAAAGAAAGTGTCAAACAGTAATACTTAACCAATGATTTTTTTTCTAAATACAAATACAAATCTCTGCCAGTGACTGTTCCCCAGCGGACCACAAAAGCAGTGTCCCTCCCACAGAGATAGGCTAATTGCAACATACATCAGACAAGTAAAATAACAACAACAATATCAAATAATAATAATAAAGAAGACGATAGATAGTAGATAATAAATAGTAGATACAAGTAAACAAGACATTTATGTGTAGGCAGAGATTAGATACAGTATTTTTGCAAAGCTAAATCCATAATGAATAGCCTACTTCTAATCAAGGAGGTAACATGTATGATAAATGTAAGAGGCATATCATGGTATCCAATATAACAGACAGGCTTTACTCGAAAATCACCACCGTATATTTGCAGGTAGGCTGGAACAAAATATTTTCAAATGGGAAGTCTGCGGCCAAATACATATCAATTGTGAAATGAAGACAACAAATGGGAAGTCAGCGGCCAAATACGTGACATGAAGACATTTGGGAACCACTGGGCTAGACTACATACTGTAGCACTAACTGTATCAGTAATATAATAGTTACCCATATGACTGTTGGCTCAAGTCAAACATCTCTCTTTGATTATCACTTTGAATATTTTGGTTTTGTGTTATGCACATAGTGTTATGCACATAGTAAACATATTATTGAATCATTCACCTGCTGAAAATAGCCCATCTACTAACAGCTATAGGCGTACTACACCATGGAATGGAGTATAATAAGCAAACGATTACCTGAAGGCAACCCCCACAACACTTGCTTATTTGTCAATTGTGGTGCCGGGAATCAAATCACCCAAAAATCTAATTACAAAGAGGAAGATTCAATTTATTGAATGAATACATGGATGGGTGTGTAGCCCTACAGCACTCTGAGCCATCACCATATGAACTAACCATGCAAACAGCCATAAAGACATTACACAGTAAAGTCCTGTGTTAATTTAACTCTGAGTGTAAAGATGTCTAATAGGTTACTGAAGATTTGACTGCATACACGCAACCTTCTCTAGTAAAAATGAATACTGCACTTGTAGCTGAAATAGATGTTCGGTGTCATATTAACACTGCAGAGTCTATACAACAGTGTAGTGTATAACTGTTGAAACTGATGAAAACTGAATTCAACATTTACATGATTGCCTTAACTAAGATGAGCCCCTCCTCCTAGGCAATGATGTGGAGAGTGGCTCTTCAGATGGTTGTCGTTGGTGTATGCATGCAGGTAAGTCTGTAACAGCGTATATACTATTTACTGCACAATGCTGCATTCGCATAGCATATACGACAATATTATAAGAATTGAAGCTGGAATTCATTTGAAATGTTTTTAAAAAGTTCGACATAGCTCGTTTTAAGTGGACTGGGAGCATGCTTAAAGTGGACTGGGAGTGTGTGTGTGTGTGTGTGTGTGTGTGTGTGTGTGTGTGTGTGTGTGTGTGTGTGTGTGTGTGTGTGTGTGTGCGCGCGCGCGCACATGAGCGCATTTACATTTTAAATTATATATGAATAGAATATGTGAAAAACTAAAACACTCAACAATTCATCGGGTACACTGGTATGAAATATTAATGTAAAAAAGGGTATGAAAATGGTTACCAGTTGCAGCCACTTGAAGCTGCTATTATACAAAGTGTGAAATGTCTTCAGTGCAGCTTACTACTATTCTTGACAAACTGTATCCGCAAGTATTCCAAATTTGAGACGTTCTGGCATTTTGTAAACGACCGATAATTGATTTTGTAAAACAATTTAGTAATTGACGTATAACCTGCCTATCCTGCAGATGCCCAGGTGCTATTCCTCATGCCCTCTATATGGGATGGTAGCCAATTGTGCCTCACAGAATCACCACTGGGTCCCTGCTCTGCCTCCCAACATCACCCATCTCTACCTGGAGATGAACTACATCAGTGAGATCAATGACACTGCCCTAGCTGGGTTTGAGGCGCTGTTGGAGCTGGATCTTGGAATGCAACATGTGCGTCTCATGATCAGAAACAACGCCTTCCACAGACAAAGACACCTGGTTCGTCTGGTCCTTAGTTATAATAGACATAGTGGCCTTCAACTGGAACCTAAGGTGTTTGTCGGACTGTCCAGTTTACAGGAGCTTCACATTGATTATTCTCAGTTAAATGGCTCTATTTTGGAGGATAACTATCTGCAGCCACTGTTGTCCTTAGAGACACTCGACCTATTTGGTAATGAAATTAAGAGGGTCCGACCTGCACCATTCTTTTCTAAGCTAACAAAGCTCACAGAGTTGAGGCTGGAGATGAATCGGATTGAAATGATATGCAAGGAAGATATGATTGGTTTTCAGGGCAAACACTTCCGGCTTCTGAACTTGAAGTCTACTAGGCTTACTGGTATGTTAAATGAGAGTTTTGACTGGGAAAAATGTGGGAATCCTTTCACAAGGATGACTTTTGACATGCTTGACTTGACTGACAATGGGTTTACTTCAGACACTGCGAGACTGTTTTTCAGGGCAATTCAGGGGACTAAGATTAAACATCTTTTTAGTTCTGGACCTATGGGTAAAGGATTTTCCCATGACAACCGCCCAGATCCCAACAAAATCACATTTGAGGGCCTAAAGGATAGTGCAATTACCCATTTAGACCTGTCTAAAAACTGGATATTTTCTTTGCAAAAGGGCGTGTTTAGTTCACTGGATGAAGTGAAAATAATTGACATATCCGAAAACAAAATTAATCAGATAAACAAAAATTCCTTTGACGGTCTTCAAGGACATCTACGGATGCTTAACATGTCATCCAACCTACTAGGGGAAATCTTTTCGCACACATTTACTAATCTGACAGACCTCAGAGTGTTAGATTTGTCTTACAACCACATTGGTAAATTGGGAGATAGATCATTCAGTGGACTTTCCAATTTAAGAATGTTAGATCTGACAGGAAACTCTCTCAGAGAACTAGGCTCACCTGCATCATTACCAAGCTTGGATTACCTTCTTTTGAAAGACAATAAGTTCAGATCACTATACAGCATTATTTATTTGGGCAGTAATAGTATCCATCTGAACATTGAGGACAACAGGCTGACAAACCTGGAGGAGGTTTACATTATTTTGACTAATTTCAGACGCCTGCAGATTTTCTACTTTGGAGGAAACTTCAAATGGTGCACCTTAAATAAGGACTATTCAACAACTCATCCAAAACATTTACAAGTGTTAGATCTCCACGACAGCTCCTTGCAAGTCGCTTGGGCACAGGGAAGATGCCTTACCCTGTTTGATCATTTGGAGAGTCTAGTGGCTCTCTCTTTAAGCAGCAACTCCCTGCAGTCGCTCCCCAAGGGCATTTTTAGAGGTCTCACCTCGATATTCGAAATTGACCTCTCCTCTAACTCCTTGACCTATCTTGAACCAGACACCTTCCCAGAGAGCCTAAAAAGGCTTGACCTCTCCAACAACTTCCTGGCCTCACCCGACCCTGCAACCTTCCACTCTGTCACCTATCTCAGTCTCTCGACAAATCGTTTCTATTGTGATTGTAATCTGGATGGCTTCATAACATGGTTGAACACAACCAACGTCACTTTCTGGAGCTCCATCGACATAAACCTCCCTGTCGAGGAGCTCAGGTGTGAATTCCCCCCTGATGTCCATAACGTTCCCCTGCTGGTTTACAGCCAGCATGTCAAGCCCTGCGAGGAAGATGACGAGAGGGCGGTTCAACAACTGAAGCTGTCTCTCTTCATAGGCTCCACCCTCTCCGTCATCCTCATCGTTGTCAACGTGATCATTTATGCACGTCTCAGAGGACAAATATTCATAATTTACAAAAGGGTTCTTGGCAGGGTTCTAGAGGGCCCAAAGCCCATGCCCCCTGCCGCTGCTGATGTCAGGTACGATGCTTACCTCTGCTTCAGCAACAGTGACTACAAGTGGGTGGAGAACGCCTTGCTGATGAGGCTGGACAACCAGTTTGTGGACAAGAACACCCTCCACTGTTGTTTTGAAGCCAGAGACTTCCTGCCAGGAGAAGATCACATTTCCAACATCAGAGATGCCATCTTCAACAGCAGGAAGACCATTTGCATCGTCTCCAAGGAGTTCCTTAACGGTACAGGTTTTAATGATTTACTTCTATAACATGGGGGGCGCAGGGGACCCACATTTTGTAATCAGTCTCAGGTCATGTCTCATATGTCTCTCCTCTCTTTTCCTGTCTCTCTGTACTCTAAAAGCATAAAATGCCACAAAATAAAAATCTTTCATTTTTAACATTGATTAAACTTCAATCAAATTGATAAGACTTCTAAATCTAAACACGCCCACAATTAACATTAATACCTGTGTTTACCTGTTGAAATGGCCACTGTGAAAAGGGTCCATTGCAATATACTGTAAGTGCAGGTGGCTAGTGTTGGATGTAAAAATCATGTACATCCACTAGTTTGAATTCTTATACAACTACTCTTCTAATCTTTACATTCTAGTCATATATAAATACCTTAAGATATGAAAGAGGTGCTATATGAGGGGACCAAACTAACTGTTGAGTGCCTCCTCACAGATGGCTGGTGCCTGGAGGCCTTTGCTTTGGCTCAGGGCCGGATGCTGGAAGAGCTGACAAACGTCCTGATCATGCTTGTGGTGGAGAAGGTGTGTATCTGACTGTTGAAACATCAGCAGTGTTGCCTCTCACTGTTTCTAAATCGTTTGTTTGTTTGTAAGGCCTCCCTTGCACTTCAGTACAATCTGTTTTCAATTCTCAACATACATCACCGACTCAAAACTAGGTACCCCACTACCAACTGATGAAGCACAGGGCAGTGAGGGCTTTTGTCCAGAAGAGAGAGTACCTTGTCTGGCCAGATGACCCACAGGACCTGGAGTGGTTTTACGACAGGCTCATCACCCAGGTCCTCAAAGACAGCAAGCTGAAGAAGGTGGAATTTGACGTGGCAGAGCCTGCACAGGTTGCCATCGAACCTGACGATGATAACATTCATATTCAACGAGGAAACGAGGATAATATTCAACTGGAAAATGAAAATGGCATCCAACTTCAAAATCTTTGAACAACAGACTTCATTTGCTTTCTTTTCTTTTTTCCTTTTGTCTTTTCAACAAAACTATATCTTGGCACAAGACAAGTTTTTTCTTGCATATGTATTAAAAGGTTTTTAAAACAAGGACCGATATAATGACCTACAGTAAACCATAACCTACTGAAGGACCACTGAGAAGTTCTGCTGATCTGGTGGTAGTAGCTTCTTTAACCACTAGATGGAGACCTTTACATATTTACTAGCGAGTAGTTGACCACTGTCAAATGCAACTGAGTTGAGCTTTATAGTATTGGCTCTGTGATGTAGAAGAATTCACAGGAGAGTACTCAATGAGCCATTTTCATTGTTAAGTTAATGTATTTACTGTTTTCATTGTTTTCATTTCAATTAGAGTAAAATATACAGTAGTTATAGACCTATCATACTCATAACCTCTTATTGAATCCCACTCATGACTTGTCTCCTGAGCTTTGTCCCCCTGTCCCTCTCTCCTGTCACTTACCAATGTGCTAAGCAATAAAACAGCAATTCCCTGAAAACCAAAATACCCTAAATCTGAGCTGTGTGTTGAAACAGGAAGCCACTGGGCAGAGTAAAACTTCCTTCCTGTTGGGCTGACTGTACTCCTCTCTGCAAAGCTCTTGGTCTTTATGAGCCAGCTGTTCAGAACACACTCCCAACAGAATAATCAACACTGGTTATGTCTGAATGGTCACAATGAAAGAAAAGATGAGGGCAACCTCAGCTGCTATCTGTTGACCTATCTTTGATACACCTGAAATGAACCAAGCCAATATTTCTCCTGCAATTACCAGTGAGGCTGCAACTGGAGGCCATCAAAGGCTTTCTGAATATACTTTAACTTGTCGAAATCAGTAGTTCTCGCCTCCATTGCTGGGGACCCAGACTGAGACTATGGATGGTTTTCATAATTCAAGGCATCAGATGAACACAATTTACTACTCGAGTCCAGCAGGACTGGAACTGAGACTAGTGGTCTAAACGCCAGCACGCATTTGGAAAGCCATTCAACAGGAGTGCACTGGACACGGTCAGTTTTATTTATATATAAAGTCACACTAAATGTCATGAAATTATTCAAAAACCGTGACATTCTTCCATTTTACCCTTGCTCTTATTAGAATGGCAGTAGGTTAGACACACATTGGAAATATTGAACATCAGTCTCCTGAATTCTTCAGATGACAAAGCCAATCTATTTCCTCAAGCAGTGATCACAGGACAATCCTGCTCCACATCCACAATCCTGCCCCAGTGCAATAGCTCTGTCAAAACCCCAATTTGAAAAAGTGTGTGTCAACATTTACCTTGTAAACAAACTCTCCAGGTTTCTGGCCTCCGTACAGTTATTTCAAACCGGTGGAATATTCTTAGAAGAGACACACATGCTTCTTAGATTCTCCCTCAGAGGGAAATGCAATAAACCCCTGCCCTGTGACCATAGCTAATATTTGACCTCAGTTTAAACAAATATAATTAAAGGCCGCTCACACAAGCTGAGGAGGAATCCATTGAGGGAAGTGGGTCCATCTTCACAACCTTGATGTAGTGGAAGTGCAAGATAAAGGGAGCCATAGGGAACCCGGGGGCAAATCCAAGGTTGATGGGAACACAAACTGTCCTGTATCATCCAAAATAAGACCTTCCCTTCCACATAGAACCATCTCTCATTGCAGTTCCCTTCAACTTAACCCCAGTGTGGGTGGTTTTCTGACGTAATGTGTTTTATAGTGTTTTGTTTGTTTGGGGGACTTTTTTTTTCTTCCCTTTTTTGGCTTAGGAGGGGCAAGTGAATGTAAGAGGAAAGAGCTACAACCACACATTAAAGCTCAGTGGTACTTTTCCTAACTACTCACTAATTTTTCCAATGAACCTCTCATTGTGCAACTTGTCCCAGCAACAAACTACCGTGACTACACTTGGGAGCCATCAGAGAAATGGCTCACATCTTTATATGCTTTTTGGACTTGTGCTATATTATTGCTATAACAAAAACAAAATAAATGTCAAAAAACCTTGCCAAACGAATGCAGCATAGATACTGAAATGGTGCAGAATCTCTTGAACAGATAGGGCGAATGCTGTAACTATTCAACTATTCTTTGTGCTGTCCTTTTAAAGACCACTTTCATACCTCTATCAGATACTGTAACATTTAAAAAGGAAAGTCACCTATCAAATACAGGAGGAGACAAATAAACCGTAATTTAAAGAACGCCACCATGGCATGCTGAGACTTGTACACATGTACTTAGACATTCTTTATAGCATCATTGGACAGTCAAGCATTTCTCTATTACATCACAGAAACGGTGCAAGAGAGAGAGAGAGAGAGAGCGGAGGGACATGGTTCAAAGGTCATGAGCCAGATTTGAACCTGCAAGATTATATGTACAAGACAAGGAGCTTGGTCCACTGAGCCACCTGGTAGCTCTGCTTTTTCCATCTTTCCCCCCAGGTATGACACACAGAGGAGAGTTCATAATGTACACCCACGTCTGTCTGCAGAAACAGTTTACTGCTGTACAGCAGGAACTACAGAGCACCTGCACTAGAAGTCCATCTCTAGCTCTGAGAGAGAAGAGCGAAAGAGAGAGAGAGAGAGAAAGGAAGACACAGAGAGAGAAACAGATGGAAGTAGCCCATATGTTCTACACAGGTCTGGGTTTGGGGGTTGTTTGCAGCAGTAAAACAAGATAGTTGATGTCTCCGAGTAGTGCTACACATCATGATGGGGGAGACTGGGGTTTGAGAAGAGAAAGGATGGAGGACAGCGAGACGAAAGAGAGATACAGATCAAAGGACAGGATTAAGAAAGAGGACAGCGAAAGAAAGAGGGAGGGAGAGGACGAGGAATGATGAAATAGGACAGCAAGAGAGAGAGAACGGAGAAGGAGAGACCTGGGCAGATGTCTCAGCTATGAAGTTTTAATGGGAACAGGACTGCTTCTCCCATCAGCCCCTGGGCTGTGGCTGTGACAGCCAGGCCAGAGAGATACAGTTTGAAAGTAACATTTTACTGCATTCATTCAGTGTCCACTTGTACTTTTCAATAGGTCATTCTGTGTGCTTGCTAATAACTAGCAGTGGTGGAAAGTAACTAAGTGCATTTATTCAAGTACTGTACTTAAGTACAATGTTGCGGTATTTTGACTTTACTTGAGTATATCCAATTTTCAGTACTTTCACTTCTACTCCACTACATCTCAGAGTCAAATATTATACTTTTACTCCACTACAATTATTTGACAACTTCAGTTACTACCGTAGTTACTTTGTAGATTTTGATTATTATTACAATTCAACCCTATATACATATAGTCTTTTTCCTTTGATTTTGCGCATATTTACATTTTCCCCGGTCATTAAAACATTACTGAACATGCCTGAATAATTGAAATAATGCTGACTAAACAATGCGTGCATCAATGCGTGTTTAAAATGTTTTGTGATTCGTGATTGATTTTCATATACTGAAATTAATGGCTTCCTTGAAAATCAAATAAAGCAGTAATGTCAAGTATACTGTGAGTTGTCATCAATTGGATAAACATGAGAACACCCGTATTCAAAGGTGCGTGTTAGCGTTTCACATCGAATCTAATGGTTATAGATAAGCTCTGGGTCACTTCACCAACAGGCAGTATTCCACTCATGTGACCACATGGAAACCTTTATATCACAATGTGTAAAATTCATAGAGAAGATAAATAACAGACTTAGGTTCAAACAGCCTTCAAATCCCATGTGACACATGCAGCCTTCAAATTTCACATCAAATGAAAGCCAGTGAAATAGTAACCCTCTGTGGCAATGGTTGGTTCAAAGTCAACGTCAGACCATCAGAGACAAACTCCCAGCAAAACGACTAACTTTATTAGCTCACTGTCCCCGATACACTGCCGACCGACCCACAGCTCAGGGAGGCACGTCATCTAAAGTTACTGGCCTTCACATACCACATCACAGGAAAGACAGGGGATGAAATGACGAGTGGATGGGATGACTTCTTCCTCTCCCAGCTGACCCTGGCGGAAACAGGTGTTTTCTGCACTTGAAGGCAGAGGTAGAGAGGAGACAGAAAGAGAGAGAGGGAGAGAGGGTGAGGCAATGATTTAGTGTAACTCCAAGATTTAGTGTACGCCAGGTTTAAAGTGGTTAAGTTAAGTAATATAAAGGAAAAGGAAAATTGAGGCCTGCTAGATATTAAGAAGTAACTCAGGAGGTAGAGTGGCCTTGTGGGAGCCAGAATGTTCCAATCACTGGCTCATCCTGGCATCGTGACAAAGTGTTCTTGAGCAAGACAATGAACCCCTAACTGCTCCAGATAAGCAGGTCGTCCGTGTGAGAATGGGTGAATTCATTTGGATTCTTCAAATCCAAATGCACTTTTGAAAAGGGAGACAAATAAATACAAACAGTTTATAGAGAGAGGGAGAGAGAGACAGGGAGGATGTGTGTCAGTCACATGTTTCTTGGTTTAAAAAGTGAACAGTCTCTCTCATCCATTCTCCTTACCTTAAATAGTAACTACAAAAAATAAGAAACATCAATTGCATCTTGCCAAATAAATATGCATTATTCCAGAGAGCAAGCTATCCTGCTACTTTTGGTTTCAAACTTACATCTAATATAAAGGGCAATTTAGCAGATTTTTAACCTGAATTATATTGCTCCACTGTGAGGATGTGAAAATCTGACATAAGACTTTCCTATGCATTCTGCGTCAAGAGCTCAGTCTCTAAAGGCACTGGAAAATATCCTCTTGCGTAGGTAAAACAAAGCACATTTCTATCCAATCAGTACATCCATGGCGGCAGTTCATAAAATGACTCATACTGTCGTTCCACTCAGGGACCCTGAGGGCCATCTGTATATTGTACATATGTTGAATGGACAGGGGCTGCGCCAAAGATTTTGGGCCTGATGGAAAGATATCACATTGGGCCCTAGGCCATCTCAGCCTTGCACAATCACTGTAACCACATCTCTAGAACCTAATAATCAACCCCCATACATTAAAGATTTACATAATACTGTACAATCTTTGAAGCTCGCTTGTAATCTGAAACTTTCAAGGTAGTGACAGTGAACTATGGATATACTGTATTTCTATAACACTGTGCAATACCTGTGCATGAAACGCTGCATTCATTCAGGGTATTCTATGCTTTTAAGAGATGGCAAGAAACAGATTCCTTATCAATATTTGGTATCTTTGACAATTCACTGACTAGAGAGAGACCAGTTAGATACTGTATATCATGCTCTTGGGTTGTGGTTTTCAAACTGTGGAGTGTGACCCACAAATGCAAGCATACTTTGAGTATTCATAGTTTGAGTGGTTATTGTCTTTACTTGACACAATTTTAAGGCAAGCTGTTGAATTCCTTTTCAACACAATTGCATGCCCTGTGTGACAACCTAAGTGTCAACAGATTCACAGCACTATTATTATAATTAATTTCTATGATTATTATGGAGCTTCTTATATAATTATAATTACTTAATCATTTCTTGCATTAATGTCAATTATTCTAAAATATGTTATTTTTATCAATGCCCCTTGTCTGTTTCAATTAATCATTATGTTTTATCTAACTTTTTTACATGGTAATAATAGACGACGTCACACTGGCTGCAAACGTTACACTGGCTCCAAATGAAACCCATTTGTATGTCAGGTCTCGCTAGGACGCACCTCACTAGCCAACACAAAAGAGGGGGTTGGGGTGCCAAAACAACAGGTTGATCATTGATTGCATGAAACAATCACCTGTGCATCCAGTCTCAACTCCAAAACGCTAATTTTTCAGGAAATAAAAAAGGTTTCAAATGGGACTAAATTCCTAAAAGCTAACAATGGACCACAACGTGATTAATGGCTTTGATTTATGAAAAAAAAAGAGCTGAAAATGGAGTTAGCTGGTTCCTGCTGGACAGCAACGTGAATATTTTACAACACAAAATATTTGGTGGATCCTTCGCCACAATTCCTACCTCCACATGTTGGTCATCATGATAAGGGCAACCTCTGCTCGAGTAAACTACCTTGCTACTTTAAAGAAACAAAGCGAATAAAGTAGCCTCTTCCAACATTAATTTATGTTGTGTTTAAGTAGGTTATTTCAATAGTCATTCTATATATATTCTAATACTCACCATCTTCCGTTGGAGCTTCTGTAGCTGTAGCTCATATCAACAAGCAACAAGTGCATTTTGAGGGCAGGGATAAACCATTTCGTGATTTGTGTAATAAATGGGGGGTGCGGTGGCTGTTCAGCGCTACCTGGATGGTAGGCTTTACCATGTCCATGTTTTGGTATTTTTTTCCTTCCATTGTGTTAGGCTTCATCATGATATCCTCAGAAATAGCCATTTTAACCTAACAAAATTATTTATCATCATTTTTAATTAATTCTGATGGTCTCTATAAAAAGGTGACACTTGTGGTGTTAGGGTCCGAAATGACCCGGCAGAGAAGTGTGGCTCAATTCCCCCCAAATTGTCAATATTCAATGTTTACATGTTTGAGAGTGAGAGAGACTTGTCCTCAATTAGCTTTTGCTATCAGGAGTAAAATAAAGTTTGAGTTTATGAAAAATAAATGACTTTTTACCTTCTATGTATACAGGTCAAAAATGACTCTAACACCCCTAGTGTCACTATTTTTAATAATATTAACATTTTTTAAAGTTAAAAAACGAAAACAAGTATTTTTTTTATATTTTTTTTTGGGAAGTGTGTTCTAATTATTATTCTTAATTATTCTGTTATAGCTAGATAACGTCATTATCCATTGCCTTCATTATAGGAAATGTAATGAGTGAATTTTAACATTAATAGAAAACAAGATATATTGAAAGATGAAACCCTAGCCCTAACCCAACATAATATTTTAAGAAGTGTTTACATGGATATGAATGCATTACAAGTCAGCTATGAGGTGGGAGAAAAAAATATTCTAAAAAACATTTGATATTTTTCAAGTATTTAAAAAAATAGTCAATCTACAAGCCACTTGGTGCCACGCTGCGAGCTTGTATATCTGCTATTTTTGATTAGCCGACGTATTCATGGATAAAGTGGTTAAGATGATTGTAATACTATGTTAACTACTTTTGCTGGGGACCCCCTGGAACCCTCCCAAGGACCCCTGGGGGTCCCCAGACCCCACTTTGAGAACCAATGGTCTAGGGCCCTTGGAGTCGGCCGTTCTGGTTTACCATTTACAATAGTAATTTACCAGACAGACGCTCTTATGAGCGACTTATAGTGTTTATAGGTGTATAGATCATGGCCGAGTTAACAGCTCGAGTATTCTTCATACAAAATTGGACCATAAACTTATTTTCAAATTATGTGAAATAAAACAGGCTTTACAACTATAACGTAAAATTGTGTATTTGGACTGAACAGGAAAAAAGAAAAAACCTAATAATTCCTGTGAATCAAGTCTATATGGGTCTATGATGTCAGAGGCTATAGCCAGCCCAGACCAGTACATATCACACAGACTCTGGGCTCCAGGCCAGTAGCGCTAGCACCAGTGGCGCCAGCAGCTATGAGACAATGAAACAGGTGTACACTTTGTTATTTCTAAAGCTATGCCCCCCTTTGAATAGAGCCCCATATAGTGTTCATTTTATCCCCTTGCTGTGTGCATAGTACATCTATCCGTTTGCCTGCCTGTGCCTGCCTGTCTCCGTTTTCAGTTGTATGGGATGAGAAAAAATGAGCTCGACAATATCACTTAAAAATACATTTTAATCATACAGTTACACACCTCTCATTATGGGGTCCTGGAACATGTGGTGACATGATCATTACAGCAAACACTGATTTATACTTAGTTGTGCACCGGCGTCACATACAGAAAATAGCCGATCGACAAGTTCACAACATATCCGACGCGTTGTGAGCATTTAAATCATCTATCTTCGGTTCACGAGACGATGCGCAACCAAGTATAAATCGGGCATAAATGGGAAAAAGCTCCCACAAATACAAAAATAAAACTGAGGCAATGTTTTTTTATAATCAACTTTTAAGCTGTATTTTTAATTATAGTTTATGCATTTGTGAGACTGTATCTGGAACGATATATCAAGTATGAGACACAATAAAACATCGATAGATACTGTACATTTCACCGCTGATGTGGACTCTTGCCTTATGAGCAGGGTATTAACTTAGCAAAACTTCACAATGGCGTCTTTGATTGAAAGACTTACATTTTAGCCAGACTATCTTGCGAGGCGAATAAGAAACATGCCTGGATTACGAGATCCTTTCAATGATTCCACCTGAGGGTGCTCTGGTTTTGTACAGTAGCTAAAGTAGATATGATGCCATCATGCTAGTCAAAAGATTTGGGTTTCTTTGTGAGGATAACGTCTCTGCAGTCAAGTTGGTTCAGTGAGTCAAGGTACGCTTTTACCTTCTTCTGTAACAGTTGCTGTGGCTGAGTTGACACAACCTTAAGGTGGACCATAGAAACTTGAGTCAGCGACAAGGCAAGGCATATAATATACTTATTTTGTATATATTTCTAGCTCAATCACTTGTACAGTGACTACAAAACACACACATGTAAGCATAATTATGTTTTACTAGTTTTTGTAATTGAACAGCTGCATTTCAGCAAAGAATAAGCATATGCAAACAAAGTCCGAGGCAGAGGTGATTACATTTGGTTTGTCTCAAATGTATGAATAGCTGATAGATATAATGAGCATATTAATTTCTCAACAGTTGAAGGAGGAATGGAGAATAGGGCACAATCAACTCGTGAGATAGTCTGGCATTGTTGTGTGGCTTAAGCTTTTCTGTCACATAAGTTACAATTCCCAAGTAATTCTTCATGTAAAATCAAAGACATTATCTGGCACATGAATGGAAACTGTAAAAAAAAAAAACACACTTTAAACTTTAAAGAACATATTTGGTGGGTCCATAATGCTTCATGAAACATATTGAGGCACTTGAGGTCAATGATCGATATCCCCAAATACTGCAAAATTCCAAAGGGATATTGCATGCTGATGATGTCATACTGTTTTGGACAATATCTACTACCTTGAATGGATAGACTTTCTCTTTTGAATGTCTGTTTGTGGTCAACATAAACTCTCAGATGAGGGATTGGTGTTTATTGCAAGAGCAGGCACATTGGCTTCAGTTTTTGGCACGTTAAACTCTGAGACAGAATTGCACTTTGCTTTCAACGTCCTGTTAAAACAGATTAGCTTTTTTGGAGAGGTGGAGGACACTTTCTCCTTTTTTGGGTTATTTTGTTTGCATTTTTTGACACTTTGACTCTCCCGTGTGACGGGAATACTATCCGGCTTCTCCTGGTTGCCAGGGACTTTATGACAGGTGTCCGTTTGCGCTGCCATTTTGTCGGCCACACCTGACACGTGACTATTACCACAACATCGACCAAGGTCCGCCCCTCTCTGTCTTTCGTGGCAGCTGCATGCTGTGTGTGCTCCTGCTGCTGAGGAAGGGGAGGGTCCCTGAGTCTGAGGCTGTGTCTGAGTCGAGTTGCTTATATGTGGACTGGGACTGGAGGGCCTCACCCCCGTCTTATTACTCTCCTCTTCCCCCACAGATTCTAGCTCTGCAACGGGGCCAGGGCTCGGGCCACCCGAGTCTTGGGTTGGACTCGGGGTATTTGATCTCTGCTCTCTGGCTGGGCCGGCCTGTATGCTTGCACCGTGTACACAATAGTTCCTGAGATGGCAGCTGTGGGCGGCCCCCTGCCTGGCGGCCATCATTCTGCTCTGGGTGCAGTGGTGGAAATGAGCAGTGGAACAGTGGACGTAATGCATACGACACTCCATGTTCTTGTACGCTGGGTCCATGGTGGTGGATAACAGGGCCGCGTTTGGTTTACTGGTTTGACTTCCCAAGATGGGGAACAGCTGAGGGGTAGTGGGGCAAGAAGGCGAGTCCTGGGAGTGATGGGTGCAGTGGTGTGGCATCCATGGCTGGGGCAGATGAGGGCGGTCTCCACAGTTGCAATTGGTGTTTTGTGAATAGTGACACCTGGAAGGCGTGCTCAGAGTGGCTACCAGCCCATTCTCAGGACCTGCTCTCCCAGACTCAGCTTTACCCTTATAAGGGATGTGTGAATAAGGAACAGAGGCGTGGTGAGAAGCTATTCCATTATAAAGCTGAGTGCACGCCTCCTGCTCCTCTGCAGGTTTCTCCTCATTTCTGTGGCCGGACGCCAGAGGCTCCAGCTCATAGTGCTCCACCTCCACACCCCGGCTGTCCAGCTGGTACTTGCCCAGCCCAGAGCTCTTCCCTGGGGCAGAAGAGGGGACCTTAGCCGTGCCCTCCGAGAACGCCTGGCACTGGAACTTCTTGGGCAGAGGGATCTGGCCACAGGTGCCCTGGGGCCCCAGGCAGCGGCACATGCACTGAAAGAAGAAGGTGGCGAAGGCCCAGCTGATGCACATGATGAGCATCATGAACGTGCCCAGCTGGGTGTACGCCAGCACGGTCGACGGCATCATCATGGCCCCGGCCACAAAGGTGGTCAGCGCCGCCATGGCGATGGCGGAACCCATGCGGCTGAGGGAGAACACTACCTTGCCCTCGCGGTCGGGCTCTGGGGCCAGTCGGTACGCCACGCCGTAGTGCACGGCGAAGTCCACAGACAGCCCCACCGCCACAGAGATGGTGACGGACTCCAACACGTTGAGCTCCCAGCCCAGCAGGACCAGGGAGCCCACGGTGACGAAGATGGTGCCGGCGATGGATAAGATGGCGTAGAGGCTGATGATGACGTTCCAGGTGGTGAGGAGCATGACGCTGAAGGCCACGGCCACGGACAGCGCCATGGCGACAAGCGTGCCGTCCGACAGGCTGTCCTGGAGGTCGTAAAACTCCAGGTTGCTGATGAACCAGCCGTGGCTGAGGCCTGCTGGGGCGTGCACGAGCTCCTCGGTGATCCAGGAGTCTACCTGAAATACAGGCACAGTTATAACATATAACAGAGTCATAACGTCACCAGCTGAGGTTCAGGATTCACTGTGAAGCACTTTGTAAATTTGTTTAGAAAAGTGCTATATAAATAAAGATATATTATAGTTATCATTACTATAATTAATATCATTATTACTTTATTGTCCCTAAAGGAGCCCCAACAAAGAAAAAGCACACTGTATGCTTGAACTACACAAAGTTTGACTAACCCAAGCCATGAAAAGGTTTGGTATTGACAGACAGGAGATGTTGGCTAAATGTGCAAATAGCTTTGACAGCTCTTGGACGTGTAGAGAAGAAAACCATGCCACGTTCTACATTATAATGCCAAAACACAGCAGACCGTACCTCGCGATAGAACTGGAACATCTTCTCATAGGCTAGCGTGAAGAGGTAGGTGCTCTGGAACTCCAAGACGATGGCCCTGATGGTGTCGTTGATGTCAAAGCGAGGCCCGGGCGTCTTGCTGTCCAGATGGTAGCTAGTGCTCCTGTCCAGCTCCATGATGGCTCTCTTGATGCACAGCTCAAAAACCTCCTGCTTGTAGGGGAAGGTGGACTGACTGCAGCACGGGTAGACAGAGGCTTCCTCGCAGTCCTGGTTCTCCATCCACTGGTTAGGATAGAATAAGGTTAAAGGTTAGAATTTTACCTTTTATAGCTGGGTGTTTTAATTGTGGCGTGTATTTATGTATTGTCTTGTCTTGAATGTATGCATTGACCCGAGCAAAACGATTTTCCCTTGTGGATAATAAAAACATCTAATCTAATCTATTATATCTAAGAAAGTTGTTCATACACTAAATAAATCATATATTATAGTACAGGGGTCTTCAACTTTTTTCAGGCCAAGGAGGACCCCTTAGCTGAGAGAGAGATGAAGCAGGGACCCCCACTACATACTGTATATAAAATTGTGTTGCAAATTAAACTTTTTCATAGATTTCATTCATAGACTGTTTGACAGCACTATCATCTTAAGTGTTTTGTAAATTAATATTTAACTACTTAAAACCACAATACTTTGTAAACTTGACCTTTGGCTCTGTACTTGGTCTGCTCTTTTTCCCTCTACAATGTGCCTATTACACATTGATAGGCATGTACAGTATATAGGCATGTACAGTATATACTATAACATGAGTCTTCAAAAGGGGGTCCAGGAACACAAGGGGATACTCACATCACAAAGATTTGGCGGCCCCTCTATAGTGACTCTAGAGGACCTCCTAGGGTTCTCGGACCCCCTGTTGAAGACCCATGTTATAGTACTGTACATGCCTATTATAACCCTTTATGACCGGGAACGCATCTGTGTCATTTTAGATTTCTTTGGCTATTCAAAAATAGCAGATATACAAGCTCATAGCGTGGCACAGAGTGCCGTGCTATGAGCTTGTAGATCTGCATTTTTTTTTTATCGTGTAATATGTTTTTTTAATTTTACGAATCTGATATAAAACGTTCCCAATATCATACTGTTATGAACTACTCTGCTTCCTGTAAGCCTACCTTTGATGGTCTCTCAGGTATTATTGCTACAAAAAAAGCTACAAATACACTGACCTGTTTGAAGGTCTCTATGAAACAGCTGGTGAAGTCCTGCTCGTCTGACTGGAATATGAAGCTTTGGTTCCTCAGCTTTTGGCAGAAGTTGAGGATCCAGAGCTGGGAGGCCGGGCTGGCGATGTTGAAGCTGCTGTCCAACATCAGCTTCCCCTTGTTCTTGGGGTTCAGGGGGTCACCGTTGTCCACGGGGGTCACCCCCCAGATGATGGTGATGGGCATGTGGAGGTCCTCGCCGTGGTGGACCCTCTCGAACATGAACAGCTTCTTGAACTCGGCGTCGTAGCGCTCGAACGGGTGCGAGGCGCGGAACACCTGGAACTCGGCCAGCTCCAGCGACGGCAGCTTCATCTTGGGGTTGATGCACACCACGTAGGCCCCGCCCACCGTGATGGCCAGGAACCAGAAGAGCCAGAGGTAGCGCAGCTTGATGACGATGCAGGGCAGCACCTTCTCGAAGAAGATCCGCGACGCCTCCGACGCCGTGAACAGGCACTTGTTGGCCTTCTGGCAAATCCCGGCCCAGAAGGTCCGGGTGCAGCAGCCTCGGCTCTGCTGCTGCTGCGGTGGCTTAGTGCAGGTCAAGAGGTTGGGCAGGTAGCGCTCGTGGAGCACCACCACGGCGGGCAGCCACGTCACCATGAGGATGTAGTTGACCAAGATGGCCGTGCCGGCGTAGACGCCGAAGCACCGGATGGCGGTGATGTTGCTGACGTAGTTGGCGTAGAAGGCGGCGGCCGTGGTGAAGCTGGTGACGAACATGGAGAGGGCGGCGTGCTGCAGCGTGATGCTCACCGTCTCCGACAGCTCGGCGTGGGGCTTGTCGAACTTGGTGTAGTTCCACACGTCGCAGAGCACGAAGGCGTCGTCCGCCCCGATGCCCACCAGGATGATGAGCGCCGTCAGGTTCATGAAGGGGAAGAACTCGAAGTTGAAGACCACGCGGTACAGGAAGTAGGAGACGTTGAGCGAGCTGATGATGGCGATCATGGTCATCAGCGTGATGAAGATGGAGCGCGTGTACACGCACATCACCAGCAGGACGATGACGATGGCGATGGCCGGGTACACCGTGTCCGTGAGGAGGTAGTCCTGGAACAGGTTGTGCTTGATCCCAAACTCGATGCCCGTCACGGCGGTGACGCCGTCCGAGGCGTTCCAGTTCTCAAAGTTGTCCAGGTAGATGTTCATCATGGACTCGCCTTTCTCCGTCGGGGAGAACAGCATGCTGTACTTGAGCACGGGCGGAGGGTACTCCATGCTCTTGGTGCTGAGGAAGTCCTTGTCCACCAGGAAGTGGAGGATCTGGTAGACGGCGTTGTACTTGGTGCACTTCCGCGGCACGTTGGCGCACTTGAGCTGGTCCTTGCGCCGCGTGGTCTTGTCCCAGCAGTCGGGCCCCAGCGTGCCGTTGTGGTAGTACTTGGCGCACGAGCGAAGGATCTTCAGCGTGTGCGAGACGTCGCGCTCGGTGATCTTCTGGCAGGACGACCGGTTGGTGAGGATGGCGATGTAGTTGCCCAGCGTCCAGCTGGGGCAGCAGGAGGCGTCGCTGGTCCGCTGACACAGGTCCCAGTAGTCTCGGTGAGAGCGCACCTGAGAGAGAGAGAGGGGAAATATGACACATTAAGTTAACCCATTAAGACCGGGAACGCATCCGTGTCATTTTAAGATTTATTTGGATATTCAAAAATAGCAGATATACAAGCTCACAGCGCGGCACTTGTAGATCTGCTATTTTTGAAAAATCGTTTGCTTTAAAAATATATATATTCAAAGATTTGCACAAATTTCCATGATTCCATGAAGAAATCTAAAAACAGAGATGTAAATGTCCATATGGAAGCAGATTAAGAATTCACAAATGAATTCATGAATGCAATGCAATGAATACAATGAAGAATGCTTTGTACTGTGTCTTCCTTCCACATTCAGAAATTAATACATTTGAGTTTTAAAATAGCTCATGCGTATTTGTATTTTAATTTGTATTTGTTCTCATAAATAATAATCTAATAACCTTAAAGTGATGCTGAACTAGCTAGTATTACCTTGGGTTGTAGCATGTGCATGATATAAGTCTAAATATTATCTGTTGCTTCTATGCTCTGTAATCGATAAACCAAAAGCAATGATGCCATTCACTCATTGTATGGTAAACCAGGTCTCAAAATCACACATTTAGCACATAAACAAATGCAGCGCGCACACACACACACACACACACACACACACACACACACACACACACACACACACACACACACACACACACACACACACACACACACACACACACTAGCGTATACAGTATATAAAACAGTGGGCTGGGTTGTGTCTTACCCTGTTGTTGTCCATATTGCACATGGATTTGATGGCTTGTATACTCCAAAGGTTCTTCCCCTCTGCGGATGCGAAGACCAGTCTGGAGTATCTATCTCCTTCACAAACAAACAAACAAACAAACAGTTGCATTTAGTAAATGTCACCTCTATCTATACCTCTAGGCTGTGGCATGTGTCATTGTGAAACAGTTTGGTCAAATCATGCAATCTGATTGGTTGGTATAATAACCATATACCATGGCTATGAAGTCTTTGTACAATTCTATATCACTCGATGGCTGAGAAAAAAAACATTAGACTACAAACTACAGGTCAAGGTGAAATCCATAACAACATGACAACATTAAGGCCTCCATGTAGGCTTAACTATGGAGAATGGTTCGATCAATGCATGTCTCTGGGGAAATATCCACCGTAAAAGGACGACATGCAGGGCTGCGGAAAGAATTTCATGAACTCGAAAGAAAACTAAACTAAGCGAACACTGTTAAGCAAACAAAATGAACCGTCAAATGCTTTGACGGCACCAAAGGGGTGTGTTAATTAAACCTGTGTGAGTCTTCTATGCCAATATCACAATGCCAATATCACAATAGCAATGAATGACAGGCAGAGCTGCACAAAGATGAGACTGATGGAAACTAAATGAAAATGTTGCATAGCAACCATTACTATTAAGAAAAATGTTATTAAAACTGTTTTAATTGGGATCTGTGCACAATTTTCATGCTGCCACATTTGGTAACCATTTAAAAGGGTTAGCAATAAAATAAAAGCAATAAAATAATAATAAAAGTAATAACTCATTCCAGGCCATGGTATATTGTCATTATATCACAGCTCAGGGGTTTGTTGGCACAACATGAAGCGGAGTGCCTTAAATGCCTATAGCAGTGGTTTAATAGCTATATCATGCCGTCTCGTGTATTACTGCTCTTGTTGCCAGCGATTAACAAGATTCACGTATATTTTTAACCAGAACCTCTCAGGTGTAGCCGTTGTGTACACTGTATGTATGTACATACATGTAGACAGGTATATATTGTATGTGTGTACACTGTATGTATGTATGTATGTATGTATGTACATACATGTATACAGGTATATACTGTATGTATATATACTTAACAGCCATACCTGGTGCATCACAGAAGCTCTCTTTGCTGAAGTCCCACTCAGCTTGTCGCTTGTCTCTGTCGAAGTGATCCTCAGTCCATCTGTCCTCTTGGTGACTGTTGACAGCAGACAGACAAATAAGCCATGGTACTGATATTGTGAACATGTGAGCTGCTGCAAAGGTGTCACTTCGACTGATGCAGTGACCACTGTGTTATGAATACTTTAAAGCAGGTCAAGAACCCCCTAGCTGAGAGAGCGATGAAGCAGGGACCCCCTCTATATTGTATAAAATTGTGTTGCAGTTTAAACTTCGCGAGGCGTTGTGAGCTTGTAGATCTTCTATTTTTGGCTAAAGTTCTCCACAGAAAAGGGATGCTAGGGTTCAAATTGTTAATGTAAAAATAAATATCATATCACAAAAAGATTTGGCGGCCCCCCTGTAGTAACCCTGAGGACCCCCTGTTGAAGACCCCTGCTTTAAGGCACTTTGAGCTACACAGACGTTGCGACTGAGATGTCCAAGGCTGCTCACTGATGAGAAAGCAGCACTGATTACTACGTCCCTCCAATCAGAATCATACTATTATCATTGTCATAATGGTCAAAATAATGATGGCTCTGATTCAACAGGGGCCACGGAGAGGGTCTATGCAATGTGAGTGGTGTGTGTATGTGTTTAGGAATGACGTATGTGTGTCTCTCTCTGTGCACGTTTGTTTCTTGTGTGTGCTGTATCATCTGTATAGGAATGTGTATATGAATGTGCTTGTGTGTGCGTGCGCACATGCGTCTGTCTGTGCGCGTGTGTCTGTATTTGTGAAGGAGAGAGGATTATGGTGTAGACAGCTTGTGCGTGTGTACGTTTGCACGCGTGTTAGGGGATGTGTGAGTGCATGTCCTGTCCTAGACACAGGAAGTCAGAGTAATCGTGTGACTGTCAGAGGGACAGACTGAGGGGCTGACAGAGGACAGAGGCCCCTCGTACATGTTACGCACGTAAGCACACAATTACCTCTGCAGACAGACATGTAGGGCTGCAATGACACCAGGAGACATGAGACACGCACAGACTCAACGACAGGCAGGCAAGTAAACAAGAGCCTAATAACGGTGTGGCCAATATTGAACTGTTGATACTAGATAGTAAGTTATTAAGTGCGATAGCGCGTGCCGTTTAGCAACAAAACTGCATAGATTATAATGTGGTGTTCAGTTTACGCCTCATTTGGCCAAATGGAAACAGCGTTCTGTATAAATACATCACCTATAAGTATGAAAGTACTTCACGTGCACTAAGAGTTTTGCTGAATTTTCCTTTTTAACCTGAATTTTCACACTCTTCATGAGTTTTCACTTCACCAGGCATTATGCAGACTATATTAATGTTGTCTTGGTATATGGATGGACAGAGTTCTGTTTTGTGATGTCGTCCCCATAGCGGCCTAAGCTCTCATTGGGCTACGGTACGTTTTGAGGCGACAGACATAATAGATATAACATTAAAACATACAGACAATCCCCGTTCCAGTCTACAAGGCCTTGTGCCTCGACTTCGGATGGCGTAAAACCTCTTTTTGATAATATATCATTTTCCATGTTGACATTTATGCAGAGGAATAAAAACAGGCAGAAAAACTATAACAGATAGGACAGACAGACAGACCGAGAGAGACGGAGGGACAGACACATTCAACGTCTCGCGTTGTTGATAATTGAAGAGACTTTTCCCCCCAAATGACCGCTGACAGAAGATGACCCGTGGATAGACACATCTCCTCTTGTTTCTCTCATCTGTCAGGAGGGATTGAAACATTTCTCTGTGTCTGTCAGCGCTATTCACCCCCCACACCTCCCTTCGCTCTCATCACTCCTCTCTCTAAGGCCGGTCCTTCCTGCCCCGAGGGTTTCCAATCAATGCACCTTGTGCTTCTTGTATCACAATAGGATGCCCGATTTCAAATGAACTGATTTACAATGAGGCATTGTGAATTACCCACCGCAGTAGTACGTGTGACTCCCATTATCCCGTTAAAACCGGGAAAGCATCCGTGTCATTTTACATTGTTGCGTTGGGCTATTCAAAAATAGCAGATGTACAAGATTGAGCTTGTATTTTTGAAAAGTTTTGAAAAATGTTGCATGAGCTTGTAGTTGAAAAAAAAATAGCCGCTTTGAATATATATATTTTGTTCCCTGGAATGGGGGTCCGCTGCCAAATACATATCATTTTGGGGGTCCTTGACATGAAAAAGTTTGAGAACCACTGATATAGCAACATTGTTTTCAGAAAACTGTTAGGATTTAGAAGACACTTGTAGATGCGTTCCCGGACTGAATGGGTTAATGGGTTATTTGACCGGCCAACTGGACTAACTGGCTAACTGCTTCAGTTTCTAGTTTTAGGAGAAGCAGAAAAGTGAGTATATATAATAATGTAGTTACCTCTTGGCCTGCTCGTCTGCATATTTGAAGGGGTAGTTGGCCAGGGTAGCTTTGTAGCCAGTATTCTTCACCATGTTGTTCCATGTGACCAGCCGCTGGCCTATGGCTGTCCCCCGTGGCTCGAACCCCTGGAAAGGAAAGGTGAGAGAATCGGTTGTCAATCTTTTGTGGAATATCCAATCAGTCTCAAACAGTAGCCACAAGTTCAGTTAACCACATGAACCCTAGCGTTCGTTTCGGCAAAATGATCAGAATTAGTTCACAATGCTTTGCAATAAGATGCCGCACGTTGTGAGTGTGTAGATCATCTATTTTAGGCCAAAATATTAGTGTAGAGCGGAGGGGGGCTATTATAGAGCCAGTTCAACTAAGGATATGTTTTAAGTAACTCATTCTAGAACTTAACAAACAAAAGTCAGAGTTAGCCATGCAGCTAATTTGCGTCTGTGTGTGAATTAATGAAGAAATGTGTGAATAAATGACAGTTACTGTAACCACTATAGCCTGATTCATGTGTCCCATGTCAAAAATAGCAGACCTACAAGCTCACACCGCGGCACATCCACAGCGCGTTGTGAGCTTGTAGGTCGGCTATTCGGTGCCGTGCGCCGGGGAGCATAAATCAGGCTTACGGCTCCTCCCACCCGCCGTGTATTTAGAGGGACAGGAAGCGGACTCACCAGCAGGGGGTCAGAAAAGTCTGGCAGGTCCGGCACAAGGATCCCCACCAGGGCACATATCACGATGAGCACCGTGCACACACCCAGCACCACCACCGGCCAATCGGCTATCAGCTCTGCATAGCTGTGGAACGGGGGAGGAGAAGTTAGTTAATCTACACGTCAGCTAGAAAATAAAGACCACTTGTGTTCACAGATGGTTTGAAGGTTCCTAATATGGGAAATATAAATGTATGATAATCACCCTATGGATGTACTATAAAGTTCACTATGACTCACATGGTCCCATATCAGCATGTGTCAGCAGTTATCAGGTTTAACGTTTAAGCATATGAAAGCTTATTCATTGCATGACTTTGCTAAATGCAATGAGTCATCGGAATTCTTTCAGCTTTAACAATGTGGAGCAAAAATGTTTGTTGCACTTTGTTGAATTTGTTTTATTAACATCTTTACACACATGTTTAAATCTATCTGGAATGAAATGTCTCTAAATTGTCAAAAAATAAATATCCCACAGCAGATTTCCAATGGATTTATTTTTATAATTCTTTTGTTTTAATTAATTAAGAAATCAAGAAAAATAAACACAACACAACCCTTCAAAACTGAAGGCTGAGAGAGTTACTGGTGTAATTTATGTTGTAGAACAAGAGGTGAAACTTTCTTGGGTTTTGTTAACATACATTCTTTACATAAATTAAAAAAACATATGGGGGGAAAAAACACTGGAAATTTGGCTAGGGAACCTCTTGTGAACTCACTTCCAGGTTTTAGTGCTACAGAGTAACACTCTATTGTGGAAACTAAACAGAACAATATGACATTACAGTCACTGATTGTGATTGATGATTGATTATGCGGTCCTGGGGTGAGTAGGGCAGAGGTTAACATGGAGCATATAGATGGTTAACAGAGAGCAGGTACAGAGAGGGAGAGAACTCAAATCAACTACTGTGATGACTCAGTGCTGGGGAGTGACAGCTCCATGATGGATAGATGACGGGAAAGCATTGGCACGAGCAAGAGAGGAGAAGAGAAAAAGACAGGAAGAGAGACGAAACAGAGGCAGGAAAGAGCAATGGTGTGTGTGTGTGTGTGTGTGTGTGTGTGTGTGTGTGTGTGTGTGTGTGTGTGTGTGTGTGTGTGTGTGTGTGTGTGTGTGTCTGTGTGTGTGCGATTAGAGAAATCGAATCAATAATAAATACATTCATACAATGTCAACATGGTAGACAAGTAAAATAGCACAGAACAACATTTTTACTGTAAAAGGAACCTGTTACAACTCAACTAATTGATGAGTGTGTGTGCGTGTGTGCGCGCGCGCGCGCGTGTGTGTATGTGTGTGTGGGTGTGTGTGTGTGACAGAGAGAGAGAGAGGGGGAGAATGAGATGAAGATAAAGACAGATAGAATGCAAGGAGGAGGATGGAGCTTTCCAACCCATAAATTCAAGTGGAAAGAAAAGGCTTTTTGGCAGGTCTTACCTTTTGGGGAATCGAAAGGGCCTTGCAGGGCTGAAAAACAAAAAATGGGCAAATAAATCATACATTTGGAAATCAAAGCAACAGCCAATCAAAAACAGATTCTCCCCAGCATCTGTGGGGAGGACGAGTGAGAACATGTTTTTTTTTCATGAGCTGATTTAGTGGAGGTGGGGGAGGGGGGCTAGTTGTTTGATTTTGTCCCCTGCAGCAGTACACACCTTGCGTACGAGAAAACAGGCAGCACTGAAACCAACTCCTCTGCCCCCGTTTCTAATCAGTTGAGTCAGGCGGTCAAACTTTCATGTGTTTGCATACAGTACATACACAAGTCACACACAGACACTTGGGTGTGCGTGCGCACACACTACAACACAGGCACATCGAGGGATGGCTTGAGCTTGGGATGAAACGTTGAGCGCTGCCAAACCAAAACGGGACTTGATGCAGAGGGACGTGCGTGCACTTTTCAGAAACATCGCCTTCTGATTGGTCCCTGTGACTCCCTGACCGACCAACCAGCAAGCTCCTTCCGCATAGCAGTGGTTGTTAATGCTGAGCTTACTAAACATGAGAAAAATATCACTATATTGCCCCCGAGATGTTTCTTTTTACTAAGCCCTAGTTTAAAATAAGAATTGAACACAAATATCAATACGAGGAAAATGATTGATTTTTTTCTAAACAGATTCACACAGACTACCATGCTCTTGCATGCATACACATTCATACAATTACTTTCGCATTCAGCTGCACACATACACGCACACACATGTGGGCACGCACGCACACACACACACACACACACACACACACACACACACACACACACACGCACACACGCACGCACACACGCACACACGCACACACGCACACACGCACACACGCACACACGCAGACACACAGTCCTATGAGGCTTTCAGCTGCTCTGGACTGGTCTGGTCTTCTCATCATATCCTCTCCAGAGCAGCAGGGGAGCGTCCGGAATGCCCCACCAAGATGGGGGAAGAGAGGAAGAAAGGGGAATCAGATATGGCCCCCGGATCACAGCAGGGCCGCCGGAGATAAGAGATACAAGCTGGTGTGGAAGGAGGAGGGGGTGATATGGGTGGGGGGTGTCTTCATCAAAAACTGCCTAGTCTTCCTGCACAAAAGCCATAAGCTCCAAATTGTAACCTCTTGAACCCCAGCATCCATATTCTAGGGGGAACATAATTTGACGTGTTGTGAGCTTGTAGATCGGCTATGTTTGGTGAAGAGATTTGGTGTAGACAGGAAAAAAGTGGTCCAAGTACCAAGCCAACTGATGTCCAGTTTACTAAGTCCAGAGGGTTTAAGAGGCTAAGTCACACACACAATTTGTATGTCTGAAAACAAGTAAGATGCTTAATTCATCCTGGATAAGAGCATCAGCTCACTGCCTGTGATGTACTGTCATAATAAAAACAGGGATACACTGGACAAATCCACCACCAATATAATCGGACCACATCAGGTCTTAAATTATCAATGAGGAAACCCAAAACCAAACAGGAAGTGACCTCAGAGGCCGCCATGCGCCGCAGCCGGTCAGGGCACAAGCGCAGAGGACATTTGAGCTTTTCGTGACAGTAGCAACATGAACAACAAGGGCCAGAGAGGTCGTTGTGTTTTCTGCGCCCCTTTTTTTCCCCTTTAAAACTCAAATTCGCTGAATGCTATAATTAGTGGCTGCCGTGGTAACCCGAAAAGCACAAATGAACAAGGGCCATTGGTTGGAAAGTTTTTTCCCCCCTCCACAGGGTATGTTTTTGAGGGAGGCAGTAAATCCCTTTTTTAAAGCTTCGCCGGACACGTTAACACAACGGCCAGATGTCGAGTGGCACAGGTCGAGAAAACACTCGTAGTATATGTACACACACACACACACACACACACACACACACAAACCCGAGGAGAGGAAGGGGACGTCATAGCAAGCCAGCAACTTGAAACGAGAAAGATAGATCAACTTAATAGGTGACAAATTCATTATCACAACAGTACATCCACTCTGTAAAGTTCAGCTGGTGGGAACGGCCTGAGGACTGAGTCAGCTCTGACCACTAAATCACAATGTCCTCAATCTGTAGTCTTGAATCTGGCTCAAGACATTTTGTTGTGTGTCATTTGTACTCTGGTCTCTCGCCACAGTGCTGTCCAATATAGCAGGATTGCTTTAAAAAACAAACGTTAAAAATAAAACTAGTATTATAGCTTGTTCACATGAGGATGTTATGAGTCCCTGCCTCTATTCTTGCTGTTAGAGAGGGTTGTTCTGTTCATGCAGTCAAATGCTGATTAAACTATTCATTATAGTAATAACAGAGTTCTTTTCTTCTTCTTTTTTTGGACTGAATTCCCCCGTAAGTAATGATTCATCATATGAAAGTGACTCTTTGCCTGATTCAAACCAACAACAGCTAATGAAAACCACATTGGGCCCAACCCTTTCTCTAGATTAACATTATTAGCCAAGGGGGAGAAAAAAATCTGTATTGGTAATTTATGGCTGTTACTTTGTGCTCTGTTCTCCGTCGTTTTTCCATGTATGGACCTCGAACGGCGGAATTCAGCACAGAGATAGGGTCCAAGCTGAAGTTGCAGTGGAGCTATTGGAACTGGTTGGAAGGGATTCCTGAGGCCTCCCTCAGACCTATCTGTCCGTCTACTGAAGGTCTGTTTTGGGTTTTTGGGTCTGCGGCGACATTCCAATCCGTGAATAAATCTCAAGCCAAAAAATCCGTGAAGATGGATGGATTACCTGAGTTAGCCGTCGTGTAGCCTAAGCCTGGATTTACGGCGCAGGTCAGTCTGCTGTTATTTCAGAGAAGCTACTCCCCTCGGAGAGGTTTTATACATAATGTCATCTAAATCAATTCTGTTCCTGTACAAAACCTCAAGAGGCTTTGTGTTCATATTTCTTTCCACGGCTTTAGATCATTGACTCAAGACGGCGTTACAGAGCTAAGAAGAGCAACCTTTGTTTGCGAACTTTTTTGGCAACAAAACAAGGACATTGAGTACATAAATACACACATGTATGTAAACACACACACACACACACACACACACACACACATAGAACACACTGCACGCACATATCCAAGCTTCCACAGACTTGCAAGTACACAGAAATATATGGAAAAAAACTCAAAACTATAGAATAATAACAGACAAAAACATCTGAATGCAATGTCTTAGATATACAGTACACAGTTGAGGGCGTACACACACACACACACACACACACACAAATGAAGAGAAGGACAGACAGATGAGGAAGGGAAGTGTAGAGGGGGTAGTTGCATAGACGGGGGGGGGGGGGGTGTTGACTGATGATCACACAGACTTTAAATTGAGCAGGATGACAGCCCACCGCCTCACATTTCCTCCCCTGGTCTCAGATCAGTTCTGCACTGGACCCCTCTAAAGCAAACTTACAATGTCCTCTCTCTCTCTCTCTCTCTGACTTTCTCTCCCTCTCTTTCTCTTCCCCTCCTCTGGCTCCCCCCTTTATCTCCTTCCACTCACTCACTCACCTTCTCACTCTCTCTCATCCCCTACTCTTTCCTTCTTTCTCTCTCTCTCTCTCTCTGGGCCCTGGGTAGCCTCTCAGTGTTTTTCTATTTACCAGAGGGAGAGCGTTTCTGGATCACTGAGCTAATTAATAAGGTAAACACAGCCTGCAGGCTGCTCACTCAGCAGTGTGCTGACAGCAGAGAGAGAGAGAGAGAGAGAGAGAGAGAGAGAGAGAGGGGGGGGGGGGGGGGGGGGAGATAAGGTGCGCAGTGTGTGTGCGTGAGTGCATGTGTGTGTGTGTGTGTGTGTGTGTGTGTGTGTATACGGCAAGATGCGTAAGACTTGCAAAGCAAAGTTGTATGAGTGTAAGGTCCAGTTGAGTCTATGGGTGTGCATGTCCATGTTTGTATTTAACGTGTGTGTGTGTGTGTGTGTGGATGGGAGGGGTATTGGGAACGACCTTCCGATCTGTGCATCAATGTGCTTGTTTGTTTTTACAGAAAAAAACATGGAGTAATTACAGCATGATGTGTGAGTGACACCACACATGGATCTTTCTGCGTGCCTGATAAGGGGCGAACGTACGTGCGCTTCTCTCCGCGCAAAAAAATCCAAGCGTCCTAGCATGCGACTGCTGCACACGTCGGCGTGCTTTTTTTGTGCAAGAGGGGGGTTAAGAGGTGAGCGGGGTCACAGCCGAGGGGGTAAACTGCTAACAGACGGCCAAGGCAAGATATTTTAGGGGAACGGGGGCCTTCGAGTTGAGGCAGGAGCAATTACTGTCAACCGTCAGGCTGCCCCGGCCCCTGGCTTGCCCTGATTAGTGCCTCGCTGCAACGCTGCACACAATTACAGACCCGACCAAGCCATGAAATGGGCCCAAGCGCAGAGGGAACACGTCCAACTCCAACTTACATCACGAGAACAAGTCGCCGCCGTGTCGGACGGAAACCTTGTATGTCCAAGACGGTTACTTTTCAGAGACTTTAAGTTATTATTTAGTCACAAGCTCTAGTTAATACTTTTCATTGGTTTGATATTCATAAAACCAACAAACAGACGTAACCGCTTTCACTTAAAAGTATTCAAAAGTTGTCAAAATAGCACATCTACAAGCTCCGCAACGTGTCACGCGTTGTGAGCTTGTAGATGTGCTATTTTTGCAACTTTTGCGTGACACTAATAGCACAGCAAAGTAGGGCATTCATTTACGAAAGAAACATAACAAAAATGTTAATATGGAGATACAAGGTTTCTGCCCAGACAGCAACAAAGTATGTTTGAACCATGGGGGTTGAGTGAAACATGGCAACAGAAAGTCACAGAAAGATGCCATGAATTGATGTAGGAGGTTATTATCTATCATTTGGGTTCGTGTGAGGATGATGATGATGGCAACACAGTTTTGTGAAGTGTGTTATAACAGAGTCCACTAGGACTGTGTTTCTCAAACCTTTTCATGTCAAGGACCCCCAAAATTACATGTATTTGGCCGCGGACCCCATCTCAAAATATTTAGTTCCAGGGACCCCCCAGAAGCAAAGATTTGAGTTACAAATGTTCGCTTTAAAATTATATATATTGAAAGATTTACAATCTTACGATCTTCTATTTTTGGTATAAAAGGCTAAAGTGGTTCAAATGATTGATGCCATATTAACGCATTTTGCTGGGGACCCCCTGGTACCCCCCCAAGGACCCCTGGGGGTCCCCGGACCCCACTTTGAGAACCAATGCACTAGGACAGTGGTTCTCAAACTCTTTCATGTCAAGGACCCCCAAATTAATATAATGTATTTGGCCACGGACACCCATCTGAATATATTATGTGACAACAAAGAGCTTAGGCAAGAAAGGTAACAGCTAACAAGAGACCTAAAGCTTTTTGTCATTCTCCAGACAAAAATACATATTTTTTAATATAATAGTGATAATATTGCTGAGAACTGTGAACTATCTACAAAATAAAGACTAAATTGGCTCCGAGGGCTAGGGAACAAAAAAAAATATATGAGTCTCATGGTTAAGAGGAACAGCAATGCTTCAATAAATAAGCACAAAGTTTGAAATAAGAGTAATTTAATAGGCCTGCATTTATGTACAGACAATAAAATCTTAATAGGCTGTGGGTGCAGTAGCCGCAGTTGAAAATATATGAGCATAATAGTTGGACCAGAAGACAGTCAAACAAACAGGCCTGTGTATGAATTAGAACTATATTAGCAGCCTGTATTTCAATAGACAGATCATAAAAGTCTACGAGTATAAATACTCTAGGAGTTACAATTCTAAATACACACAGACAATAGCTAACCAGAAAAAAAGCAGGTCCATGTAAGGCTTGTTGTGTGGCTTGTTGTATCACAGTGTTTCTCATTGTGCAGACCATCAAATATGGTTTAATGTCAAACCTTTTACAACTGGGCTATATCACTGCACTGCAGCCGAGTTTAAATCCTACCTAATGGTGCAGGTCTCCCCCGGCATAGAACTACCTTTTCTTCCTATCCACTCTATTAAAGCAGACATGCCACGAATGTCAAAATCATAATCAAAATATAAACAATAATTTGTAGAACTACACTATTTTAGTCCAAGTTTTGATTCTTATACAGTACATGTTATTATATTAGCATGTGTGTGAGGTACAGCAGGTGGTCTTGGTATATTGTCTTAGTGTATTGCTCATATATCATATATAATTATTCTATGATTATTAATTGTTGGAAACAAAAAACACCACAACGTACCTGATTAAATGCGTAGCCCTTGTAGTGACAAGCATTTAAGCGAGCCTTCGCCCCAGGTGTGTTGAGATATATTAGTTTTAGTGGTAACGACGTGTGATTTACAGGGGATCACGTCTCTTACAAGCAGCTAGTAAACGCTGGAATGGGACAGGTCTGTTTAAACTACAAGTTTAAATGGAGGGCAACTAGAAGACTCTGCTGTCATTATCAAATGGTTGGGAGACATGCGGACAGAGAGAGAGAAAGAGAGAGAGAGAGGCAGATCATTCATCATTGGTGCACTAAAGTACTGAAATAAAAATAAACACATTAGTATAACTGCGTATGTTACGTGTCGTTGTGTGCGTGTGAACGAGGACAAATGCTTTCACATCCAGCTCAAAGTTCAGAAAAGAATGTGCGATTTGGTGTGGAGCCTCAGCCAGCACTAGGCCAGTGGCTGGTGTGAATTTCCCACGTGTGTGTGTGTGTGTGTGTGTGTGTGTGTGTGTGTGTGTGTGTGTGTGTGTGTGTGTGTGTGTGTGTGTGTGTGTGTGTGTGCGTGTGTGTGTGTGTGTGTGTGTGTGTGTGTGTGTGTGTGTGTGTGCGCGTGCGCGTGTGCGTGTGCATGCGAAACATTCAGTGGGGAGTTATGGACAACTACAATCTCCAGTGAGCTTGGGTTCCTTGGGTCACACCTACTATCCCTTCACATTCCTGGAGGTGAAATATGGGCATGCAGAAATTCCAGGCCCACAGGCCGGATTTCAGCACTGTAGCCAATAGTTACAAGCTGTCTGTCGGGGAGATGTCTTCATTATGGGGCTGTCCTTCTTAAGCTCTTACCCCCTGAGTCCATAGCGAGCATGGAGATGGGCCTGCCATACAAGACCAGTATCTATTTTAACATAATAAGACCATGACTCAGGGCAAGAACCAATTCATTCAATCTGGGAGATGACAGAAAAGGTTCACTGCTAACATTACATTTTAAAGGTTTAATCAAGGTGGGAAGTAAGACCCATCAACAACGAATATAGTCAAATAAAGAAATCCTAACAAGCAGTCTCCATTAAAACTGAATTAATCTATTATCTAACAAACTGGACTGAAGCTGGTGTAGAAAATAAGACTGCAGGCATCAGCTAACAGTTTGCATGAATAGATATGGAAGAGTTAGGCTTGCTAAATGGCACTTGGGCATGACTATGGTAGTGGGAAACGAACCAGCAACCCTTCAACTACAGGGGTGTGTCCGTCCTCTCATAATAAACTGCCACCTCGCTGACTGAGAGCGACAGTCACTAAGTGAATATTAATCACTTACGCCCTAATTTACACTTACAGACCGTACAGCGGCGTTGCGCAAAAAATGTTTTTATGTGTCATAATGCAAGTTGTGAGCATGTAGATTTGTAAGTTTGCAATTTCTTTACATTTTCGGAAATGTTTGACTATATAATAACGTGCCCCAAAATCGCGACACCAGCTTGAAAGTCGTTACACGTGCATTAGTATACACACACAGCAGGTCCGTCCAGCGGACCTCCATAGGTGGAACCAATGCTTTTCATCTGACCACCCCCCTGACCCAACAACCCATCGTGTACCACATATCCGCCCCTCAACTTCCGACGTGCAAGAGAAAGCCTGCGTGCACGTGTACGTGAGAAAGAGCAAGATAAGAGACATATGTGACATGTGAAAATAACAGTATATGTATGAAGGTGGAAGGGGTAATAAGAGAGAAGCAAATAGTGTGGTTTGTATGCAATGCATGCACACGTGTACATGAGTGTGTTCTTTGATGCGTATACCATAGGGCTTCAACTTTTGATTCTTTTCTTAGTGATTATTCTATGTTATATCTTCTAGAATAGTGGTTCTCAAACCGTTTCATGTCAAGGACCCCCAAATTTACACCCGCGGCCGCCCATTTGAAAAGATAAGCTAGGGACCCCCATAAGAGAATTTCCCATTTAATAGCATTTCCATCTCTGGGACTCAAATGATATTGTAAAATCACTGTTAATTTAACTCTGAGAGTGTACAAATGGAACCAATCCATTTGTACACTCTTAGAGTTACAGACCCATAAGGGTCCATTTGGTTCCTACTATAATTTAGCTGGGGACCCCCTGGAACTCCCTCGAGGACCCCTGGGGGTCCCCGGACCCCACTTTGAGAACCACTGTTCTAGAATACAGTATTGCAATTCCTTGTATACTGGCATTGATCAGGCATCACTTAGGCGTCTGCAGCTGGTTCAGAACACAGCTGCCCACCTCCTCACTAGAACAAAAAGAAATCGTGAACACACCCCCGTTCTAGCCGCTCTTCATTGGCTCCCTGTTCATTTTAGAAATGATTTTAAAGTTTATTTTATTTGTTATTACATCACTGGCAGCAATTTATCTTTCTGAACAATTGCGCCCCTATACTATAGCCCAGTCAGATCTCTGAGGTCTGCTGACATGCTGTTGCTGGTTGTTCCCAAAACCAGACAAAAATGCAGGGGTGACCACTGCTTTTGCTGCTGCCCCCAGGCTCTGGAACAGCCTGCCCCTTCCCATTAGATCGGCATTGACGTTTTTAAATCCCTACTTTAAAAACCCACTTCTTTTCCCTGGCTTTTAACCATATGTGAGCGTACTTATTCATTTTATTATCTTTAGTCGTTTTAAAACGTCGCTTATGAACAAAGTTCGATTTGATTACTTTTTGGATTAATCCAATAATCAAGAAGCATTTTTTAATTTAATTTTATATAACAACTCAATTCACCACTTAAGCATTATTTTATGCTGTGCTATCTTTCGTTATTTGATCTTTATTTATATATTTTTTAAAGCTTTTCGCCTATAATGACAAGGGATCGAGAATTATATTAAATAATCGATTGTTTTTCAATAATCGGTTAAATCGATTAAGTGTTGCAAACCTAGAATACTATGCACTCCTTTGTGTCCATTTGCTTTAGCATGATAAGAATTCCTGAGCCATGGTAGTCCATGTGAGTGCAACCAAGACCCAGCAGCTGTGCTGGGCCATCAGCAACCTCCACATTCTACAAATCAGTGGCTACTTGGCAACAGCCATGGTGCAGGAAGGCTTGTGAATCTGACTTGGCCGCGGTGCTTCAAACCGCAGTGGTTAATCCATTAAGACCTGAGATAGCCGCCGACCCCCATCTCAAGATATTTTATTCCAGGGACCCGGAGATGCGTTCCCGGGTTGAATGTGTTAATGTAGTACATACAAATGTGTGTGGTAAATGCCTGGTTGAATGTATATGGTGCCTTTCTCCAAAACGCTTTACAATGAGTGCATTACATTCACACCATCCATACACAACTTCACACACCGACGGCAGAGGAAACCAATGCAAAGCACAAACCTGCTCATCGGGAGCAGTTGGGGGCCTCGGTGTTGGCCGCGCGGCCAGGAGGAGCCAGGTCAAACCAGGTAGTTGGTCGGATTAGCGGATCTCCCAAAAATATTAATAATTCTTCAATTCCCCATATATATATTTTAATCTTTATTCATAATCTCATGAAATACAATACAATACAAAACAAACACAAACAACATACACAAATGGAATACAATGATGTCATCCAGATGACATCATAGACTTGCCTAGACTCCATATTTGGGCATTCATGACATAGAACTCCATACATGGGCATAAAAGCGACACAGACAAGACAGTCTGGTAGGATAAGGATAATTCCTTTTAACAGGTTGTTCATCCTTGCGGTCTTGTTTCCAATGAGAACCTGTGAGCAATTAGGGGTTAAGAGTCTTGCTCAGGGACAAATTTAATTTCATCGACACATATGCTGACATGGCCTGGAATCGAACCTGGGGCAACCAGGGCCTCTGGCTCCCTAGGCGGGCTCACTAACCATTCAGCTATGGCCGCCCCAAATCGCCCCAAATGGTACAATGGTACTATGACAACGGGTATAGCAAGTATTGTATAACTGGGTGGGGCATGCATTTCCAACTTGCAACGTTCCCGACTAGCATCATTCCTGAGAAAGGGAATGTTTTGGATTAAAAATACATAAATACAAAATACAAAAGCATTATGAGTCAGGATTACTGCACTGGGCCCTCAGTCTGTCTGTTTTGACAAGAGGACTCAAACATCCCCTTCATCTTAACATGACAAGCAGTGTGTATTGTAAAGGCACTTCCCCCCCAAATAGGCATTAGAAAAGAACGTTGCATGTCTGGACAAAGATGTACTCGGTATTAGCACAAATATACTGGCTTAAGACTCTGCTTGCATGGGTGACTGCTGGGAGACTATATAATGTGTGTTACTTATTTTCAAAATCTCTTACAAAGCAGGCGGGTATGTGAAGGTAATGAGTAACTAGAGTACTTAATAGTACATTGGCATCTAGCCTGCATTGTGGATGTAAATAAAACAATTTAAATGTTTCCGTGTGTCTGCATGTGGCATGTGTGCGTGTCTGTGAATCTTACCTAAAATCCTATTTATTAACCCACGTTCAAACCTGGCATCCCTCTTTTGGGAATGTCAAAATATAATATAGGCAAACATTTTTTTTAAATTGCAAAAGATATTAGATCTACAAGCTCACTTGCAGATCTGCTGTTTTCGTCGTGAGACATTGCATAAAAGAAGAATAAAATAGGGCTTTAAGTGGTTTATACTCGCTTCACTGGACAGTAACTTTTAATACAATAAATGCCATAGCAAAAAAATAGCATCTGTGTCATTTCAGATTTGAGCTATAACCATAATTTTATTCTTTGGCTATTCAAAAATAGCAGATATACAAGCTCATAGCGCGGCACCGAGTGCAGAGGCTATGAGCTTGTAGATCTGCTCATTTTTAAAACAGTTGTAACTCAAATCTTTGCTTCTGGAGGTCCCTGGAACAAAATGTTTTACAAATGTTTTAAGGTTTAAAAAATATATACATTCAAAGATTTGCACACATTTTTCAAAAACAGCAGATCTACAAGCTCATACCGCGGCACTAGATCTGCTATTTTTGAATAGCCAAAGAAATCTGAAATGACACAGCATGCGTTCCCAGATTGAATGGGTTCAGAGGTAGCTAATGTTTGTATCTATTTGTGTAGTTGTGATTATGTCCGACCTAGCCATCATTCTGGTTGAGTTGCCAGCTAGAGAGATCTTGTGTATCTCGTGTGTAATCTATTTCTTTGATCCGGTTGACGAGCAGGGAGGTATGACGGTGTCTTTTTTTTTTGCGAGGAGATCTATTTCCAGCACGTCCTGATGCCACCTTCTAACACACAATGCCTTTCAATCCCTCTTTATCTCAGCTCTGCTATCGTGCCTTCATGTCTGACTCAGGGCCATCTGAGGACAGGATCGCTCCAGGCTCTTCACTTTCTGTCTCGTTTGTTCTGTTCCTCTCTTCTCTCTCCAGATTTCACGTTTTTTTTTTTGCTCTTGCTCTCCGACTTGACAATGATCCTGTCTGTACCGTCGCCCACGCCACTTCTCTCTCACTTTTTCTCTCTCTACTTAGTATCAGTCACTCTATCCTTTCTTTCTTTCTTTCTCTCGTTCCCTCAAAATCATTAACTCACCTCATTCTTTCACAACCTCTCTCTCTCCCATTACTTCTTACAAACATTCTCTCACTTCTGTCCCTCTCCTTCTCGCTCTAACTTTCCCTTCCTTTCTCGCTCTCTCTCACTCTTCTCTCTCACTCTCCATCAACTGCTCCACTGCATTTGACCTCAAAGCCAGAGTTGTTCTGCTTTTGTTCCTCCCCCTGGTGCCCTTCAGTCCATACGGACATCTTGGGGCATGTGTGTGTGTGTGTGTGTGTGTGTGTGTGTGTGTGTGTGTGTGTGTGTGTGTGTGTGTGTGTGTGTGTGTGTGTGTGGCGGGGAGGCATTTTGTGACACAGACAGCCACTCCATGCTGAGGTCAACTATGTGGCATTAACATACAATAGGACGAGATGGTTATGGAACTATGATACTGTGCACTCGCACGTGTGTGTGTGTGTGTGTGTGTGTGTGTGTGTGTGTGTGTGTGTGTGTACGTGTTACTTGGGATGGCTCCTGTTTGAGCCCCAAGGCCTGGACTCCTCTTCTATAGCTTTAATGATGATGGCCACGTCAAAAATCTGTCCTCCCACAGAGCGAGAGACGGATCGTGTGTGAGGTTTGTGCACGTAAGTGTGCGTGGGGTGTCAAGATTGATGTGTGTGTGTGTGTGGAAAATTCCAACTGCAAGGTCACCAAGTGCAAGAGTGGAAAGAAAAAAACCCAATAAGAAACTGATTGAGCTGAGCTGGTCAGTTAAATACAAACATAAATTAAAACGTGACATGGTATGGAGAGAAATCTACATCTACAATGTTCTATCTACCAACCTGGCGCCCCTATTTTGGTCATAGGCCAATGTCATTAAAAACAACATCCCTTGTTTTCTAACATTTTCAATAACCATGAAAAAGGCAGTTCTACAAGTGTTGCGACATAGTGTGAAGCTAGTACATCAGCTATTTTTGCCATTTTTGAAATAGGGCTTAAGTTGTTAACATGCAGTAGCAATAATTTAAATGAATTACAAACACAATGTTCACTTCTGAAAACATATAAATATCAAAGTGCTGTGACAAATATGGACATGCTCTGTTTGCCACAAGCGTGTCACTGCATAATGGACCATTGCTGACTTAATGCGACCACAAACTAAATATCAAGTGCTAAAATACGGTGAACTAATGATTACACTCTGGCTGAACCTATTTTTCCATTGAAGCGACATTTCACTTTAGTGGTACATCAGCATTTTCTTTTTACGGCATGGCTCCTCGGAGGCGCGCTGTCTAGAAGAGGGTTCTGTCTGTGTGTCTGTCCGGAGCTAATCTCACAAACCGCTGGGTCGATCGGCGCCAAATTTCTTGTGAACACTGCTAGCAGGCCAAGGAAGTGACTCGCTGCGTTTTCCCTCGCTCAGTGGCCCTCATTTATCAATGGAACGTACAAACCAGCTAAAATTCGAGCCCAGGAATGAGCTTACGCCCACGTCCACGTGGGATTTATCAAGCAATCGTATACAGCCAATCCTAGCATACAAATTGTCTGTGCTTTGATAAATCTGACGGCTGAAACCGACCATCGTTTAAATAAAAGTGCCTTAAATATTCTCGAAACGCCTCGATTTTACAACATGAAGAACCGGAATGCAACCAAACAAAAGTCACAATAGATTTATAAATCCCGACAATTGCGGCGATCTCGCCGTACGCCTGTTTTTTGGTCTACACCACTTTGATAGATGGAGGCCAGTGTTCATTTATCCATTTTGAACTCGGCCAGTAAACAAATTGACCCTCTCAGAGTTAAATTAAGACTGAGATTAAAACATTATACAGTTCATTATTGAAATTTAAAAAGATTGGCAAGCATCATGTGAACATAGAAGGTACGGTTGCTATTACTGTATGTCGTCTATTTGCAGCAGAAATGCTAGAAACAGGACATCATACTAGCAGGATAAGAGCATTCAGTAGAGTTTGCTGGTTGTGGCAGTGTGTGGTCTCGCCGCCACACTGTGATAATTGCTGCAACCAACCTGTAAGCCAGCCAGCCCGTCAACCAGTCCCAGGAGGACAACAACCGCAGATTGCATTACATTGTAAAGACAATAACGCAAGCAGGGTTGGGAAGGTTACATCCAAAAATGGGATCGGTTAACAGAATACACTGGTGGATTAAGTAATCCACAGGTTACTCAAAGTAATCAGATTACATTACTTATTAGCAGTGGTGGAAAACGTACAACATTCCTTTACTTAAGTAAAAGTATCAATGTAGAAATACTCTGTTACAAGTAAAAGTCCGGTAATCAAAGTTTACTTGAGTAAAAGTACAAAGGTATTGGTGTCAAAATATACTTAAGTACTGAAAGTAAAAGTAGTCATTATGAACAATATTCCATTTCACATGTTTCCAAATGTATAAAAATCCTTTGAAAATAGCAGATCTACAAGCTCACAACTACAAATAATTGTAGTGGAGTAAAAGTACAATATTTGCCTCTGAGTTGTAGTGGAGTAGAAGTGGAAGTACTGAAACTTGGAAATACTCCAGAAAAGTAAAAGTACCCCAAAATTGTACTTAAGTACAGTACTAGAGTAAATGTACCTAGTTACTTTCCACCACTGTTTTATTAGTTTACTGATTACAGTTACATGCAGGTAAAATCAGTATTGTAACCGAACTGACTACAATCTTCCCACGCCTGAACACAAGCCAGTTAAGTCTGCAGCCTATAGACAGTCAGCTATCAGAACCAATACCCATCCTGGCCTGGGCGAGCAGTAACAGGATTTAATCAGAATGATAATAACTTAAAAAGAAACACACAAATAGGCAGAGATATTATCTTTATGCCGATGTGTCAACCGGCTAAGTGTCGGCCCGCGCAGCTAAATCCATACAAACACAAACGCGCTTTTCCATGTTTTCCGCCAGTTTGGACACATGTAATCGTTTATCCCTCCTACGGAGTGTGAAGATAATCCTCACCGCCCAGCCAATCAAGCCAGGCCGCTAGCAGCAACAAGCCATCTTTATCCAGCTGAGGCCCGCGCTCGCTACGCCGGGCCAGCTTATGTGAAGTTATGACAGCACAGTGCTTCCATTAGACTTTGATCCTGCTTTATAGGATAGCATGGGCCTTTGATCTGGCATGACTACCTTTATGGGCTTTGCTACATGCTCAGGAGCCATACTTTAACAACAGCGAGAGAGGAGGAGGAGGGGATCGAGGGAGGAAGAGAGAGAGAGAGGGAGATTACTATCCCATCTCACTACTAACTCCAGCAGTGGTTATCAAAAGTCTGGAGGCGGAGACTCCAGGGGTCCTATTTTATACATTTCTACGCCCTCACAACATATTTTCTAAAGGGCGTCCACGGCTTAATCCATATCAATTTGGCGGTCCTGGACATGAAAATGTTTGAGAACCACGAAGCTACAGTATGTGCCTCCCACCCTCCCTATACCTCTCACCCTGGGGCCTCTCTCTGTCTCTCAGCTCACCTCTCTCCTCTCCCAGGCCTCAGCCAGGTTTCATTCAGCCAGCCCACTTCACACTGACCATAGGCCACACAGCGTTGGACTCATTGGTTTATCACCTTCCGTACCTAAGGCAGCCCGCTATCATACTGCATCAACAACACCCCCCCCCATCAAGTAGTACAAAACGTATGTTTTTAAAACAAACTTGTTTCCTTTTTTAAAGCACTCAACCGCTGTTGGGGCGAGGTAAGTTGATTTATATATATCAGCAACAGCTGGAACCCAGGCAAAGTGCATCTCTGTCTCTCCTTGAGTGCCTCTAAATACCACACATAACCTGTTAACCACTTTCAACTTGGCAGACCTTTTTGGACACGTCATTATAGGCAAAAAACGTTTAGAATAGGGTTTAACCACATGAACCCTATCATCCCCATTCTGGGCATGTCATGACTGGGGAACATTCTAGTGAAAATAGGCGAGCATTCTACTCATTGGTTTATCACCTTCCGTACCTAAGGCAGCCCGCTATCATACTGCATCAACAACACCCCCCCCCATCAAGTAGTACAAAACGTATGTTTTTAAAACAAACTTGTTTCCTTTTTTAAAGCACTCAACCGCTGTTGGGGCGAGGTAAGTTGATTTATATATATCAGCAACAGCTGGAACCCAGGCAAAGTGCATCTCTGTCTCTCCTTGAGTGCCTCTAAATACCACACATAACCTGTTAACCACTTTCAACTTGGCAGACCTTTTTGGACACGTCATTATAGGCAAAAAACGTTTAGAATAGGGTTTAACCACATGAACCCTATCATCCCCATTCTGGGCATGTCATGACTGGGGAACATTCTAGTGAAAATAGGCGAGCATTCTGCAAAAAATAGCAGATCTTACAAGCTCACAAAGCATGCGACACTTCATGAGCTTGTAGATTTGCTCTGCCACCCCCCCGCTCCCCCTTTCCCTCAGCCACAACCACACCATTATGAATCACGATGACTAAACACATTCATAGGAATGCTGGTCCATCATACCACTGTACCGACTCCCTGCCTCCAAGCTCACCTTGGTGAATGGCAACCGGTGACGATCTAGCAACATGCACTTTCTCACCTCACATTCAGCTTTTAACAACATTTAACTTGGATCATTAACTCAAGATTTTCTTAGTGTAAAAACGTCTACAGACATCAGGGACTGAGGAAGGTTACAAGCTTTTAAAAGACCCAGATGGTCACTTTTTCTGGCTGCAAATCAAGTGGCGGGGTCCAGTAACTTCTGCTTTACAGGCAGAGGTGTCTCACGGTTTGGAGGCAGGTGATGGATGTTCCCCTGAGGGCAGAGGAACTCTTTTTAGCCTGCTTCTGTTGGTCCTGCGTGGAGGTATGCACAAGGTGCAAACACTGTTCTACATAGCAACTCTCCTGTGCCCCGAGGGGTCTGAAATGGAGGCTCTGTGTGTGTGTGTGTGTGTGTGTGTGTGTGTGTGTGTGTGTGTGTGTGTGTGTGTGTGTGTGTGTGTGTGTGTGTGTGTGTGTGTGTGTGTGTGAACCCACATAAAAAGGTGTGTTGCGTCGCCTTGGTGTGTCTGTGTGTGATTGTGTGTTTGTGAGAGAGAGAATGTCTGTGTGTATACGTGCATGTGTGTGTGTGTGTGTGTGTGTGTGTGTGTGTGTGTGTGTGTGTGTGTGTGTGTGTGTGTGTGTGTTGACCTATCATGATAAATTCCTCACTGTACTGGTGCAGTGAGTGAAGTCATTATATCTCACACAGTTGAGCATTATTCACTCTGTCGCACACACGCACGCACACATGCACGCACGCACACACGCACACACACACACACACACACACACATTCATTAACTCACACGGACATTATGCAGACTGCTATAGTTCATTATTACAAGGTTTGGTTGAATGCTCAACTCTGATTGGTCAATCACGCCAGTCTCTCTCTCTCTCTCTCTCTCTCAGCGGATCTGTTATTTCTCAACAGCAGAAGCAGACTGTTGCTATGGCCGTAGTTCTGATCAATAGACCAAGCACCTGGAACATATCAATCCACAGAAAGAAGGCCAGTACATTTTGTTGCTTTAAAAATCAGCTCATTCGCAACACCTCACAACTGTTTGCAACTGTAGACTCTCATGGACAGTTTTCTTTAGCAGGAGCCACTTAGTCCTTTTTAAATAAAAAAAATCATTTTTGTGGTTATATTTTGTGTCTGATGTCTTTAGCAAGTAGCAATAATCTTTAGCAATAACTGGTATGATGAACAGCAAGGTGGTCATTATTGGGAAATTAACCCTTTCACGGTGATTCAAGTCCTGCATCACTCTGTTAGTGTTTATTTCCCAATAATGACCGCCTCGCTGTTCACACATGTGTATGAGTGTGTGTGGGGGGGCATGCTGTCTCATTCCAGGGTGCAGCATCATGTCTGACCTGATGCATTTATCTCTTCAGAGCAGTGCACCCTGGTTCCAAGTACCTGGTTCCCTCTACTGCCAGGGAGTTAATTGCATTCACCTGTTGACCTGGACCTAAATGAGTGACTGATAGGACAGCTAGAATGAAAACCAGCAGCACTCTGAGTCCCCAGGACTGACAATCACAACTCCAGGCAGCGTAATGGAGGCCAAATGGAGAAAAGAGTTTAGAGCTGGGCCCTAAACATGCTTTTGATCTACATAAAAATGTAGACCAGCAAAATCAACTCTGCAGGCAAGATGTTAAAAAGACACTAAAGGGTCATTTAGAAACATTGATTAGCTGGTTCATTTCTGGTTCTGAAGTGGAATTATCCCGCCCCCCTTTCTGATAGAAACAGGCTGCTGCAAACAGTTGTTATTCTTGATAATGCGCAAAGCCTTGTCAGGCTGACACTCTGAAATCCAGAGCACAGAGATCGTTTTCAGGCGACCGCTGGCTGGTCAAGGCTTGCAGCTGCTGTTTGAGAGACCAGGGTCCGATTTGTAAAAAAAAGGGTAGGGGGACATTTTCTCAACCACTTAAGCCCTATATACCTGTATGTCTTTGTACGACAAATAGCGAAAATGGACGATCTACAAGCAAATTGAAATATCAAACTTATCAGACAGTCTACATTTCCCAAAAGAAACGCATGGATTTAACTCAAGTCTGACCAGAAGCAGGGATGAAACACATCCCCATCGGCTATAAAAAAAATTATAACCAGAGGCGGGATATCAAAAGCAGACCAATGGATTTCCCTCATCCTCCAGCAAATCCAACCCTGTGAGAGACAGACAGACAGACAGACAGACAGACAGACAGACAGACAGACAGACAGATAGACAGACAGAGAGAGAGAGGGAGACGGACGGAGACTTCAAGATCAAAAGTAACAAGTAAGAGACAGCGCAGAGAGAGAGAGCTGCTGAAAGAGATTCCGACAGGAAAGAGAGAACATAAAATAAGCAAAGAGCGATAGAAGTTGAAGAAAGGTCGAAATATTTCAAAACTCTCACTGGGGTGAAAAGATATCTGAGGCATGGTCATTTGGCACGTAACTGCAAGGGAGGAAAATGTGCGCTGTCCACGAGGCATGAGAAACTATTTTATTAACATTATGCAGCCACGCTTGGCACTGCTGAAGTCTCACAATCCCTCTCCAACTGATAAAACTTGTTAAAAAATGTCACAACGTGAAGAATTGCTCCGTACAGTCACTTTGTGTTTTTGTACGTTTTCTCCCGTGCACCATGGCAACCTAACCATCTGTACTTCAACAAGAAGACACACATACGGTACATAACACACACACACACACACACACACACACACACACACACACACACACACATCCTACCCGCACCCCAAAAAAAAAACTACACAAAAAAAATCAAACACGCACGTGTTAACAATAAAAGCGGACATTTCTTTGTACAACAGACAAAGAGAGACAGATAGAGAGACATAGAGGCGATACAAGGAATTCCTGCTACCCGAGAAGGCATGAAAACCAATCCAAACTTGTGGCGGCTAAAAACAACACGAGGCGCTCGCAGGAAACGTCGGGCGAAGGAGGAGGAGCAGAACCGCTTCGCTCCGGGTGAGCGGCGCGCGAACGGGGGAGGTTAAACGCTTGACGTGACCTGGGATAGTTGTGTGTCAGCGGGAGGCTCTTCGGGGCAGCTGTCAAGCCCGTTGCGAGGTAAGGTCACGGGGTAGGCTGGATGCGGCGGAGCAGGTAAGAGCAGGTTGAGGGAGCAGCTGTAGCAGCTCAGGTGCCCTCAGGTGAAATAGAGCGCCTGCGTTTACTGAAGTCTCTCTCTCTCTCTCTCCTAAAACCATTTTGCACCTCTGGACTCACAATAAGACCTAAGACAGTTTTCTGAAAAACCTATGTTTCTATGTCAGTGGTGCTCACACTTTTTCATGTCAAGGACCCACAAAGTGATATGCATTTGGCCGCGGACCCCCATCTCAAAATATGTAGTTCCAGGGGACCCCCCCCATTAGCAAAGATTTGAGTTAGAAATGCTCGCTTAAAAAAAACAATACATATATACATATATATATATATATATATATATATATATATATATATATATATATATATATATATATATATATATATATATATATATATATATATATATATATATATATATACATATATACAAAAATATTTCAATAAATGTGTTGCGATCTACAATCTCGCAACACATGTGAGCTTGTAGATCTGCTATTTTCAAAAATCCTTTGATTTGAAATTTGATCAAAATAGGGACATACGGGTTCATGTTCTGTTTTGTCCAGGCAGAATTCATGTTGCAGGAAAAGCTAGTAGTAATGCAAGTAGTTTCCAAAAGAACAGATTCGTTAGCCTCATAGCATAATTGCCTCATATTTTTAAGGTTTTCAGGAGACAAAACAAAGTCACCTAAATGACTTAGGCAGAAAGTAAAATATTTTCTTTGCCCACGTCATGTTTATCTGCCTTTATTTATATTTGCCTAACTCTACTCTCCTAACACTGCTGATTTATCCTGCCTTACTGCAAATGCCTATCAGAACGCTTGTTGTTACATTCAAAATCATTTCTGAAGTCAAAAAGTTGACATCAAATCACTTTCTGCCTAAGTCATTTTAGAATGTAACAAGCATTCTGATTGGCTTAGGACATTTTTTTAGGACAATGATACAGCAGTGTTAGGAGAGTAGAGCTAGGCAAAAATGTCAATATGACCAAAAAGTGTGTTAGGCGATTTTTCAATAGTTTGAGATACTAAAAAAAAAGAGGCCCAGTATAGCATATATCTTACAAACTCATTTTGGGCAAGAAAGTACATTTTGAATGGCAATAATATATCAAATCTATACGTTTTAAAATGCATTTCTATGGGTGTATATTCCTCTAACTTTTTTGCAGTATAAGAGGCCAGAGCAGCAATTTCAGGCTTTCACCTGGAGCCCGTAAACCGATCGAGACAGACTGCTCTGGCCCCAGCCAAGCAGCTGACTTCCCAAGGACACACAGCTTCCCCTCCGATCTTAAATAATACAGACGTAAAAAAAAATCGCTGTGAAAGATAATCTTACAGTTCAGAGATGCAGACCCAAGTCCTGATGTTTTTACCAGACCCGACTCCTGTAAAACGGAGACAAATAAACGATGGAAGGACGGCTGAATCCGGTTCTTGGCTCAGCAGAACTGCTGAGTTGTCCCTCTGACGTTTTCCTAAACAGTGGTATTTGGATAAGGCCTATTTCAAATGAGAGCGGATAAGACAAAGTTGTTTGATCACCACCAAGAATAGAAATATTAAGAACCTTAGCGTGGGCTAATCTCCGCTAATAGATTAATGTTTCGCGAAGCTGAGAACAGGAGCATAAAATCCCCCCGTTGTGAAATGCACATAAAAAGGTCTCTCCCAAAGATCTAGTGTTACGTTGCCTTATTGGTGTGAAACTGTGCGTGTGTGTGTGTGTGTGTGTGTACTGTATGCATGTGTTTAAGTGTGTGTGTGTATATACTGTATATGCCAAAAGAGTGAGTCGGGGTGTGTGTGTGTGTGTGTGTGTGTGTGTGTGTGTGTGTGTGTGATCCCTGTGCTGTGATCATAGATGTAATCCCTTGCCTAATCTGGCAGATCACAGCCCTAAGGGAGATCAAACTCTGATATTTGACACCATCTTGTCTGACTACGTACCCTCAAATTACCCAGGGTATTAAGTCCAACGTCTCTGTACGGACGTGTGTGTGTGTGTGTGTGTGTGTGTGTGTGTGTGTGTGAGTGTGTGTGTGTGTGTGTGTGTGTGTGTGTGTGTGTGTGTGTGTGTGTGTGTGTGTGTGTGTGTGTGTGTGTGTGTGTGTGTGTGTGTGTGTGTGTGTGTGTGTGTGTGTGTGGGTGTGTAAAATTATATCCAACTATTACCAAACTCCAGTCAAATGGTTTTCAGTACGGAGGTAAAAAGATAAGACAAGAAAAAAAAGGGAAAAAAAAACTTTTAATGCCTGGCTTCAGGACGACATTATCTGAATCCAAGGGAGGTATACGGTTTCCTCATCCTAGTCTCTCTCTCTCTCACACACACACACTGTACAGGAAGGGTGGTTGATTGGGAAGCGGTCTTGGAGCGACTTGGACCCTGTAATTCAAACCTGTCATCGCTGAACAAGAGGGACCTGTTTAGTAAATAAAAGCCTTCTTCAACATTAGAGACGCAAACCACATCTGCTCTCCATTCTGATGAGAAAGGAGAGATGGAGGAGAGATTGGCAGAGGTAGAGAAAGAGAAGGAAAGAGAAAGGAAAAGAGAACAACGGACACAGAGACAGACAGACAGGGCAAAAGGAAGCCTAAACTCGCCAGATGTCACGAGAATCCATCCAAACTTGTGTGACACGGTCCCATCTCGCCACATTCTGCCCACCCAGGCTACAGTTTTCTGTATGAGAGCGATACGCGTACACTAACATTTCAATGCCACCCATACTGAGCCTCTCACTAATAAAGTTACAGGAGAGAGAGATGGGGGGGTCCAACTCAATTTGGGTAAGGAAATTTCCATGCTAAGAAGTACGTGAAAATATAGTCTTACACAAACCTACCACCCTCCCATGCTGCTACCATAAAGAGGGGCTGACATGAGTAAATAATTACATCGGCAAAGTTTTCACTCAACTCCCCCCCCCCGCCCCCTCCCTCCACACCACCCCCTTCTCTGCGGAGATGGTAAATATAGGATTACGCAAATGATTATGCAAGGCATTAAACGGTTCCAGTTTGAAATGCGGCCGAGGGGGGCTGCGGTTTTTGGCGTAAACGGCAAGGGAACCAGCTTGCTAAATATGGATCGCTTGAAAAGAAAGGAGGGGGGAAAAAAATGAAAAGGAGGAGTTTGCTAACAAATAAGTTCAATGCTAACATTCTGCTTTGACTGCAGGAGGCACGGCCAATCACAGGGCGGGAGAGAGGGAGTGTGTGCACGCACGCGTGTGTGCGTAATGCGTACACAGCCGCAGCGTACACACATGCCTCCATCTAGTTTCATTAAAAGCCTCAAACTTTCCATGCTCATTTTGGGGATAAACTTTGCAGAGACCATTCACAACACAGCAACCCACAGCGTCTACTGAACTCCCTCTGGAACGGAAAACACTACAAGATCTCTTGCAGACTTCTTGAATGAAGCTCCAGAGTTGCAGTCGGGAACAGCCACTCGACACCAGCCTGCTCTGAGGGGGGATGTGAGAACAATTCTGGGTCAAGCCCTCCGAGGTGTTACGAGTCCTACCTCTGGGTGGATTTACACGGCCGTCTGAGTCTCCGCGTATTTTCATATGCCCTGGTCCCCCGGCGAGGAAGTTTACAGACCGCCGCCGTAAAGCAAACTGTGTGGGTTATAATCAAAAAGTAAAGATCGGAGACCCGATACAAGTCTACTAAAAACAAACATTGGGGACTTCTACCATCTATCCATCTACCCACTGTGTGGAACCATGTGCCGTCTGTCTCTGTAGTGCAGCCCCCCCCCCCCCCCCCCCCCCCCCCCCGTCACACACACACACACTTTGTACAACAGCACACTCTCACTCTATATTGGCACTGTTGTGCTGTGGTCGTGGGCACATGGCTGAGTGCCGCGGGTCAGCACACCAGTGCCAATATCTCGCTGTATGGCATGACCTCAGGTGGGTGTATGTATTATTGTTTCATTATCAATATTTATTATCAGATATCACGGCATTGATGACATGAGCTTATTAGGAAATTGTTAACACAAAGAAGTTCCTTCATTATTTTCGCTTTTTTGGTACTTCCAGTTCCTCTTTGGAACGTGGGATAAACTGCTGAATCGGCCCATTTGGGGTATTTTTAGGTGCAGCTGGTCATCATCTATTAGTCATTATTATTCATTTTCTCCCAGTAGCAACAGACCGATGCTCGTTAAAAGGTACAACAATATTCATCTACTGAACTCTTTCCGGATCCTCATAACCCCCACCCCTCTAGTAAGTGGGTCTTACTCTACTTAAGTTACTTAACAGGGTTGATACTGTCTTTGCCTAGCTGGTGCTCTGCGTGCCATTCAGTAATGGACGTTAAACCCAAAATCGTGGCAGTGACAGTTTGATGCTCAATACGTGGGACTTTATGCCACCCAGGACAAACTCAAGAGTACAGTGACAGTGTGTTGGCCTTTCTGGAACAAGTGGTCATAGTTGTTTGTGAAAACCACCCTTCTGCAACGCCTCAAGATCCTGGCCATGTTTCATAGCTCCTCATAGCCGTAACCCATGTGTTAATGCATTCTGGGCCTAACATGATCCATAAATAGGGATGTGACATGTTAGTTTGCAGTGTGGGGGAGAGGGGGGGGGGGGTAAGGTGGTTCTGGCGGTGGAAGGTATGAGAGACCCTCTGTTGATGTTGACAAGACTGAGGATGTGCCTGAGGCCAGCGCACACATACACACACAATTATATGCACACACACGCAAACAAACATACCCGCTCTGGAATAGGCCCAGCTAGATTGAGTACACACACACACACACACACACACACACACACACACACACACACACACACACACACACACACACACACACACACACACACACACACACACACACACACACACACACACACACACACACACACACACACACTGACTCTCTTACATATGAGTAAACATACAAATAATCATGTATGCACTATCTCATTTATGCATGCCCACACACTCACTCAAACTCACTCGCCCTCTCCCTCTCCCCCTTCCATACCTGATGGCTGGTCCATGCGGTTGGTTCTGGAGGTGCTCCTGCCACCGATGATGATGATGGTGGTGGTGGTGCAGACAGACAGCGGAGGAGGCGTGAGGAGGAGGAGGAGAATGGGGGTGGGGGTGGGGCCGCGCAGAGGCAGGGACGCAGCAGGGGCAGGGCGCCGGGAGGGACCCAGGAGGAGGGTGGGGCAGTTGGCAGTCTGCCGCGGCCCCGGGGCAACACAGGGCGGCGGGAGGGTGGAAGTGGCAGGGCTGACAACACGGAGGAGGCGGAGGAGACGAAGGGGACGCCTGGGAGAGGGCGGAGGGCGGGTGCTGCTGTTTGGCCGGTCTGTGGGAGTCCGAGGCGGCGGGAGAAGAGGGGGAGGCGGAGGAGGAAGAGGAGGAGGGAGGAAGGTTCCTGAGGGAGCCGTTCTGTTTGACCACCCCGCCGTTCTGGTTGGACCGGTTGGTCCGCTGGACGAGCCGCGGCGAGCGCGACCTCTGATGCGGCTGCTGCTGCTGCGGTTGCTTGGGCTGCGCTGTAGGAGCCGCGTCCGGGACTATGGCGTCTTCTCCTCCCTCTGCGGCGAGGCGCTCGCCACCGGGGGCAGTGCTGAGAGGGTCCTGGCCGTCACATACTGGCGTACCGCTGCTGTTGGGTGAGGAGGTGGGACTTGCGTTGGCGCTGGGGCAGCGGTGCCCGGCGTTGCTGAGGGCCAGGGGGTCCCCGCTGGCATCACTCAGGGCCATGGTCCACTAACGGCGGGCCTGGCAGACGCTCTGTCACTCCTCTGGAAGACAGAGAGAGAACAAGAGAGAGAGAGAGAGGGGTTAAGAGTCTATCAAAATTGAACAGGAGCCGCACACAGGGGAGCCTCTTGGAATCCTAGGCCCCATGACAACATATCATCCACACCACTCTGGAGACTTAAGATTTATTACACAACCAAATCTATAAGCCGTAGCATCTCTGAGGGCCCCTGTAAGCCCAGGACCCTTCCTTATATTTCAGCACTATACTCGCCGCCTCTGTGGCTGAGGATCCGACTATATTTGAAATCCTGTCAAATATCTTTTGGGGGAAAATGAATAACTACAACAAAAAGAAAACGAACGAATCGTCTTGAGAAACGGGAACCCAAAACACCACCTGCTCTGTGAACTTTGAGAGAGTGGTGAGCGGCACTGGTGTCTTTGTTGATTTATCAAATCTCTCACCCGCCAGTGAAATAAGCGGCCCGACCGATCTTAAATTCCTCTCGTCCCCTCACCGTTGTCCTGCCAGGCAGTTCAAACCGGGGCCACGTCAGAAGAGTATGATTTACCTGCCGTGGATAAGACAGGGCACCAACTGGCAGCCTTTGGTTTGTGTGCATTACCCCTAATGTATACGTGGTTGTGTACCGGTGCTGTGACGCCTTGTGGGCTTGTAGATCTGCTATTTTCGGTGCGCGACACCGGCGCGCAAGCTACGCATGAATCCCCCTCAAGCATGAGAAACAAAAAGAAATGGTTCCAAGCCGCGAGAACAAACAGAAGGGCTGTGTTATGCTACAGTCTCAACCCGTATACCTCCAGATTGAGTTACAAAACATTCATGGAAGACTGTAATGTGAAAATGTGTTTCTGTGGGTAAAAAAAAAGGAGGGTTGGGGGGAAGAAGGAAAATAAATCTGCGTCTGCGGTTTTTGCCATGATATGCATGACACACTTCAAAAGCAGTTGAATTGTGTTTCACAGGTAATGCACGGCTGTGGTGGGTTGTGTTGTTGGAGCAGTGCCCAGATCCAAGCCCCCACCCCCACCCCAACGTACACCCAGCTATAAAGAGATTTGACATCAACCAGGATGAACTAATCACACTAGTAGGTTCTATAGTGTGTGTGTGTGTGTGTGTGTGTGTGTGTGTGTGTGTGTGTGTGTGTGTGTGTGTGTGTGTGTGTGTGTGTGTGTGTGTGTGTGTGTGTGTGTGTGTGTGTGTGTGTGTATGTGGGGGGGGGGGGGGGGGTAAGGGGTTATGAACAAGAGAGAAAGACAGAGAGGAAGATCTAAACGCGCCACCACCTCTTCTTAGGACTTGTACAGAGCAAAGTGTTCATCTAGCTCTGACTGAGGGTGTGAAAATTTACCCCTTGCTGTCTAGCTGAGGACATCTTTTCAATAAAAAAAATAAGTTTATATAGCATTTATAGAACATGAGTTGCTCAATACCTTTACTTTTCATTCCTTGACAAAGCGGTTGTTTGTGTGCATGGCATGCCAGTATGTACTCACAAGCACATATAAGACCACTGGCTTTAAGTTCTTCCATTTTCTCCCCGTACTGTGACCCACCCCCCACAACCACTTAAGCCCTTTATACGTCTTTGTACTACAAATAGCAAAAAATAGCTGATCTTGTGATGAGGTGTGTTGTGAGCTTGTAGATCTGCAATTATCACTATTTGTACGAAAAGAAAACTAAAACATTTGTCATTTCCCCAGATTTGTTTTAGCTAATTTTGTTATTATGTTGAAACATTTTTCCTATATGATTACAGGCCAAAAATAGGGACGCCAGGGTTAAAGTGGTTAAAAAATATTTCACTGCAAAATGGATGAGCATGCGTTTGACCGCCAAGTGATACATCACTGTGGCCTCTGGTTCCCTCTCCTCTCCTCAGACTCTGGGAAAAGACACGCAGCGCAGCAGAATGTGACCAATGTGCTCTGTGACGCCTCAACATGAGCAAGGGGTTCGAAACATGAGACTGACAACCCTGTCGGGTGGGTCAGGGTCGCCCGAGAGGACCACGAGATGGGAAAAAAAAGAAAGAAAGAGAGGGTAGAGATAGAGTGAGAACGAGTGAGAGAGAGAACTGACAACCTTGTTGGGTGAAGGGTGGATGAGAGGGGTGGGAGGAGAGAGAGAGAGAGAGAGAGAGAGAGAGAGGAAAACGAGAGAAAGAATAACTCCCGAGCCTGACGAGCTCAGAATAGCAGCGTGTGGAGGGAGAGCTAAATGAAGACATTTGTACGGCTCCCACAGCTGTCAAAGTCTTACAATGATTAAAACAAGGGCTGATGTGGAACGGAGAAGATTGATGGAGAAAGCATGGAAAAGAAATCCATTGAAATTGTAGGAGAGATGGGGTATAGATCAGCGGGTTCTCAACCGGTTTTACACTGGGGCCCACATTTCTTTTGCTGAGACCAGCGCCTCGCGTATAAAAAACACACAATATTTCCCCCAAGAAACGGTATATTCATCCACGACCCTGTCACCAAACACCGAAGTAGATTGTTACAAATGAAGTGTGAGCTTTATTTGGTGCTGTATTAGCGGTGTAGACTTTAGAATCTGTTACGCTTATGTTCTAATCTCATGTGGCCATGTGCACTGTTCATTTAGCAAGAATCTGACTGCAATATTTCTGTTTGGGTGTAGAGGAACTTAACTAACAACAGACTTGGTTGTGTGCATGCGTCTGTTTGTCTGTGGGTTTTGTGTGTGCACGCGAGCGTGTGTGTGTGTGTGCGCCAAGTCAGAGTGTTGACAGGCAGGTGAGACATCTAGGCCAGTCTGTGTGGACACAAGCAGGGTCTTGTGTCTGTCTTCAGAATAGAAGTTGACAGCCAGACGAAGCCGCTCTGTGAACAACTAAAAAGGTAAATCTCAACAGTCCCTCCAATTGACATTTTAGGCACGTAGCTGATGTTGAATGTGAGTACGTTTTAGGCTAACTGAGCGATGGTATGTCAAGGCATCATGGTCGGCAAGTATAGTCAAATAATAACAGAGGGTAGGAAGGCAACAATACAGCACTAAGAACTACTACACAGCCAAATCTGTGGTGTTAATTTACTTTTCAAGTCTAGAAAATTACCTGTAAGGGTCCATTTTTTTACTTTAAAATATTACTGTCTAGGTAGGCTGTGATTAAAATAACAGACCAAGGCTAATGTAAGTGCATAATTCCTTTCTCCATTCCACTTGCTTTCACCCCAACTTTAAACAAGCACATCTCTAAAAAGGTTTCACGCCCCTGTTAGATGTACCCCTCGAATAAACATTGGTTTGGTGGTTTAAGTTCTTAAACCTCAAGGGATGCAGAGATTATACACAAAGCACTTAGCCTTCTTTAATAAATAGGAGTGTATCTGGGGGATGTGAGACGGAGCAGTCTTAAAACGTGGCATTCATCGCAGCCACAAGTGCAACCCAGGAGACACGAATGACAAATGCAATTGACATTCAACCTGACAATAGACAGAGGCGAAACTTAGTACTGGAAAAATGATTATCAGTTGTCTCAAAGCCTAAATGCTGAGCTATGATCAATTTTAGATTTTAATTAATAATAAGACTCTAAACAATCACCTATTAGTGCAATATGTAATGAAGTACTCACATTTAGCTAGAGATTATGCACAACTAAACACGTTATTGCCAAGTATGACGTTCACAAAAAAAACATCTAGGAGAATACATTGCACTCCCATGTACAAAGATAACCAAGGCGGACACATAATTTGTCCCAGAAAGGTCAAATCTACCAGCAACTACAGCTGTACTCCTAAATAGCCATTTTCCGCATGTGCTACCAAAGATGAGTGATATTTCTTCTTTATTTTATCTGTGCACCACCAACAATAGTCGAAAGATAATGGTTATGTGAAATATTTCACCCGACATGCAACTTGATTTGTTCGCCTTCTGCACAGCACCATAATACTTTAGGGAGTTCCCAGAAAGAAAAGGAATCCATCTACAAAAACGCAACCTTTTGGGATATGAATGTTGTTTATAATAGGCTTACTGACCAAAAAATATATTATAATTATTATTATTATCATCAGGTTCTCTACATTTGCACTAACTATTGATATACTGTGCAACCCTGTTAAGAACAAATTATTATTTACACAATAAACTGTCTGGTCGGCCGGATTGTGAATAAGCAGGTGATGATGATGCTTTCATGTGAGGTTTGAAGATTACGGGGTGTGAGAAAAGGAACGGAGAGACCCTGTGTGTGTGCGACTGACAGGTATACGCGGCAAGGCGAGGCGTCCTCCCCAATCCCCATCCCTTTAATTAAAGCTAATAAGACAGTAATTACCAGGACTCAGTCAAGAGACAGTTAATAACCACACCGCTCCCGATAATAACAACAACAGCTTGACTTCTCTTGCCAGCTCCACACGCCAGCTCCACACGCCCGACAGGGCATTTTGACACATATTCCTTTGACATGTTACTGTCTGTCTGCGGAGAAGGGGAGTTTCTTTTGACATATTCCACAGCCCCAGGGTGGTGTTTTTAGAGCCACAGCTGGGCTCTCGAACATACCAATATGACGGTGCTCGTTGCTCAAGGCTCTGCTCTGCGGGAACTCAAGATAAATTAGGTGAACAAACCTAATCATTCCCCTCCTCAGCCCAGGTGTTCCACGCAATCGTGGTCGAGTTGAAATGAGGAGAAACAGTGCAGGGTTTTCTTCTTTTTTTTTACTCCCATGAAACAACACCAAGCCCCAAAATGGCTTATAGGAATGTATGTTGTCTAGTCTTAGCCTATGTAATGTGATCTATGTATGTATTATACGAGCCGTTGTCTGTCACATCATTAGTCTTGGATCATATTATATATCATATTTTGTCGATTTTGATATTTGCATATAAATATCTAAATCGATAAAAAAAAAAAGATATATATGATAGTCTCGATCCAAGGCTATCACATCATATCAGTGATCCAGAATAGATTTAGGACGGGTTAATAATCGTTCTAATAATTCTATGGCAGGAGTTTGTCAAATTTGGCAAAACTCATGTTTTTTTTTGTTTTTTTTTTACAGTAACATTAGAAATATTTCTCATAGGTCTTTACAGGACACTCTGGGGCTACAACCGTTTTAAAAGCAGCAATAATCCAATGTCCCGAGATGAAAATGCATTATATAGCGTCATTTCGGCTCTCAGCTAAACATCTGCCTGCATTACATTGTAATAAAGCTTCCAGTGCAGTTGTTAGCGACATTTGCAACGTAACGGCGGACATCATGCACGGACCCAAACAAACACACTTCAAACATCACACAAGTATCCTCATTTCCCCCTGTAGGCTATGTATTCTACACTCTCTCACACACCACCTGACACACACACACACACAGTGAACAACGTGGCGGAGACATAGTAGACGCGTTTCAGTTTCAAACATACATAGATTGACCAAAAGCCGAGATCTAAGAGACTAAACAGACGGGACGTTTCTCATGAGAATCGGCGTTGCCAGATTTAGTGAGAGAAATAAGCAACCAGGTCTATGAAAACAAGACCAAAAAGAAGCGACTCTGGGCAACATGGGCAATTTTAAACCGGTACGCTATTTCAAAATAGTCCCGATGCGACGCGTTGTGAGCTTGCATTTTTGCTATTTTCAAATACTCTTAAAAAAAAAAAAAAAAGTGGAATATTTTGATTTTTTTTTAAACATTCTAACAACACAAATGCTCCTTGGCACAAAACATTTATGAAAATATCTGAGAACCATTGGTTTAAATAATTCTTTTTTGGGGGAAACAAGCCCAAACAAGCAAGTACACTTTAGAAACAAGCCCCAAAAAACGCAACCGACAACTAACCAATATTTACAAGCAACTTTACAGATAGAACAAGCCCAAAGTCGCTTATAATAGGCGGAACATGGCAACAACTGGGGACGTTTCTCAGGAGAATCGATCTTCTTCTTACCCCGGAGCGGCTGCTCGTCGTAGCGTGAAGAAGATCCCGATAGATCGCCGTTCAGTTCAGTTCAGTTCAGTTCAGTTCAGTTCAGTTCAGTTCAGATCAGATCAGATCAGATCGGTAACAGTTGCCGCCGGGGAGAAACGAACGGAACGGTTAACGCTACATACGTACGTGACTGTAAACAAACTCTCCGCCGGCTCGGTTGGTTGTAGTATGTTGATCCACTGTGTCCACACAAATGATTAGAATACCCCGAGAGGGAGGAAGCAACAAGTCGTTGTGGGGGAAATGAAAGCGGGCTGCTTTTTCTCATGGGAGAACCAGGACGCACTACCAGAATGACAAACACCCACACACACACATACACACTCTCTTTCACAAACATACAGCCCTCTAGTCTCAGTTCTCTCTCTCTGTGGGACGGAGTGAGGGAGAAGGAGGAGGGTTGGGGTTGAACATGAACACACTGATAGGACGCTCACATCGTCTCAGAGCCTTCAACAGTTCTCTTATTTTAACCCACTCACTGCCACTAACACACAGCCATATCATCATCATAGTGATACTGATTCCCAAACGTTTTAATTTCAAGGACCCCTAGTTTGATATGCATTCATTAGGCCAGTGGTTCTCAAACCTTTTCATCATGTCAAGGACCCCAAAATATAATATGTTGGATTACAGTGTGTAATGTTTTGTGATACTGTTGATGAGGATCGAAATAAACTTAACTAAAACTAGGACCCCAAAATATGTATTTGACTGCGGACCCCCATCTCTGAAAATATTTTGTGCCAGGGACCCCCACACGATATGTTTCCAAAAAAACACTGCATTAGGCCAAATGGAGGTCCCATGCCATCCCATTTTATACAGTGTTTCTATCTGGGATCCCACACTGTAACATCTTCAGGGTCTTGATTGCTTGATTGATTGAATACTTTATCAGACAGAAGTGTAAACAGCACGAGTACAGTACATTTGAGCTAAAAGGATAACACAAAAAAAGGTCCTGGGAACTTGTTTCCATGGTTAATTTAACTCTGAGGGTTCTATTTGGTTCCTTTTGCACTCTCTCTCGTTACAGACCCGTAACTGGGTCCATTTGGTTCCTATCCAACTATTAAATATTTAGCTGGGGAGTGGGGACCCCTTGGAACCCCTTCAATCAGGGGTGTGTAGTGGGCGTTGGGTGTTCCCTCATGTCTCTGAGCAGTGCAACTGTGGGCAACAGGCCCACACATGCGTGCGTGAGAGTGTGTGCGTGTCCCAAACTCTTTACAGGCCGGTGTGCCAGACGCCCAATACACAATTTGTATTTATCTATTCACTTTCTCATCCATTCAGCTACTTAGGCTACCTGTTAAATACTGCGCCTTGGCCACCCCCGCTGTTTATTGTTGTTGTGTGTACTTATTAGATAACAATAGCGTTAGCCACACCCACCTGCTTTGCATAAGACCATTGATCAGTGGTGGAAGAAGTACAAGTAAAAGTAGCAATACCACAGTGTAGAAATACTCTGTTACAACAAGTAGCCTTGTACTTGAGTTTAAGTACAAAAGTATTGGCCGTCAAAATATACTTACAGTACCAATAAAGTAAAAGTACTTTTTCCCCACAAAAAACTGCTGATCTACAAGCCGATCTATAAGCTTGTAGATGGCTTTTGAATAGCTGAAGTACAAAATTGGGCTTCAGTGGATAATATCTTGTATTAATGATCTAAATCTGCAAAATAACTAGTAACTAAAGCTGTCAAATAATTGTAGCGGAGATAGACAATATTTGCGTCTGAGATGTAGCAGAGTAGAAGTATAAAGTATTGACAAATGGAAATACCCAAGTAAAGTAAAAGTACCTCAAAATTGTACTTGAGTACTTGAGTAAATGTACTTTGTTACTTTACACCACTGCCTTTGATTGATTGGTTGGGCCAGATGAATCTAATTATCACCCCAACCCGCACAAGGTTACTGGTTAACGGCCATCAGCCTTGATGTTTATCCACATACCCCATTAAAATAGCTCTCCCCCACTGAAGAATCCCCACTGAGCCACTGCCCCGCAGGACCCCTGGGGGTCCCCGGACCCCATGTTGAGAACCAGTGTAGACCCATAAAGGTTCTGTAAGTGAGATGTTTTTGGTTAAACCAAACAGTTTATTGGTAAAAATGTGAAGCTTTAATATCGTTGCTGCCGTGCAGAAACCTCTCCATATTTTAACTTATTGTTTATTTTCGTAAATGAATGCCCTACCTGATCATACTACAACGCAATTATCATAAGTAGCAGATCAGCAAGCATGTAGATTGCTTCTTTAGCTATTTCTTAATTTGAATCCCAAAAAGTAACAGTTTTGGTTATATGAGGATTCCACCTGACAGAGACTATGCTTTATATTACGCTATATTATATTAGTTAACAGTGTGTTTGGTAACAGGGGGTCTCCCATCTCTCCAGCTCTTCAGTATTTTGTATCAGTAGAGAAAACCCTACAAACATCATTTATCAGCTTGTGCTGAAGTTCCAATATTGTTTGCTCATTTATTTATTTCATCACTTCCAATTGCACTTGTACGTTTATCCTGTACCATGTATGAGTTCTCTCTCCTGGTTGGATGAAATTGGTATTCCAAGTAACCTCAAAATGTGTTTTCTGTTCACCAAATAGCTGGAGAGATGGGTACATCCGTTATTGAACAAACACTCAATAACATTGATATGAAAATATAGAGCTATTAACCACTCATTTTAACAAGACAAAACAGACGAAAAGTGTTTCTGAACCTATATGATGAGTCCTAAATTCCCTGCACATTAAAACCGACTACGCTGTCTATTATGTAGGACATTTTTTTATCCACTCACTGTTATGGTTATAACATAGTCTACTAACCACTAGGCTAGGGTATTATTCAGTCTACCTCAAATTGCAGGGATTTCAGACAGTTTGGTAACACCATGACCATGTGCAAACACAACTTTTAGTTTGTATATTTTAACTGCATAACTTTGGACTTATATTTTCCCCCGACCCCACTGGAGGGTCTGCCCTAACATAGGAAAACGTTGGCCCAAATCAATCAGTTAGCTCATCCCATATCCTAAGGCCAGATCATAAAGTAAATGTTACTTATGTAACAAGCTATACCGTACACATGAAAGGAGTTATTTTACGGGTCAATTGTCAAGGAATGTAAAAAGGAGAGAAACACACAACCAACTGTAAGATGACACAACGATGTGTTAGAAAGTTTATGGAATGAATTGTGTATTATAAATGGAATGACCAAAGTCGGCAAGTCTACTCATGAAAGCATGCAGGAAATAGTCTCTAATTAGCAGATTCTACCTCGTGATCTTTTAATATGGCCCCACCCTTTCAAAACATATTGCTCCGCATGCTACTTTAAATTACACACCGTGGTTCAGATGTGTGGAGTTGGCTGCATTTCCTTCTTTGCTTCAATAACGCCTTGAAACCCTTTCTCTCTCAACCCCCTCTGTCCCCACCATGTGCAACAGAATCCCTTGGAATAACCATGGTTTGATTCAGACCTCAAAATGGTTGGAGCTGTCCACAATGATAACAATCCCTCCTAACTTACAGCTCGTCGTGGCCGTCAACATTTACATACTTCAGGCACTTAGCTGACACCCTTTATTCAGAGTGACAGGCAACAAGTGAACAGGGAGAGTTTCGGGACACATGGGCTGTTGATGGACACAAACCGGCTGCTGTGTGTGTGATCAAATATGACTTTTCGTTTACGTGGAAGTTTAACAGGCCAACAGGCCATCAAAACACAGGCGATGTCAAATAAAATACAAAAAATACCAGCCTAAGTAGAAAATTCAAACTAGATTTTTGCTTTGGTTCCGGACACTTTTTGGTGGAAATATTTTCAGCAAAGCACTTAAAAGTGTTTGCCTTTCAGATTGTTTTGCCTACTAAAGTGAACCTGTTGCCTACTTATGGGACATGTTATTCAAGATTACATCATTCACACACATAAAATCACTTATTTCTTCCCCCCATTCTGATCAACATTCCCTCTCTTTAAACTGCTAAAGGAGAGACCTCGTCTCTAGCGATTCTAGTTTCTTCTGGGAAGTCAGCATTGTGCAAGGACAGCCGACTCTGCTCGGCAGGGGAGGTAGTCGATCACAGGGAATGCTGGGAAGACGGAGGGTCATACCTGGCTTTCATTTCAGCTGTCCACCAGGATTAGGACACAGTTCATATAGCGAGCTGTAATCATCTGCAGTAGTTGAGGCACTCGTTCACTGCTGGCCCCCGAGGCCAAGTCAAAGCCATACCCTCACAGTGCTTTGTGGTAGTTTGTATTAGTAATAGGTAGAGCCCGACCGATCCCAGATCTCTGGGTCCAATACTGACCCCGATTTTGGAGTCGTAGACCACTAGTTACCAATGTTTTGACTGATATTTTGTATTAAAAAAGCATGTTATTTTATTTAACCGCTTAATCCCCATTAATAAATAAATAGCAGACCAACAAGCTCACAACGCATCGCACCATGATGCGCTGTAAGTGTGTAGAACTGCCCCCCCCTTTTTAATCTATTGAACATTTTCACCAACAATGACATGCCCAAAAATAGGGAAGCCAGGTTTAAAGTGATTGAAGATCATTCTGGACACATCGGCTGCATAATTGCTGATACTGACGTTATCAAAAAGGTCAAATAATGGATATAATGGTCTGGCTCTATTAATAGGCTGGTGGTTACAAGTCTTATGGACTCTTATTGGGAACAAAATGCATGCTGGAACGGCATTAAGAACCACTGCTTGACCTGTCTGTTATGTATTTAATATTAAACTTAATTTCCTCAGTTGCGTTCGTATAAAAAAAAAGGGCAAGACCAACAGCTAAATGACAATGACCACTGTCCCTTCTACCTCACGGTGAGGTCCGTCTAGTCATATTATACCAAGACAGTAAGGATTTAAGCTGTTGAAACACATCACACAATAACATCTTGTAGCCATTTGTTGTACCGGTATAATGTATTTGATGAAAATAAATGATTCAGACATCAAAACAATGACAAGAGCAACATCCATTCACAAAACCCTGTTTATAGTGAAGGTTTGGTCCTCTATGTGTCTATGTCACTGGTTCTCAAAGTGGGGTCCGGGGACTTGCAGGGAGCCTTGAGGGGGTTCCAGGAGGTCTCCAGCAAAATGAGTCACAGTGTAAAAACGTCATTTTTTTGGTTATTTGAAAAAGAGCAGATTGAAGATCTGCTATTTGAAGAAAAAAAAAGATTGACAAATCTTCTTTTAGGTAGGTCCCGGACAGTCACTGAGAGTGGTGGTTTTTGTCCTGAAGCATCACAGAAATATGTTGGTACTCTACTGAGTCAACCTACTACTACAAGCACTACTACCACTATTAACTAAGTGCTGAACTACTGAAGCTACAGCACTCCTATACCGTACGTCCCAGAGACATAAAAAACTTCAAACAGCTCAGAAGAAGATGATGACAGCTGAGGATGTATGGGGAGAAAAAGAAACACACACACAGTAAAATCCTCAATGTTCATTTAAATCTGAGGATGTAAAAATGGACCCTTATGGGTTCCATTTTTACACTCTCTGAGATAAAGGAACACTGAGGATTTTACTGTGCCCACGCACTCCACAAAAGCCTTCCTGCCATAAATTAAACATGATCCGACTCGTTTTCTGATTTGGAGGTGCGTTAACAGTGACCTAATGGGAGAGCGTTCAGATGGCAGACTGTAATGCACAGAGACGTAAATGCAGGAAGGAGGCAGGTAACCTTAGAGCCCCTCTGTGCATTGCTGCTACCCCTGTATGTGATAATGTCTAGCTAACAAGAAGGGAGAGAGACACAGGCTGGTGGGAGTGGGGGGCTGTTTGCAGGGGAAAAGGTCCAAAAGTACAAGAGAGGGTAGTATCAGTGGTGGAAGAAGTACTCAAGATATTTTACTTAATTAAAAGTAGCAATACCACAATATAATATATAAATAAATACTCTGTTACAAGCAAAAGGCCTGTGTTCAAAGTGTTACTTGAGTAAAAGCACAGAAGTATTGGCATCAAAATATACTTAAAGTACCGAAAGCAAAAGTACTAAAATGTTTGAAAACAGCAGATCTACAAGCTCTCAACGCGTCTCGATGCTGTTGTGAGCTTGTAGATCGGCTATTTTCAATTAGCCTATGTATAAAATAGCTAAAGTATGCTTTATAATATAATAATTTATATCTGCAAAGTAACTAGTAACTTAAGTTTTAAAATATTTGTAGTGGAGTAAAAGTACAATATTTGCCTCAGAGATGTGATGGAGTAGAAGTAAAAGTATCGGAAATTGGAAATACTCCGGTAAAGTAAAATTGCCTCAAAATTGTACTTAAGTACAGTACTTGAGTACACATACTTAGTTACTTTCCACCACTGGGTACCATGAACCAGGCGTTTGATTTAAAGAATCAGTAGAGAGAGAGAGAGTAACGTGTAAATGAGCAAGGGTCTAAATCAGAGGGGAGAGAGAGTGTGCAAGCGGTAGAGAGAGAGAGAGAGAGAGAGAGAGAGAGAGAGAGAGAGAGAGAGAGAGAGAGAGAGAGAGAGAGAGAGAGAGAGAGAGAGAGAGAGAGAGAGTAGCATTAGCGAACGGATGGATCCTCTCAACCCTCTCTTGGGCAGCATTGTTCGCATTGCTCTGTGGCTTCTGTGGGTCTTAGTTTCGGAAACCGGGGGGAAACCCTATCCGCCCGACACCTCCACAGTGAGGACGGACATCTCCCACCCGATTAGCGCAGAGGCCCCTGACGTCTGCGCACGTGGACCCAGGGGGCCCGAGGAAAGCTAGAGGCCAAGGCTAAAACCCGACGAGAGAGTCGACGGCAGAGTTACGCCGCTCCGCTGAAGTCCAGGCCTACACGTGGAAATGTATGAACAGTAGGCCCTTAAGTATGCAGTTTCGATTACACTTCTGCTCTTATGCCTTTCTTTCTGTATATTGACCTGAGGAACAAATTGTAATTGAATAACTTGGGAATATGTGGCAGAGCACCTAATTTATCCTGCTATACGCGGAGTCAGAGTTTCTTTAAAACCATCTTTAAAGCATTAATATCACCTGAGAGAGCTTTTTGAGTCACTGAATTTATTTAGCTAAACTAAACAATGTAGACGAGTCAAAGCCTTTGACTCATCTACCTTGTTTAGTTTAGCTAAATAAATTCAGTTCCTCCCTGCTAACAACGGAACATGGCTTCTCTCCCTCCTATTCACCATGGATGTGTGACCAACTTTAAATAGGTTCTCCAACTGCACTCTGTTGTCAAGCTTACATTGAAACCCTGCCAAAGCAAGCGTACACTGTAGGCCTACACCAGCACCTACGTGCCCGTGACAACCGATAATCAACCCTGCAAATGTAGCATGTGCGTGCGTGCGTTCGTGGGCGTGTACAGCGAATGAGTTAAGCCACTTGAGGTAAAGAAGGGAGGCGGAGAGAAACAGCCTGGTCTGTAATTGTGCTGGAGCACGTGCTAAGTTCAAGTCTGGACCTCAAATTTGGGAAGATCTGTCAGGTCGGTTAAGGTCTGGGCCTTAACCTCACCATGTGCGGTTGGGCTCCGGCTTACATTTCAAACGAGTGTAAACCTCTAATTGCCATAGTGGCCTATGGCATGACTCTGGCCCGTTAGTGGCCAATAGTCATGTGCCGACTATAGGTCCAGTCTGGGACACTATTGGTTTTACATTTAAAACCACAGCTTCTACAAAAGCAGCACCAATGACGATAATAATCTTCTAAAGCTTCCTACACAATAAATAAGAAAGACTTCAACCACAGTTATTTGTTTTGTTTTTTCTTGTTTGATCTCCTCCCCCCCTCTTCCTCTTCCCTCTCTTCTATGGAAATAACGATACGATGGGAACTATGCACGAAAACAAAATTCACCCACTTCTTTACTTCTACAATAAAGCTGATTCTGACTGCAAGTCAAATTCAAAAGCCTATACGATACAAGTTAGAGTGATATATATTATACTCACTGAATTAATGTATGTATTACAGTGTGTGACAAAAGTCTGATTATGGTGTTTTCTTTTAGTATTTCACTGAGACTTCACATGCCACTTCATGAATCCAGAAGCCCATTTAAACCCTGTGGTACAATTGCACAAATGTACGGCTGTCATATTGACATTGAACACCGCAGTTCCATCCATGCAATCTAGGCTGGTCTGAGACCAGAAATCTGGTTTGTTATAACGTTTGTCTCGCTTGGTTCCAGATCCTTGGATCGCCGTTTGCTACTTACAGTATATTCGCACGTCCATGCCCACTTTTCAAATTCTTTCCGTTTTTTATCCCTTGTCAAAGGCTTGTTCCATTTTGGATAAACAACTGAGCCAATCAACGGCTTTGCGGGTGGAGCTACAGTTGGCGCTGTACGCTAGTTACAAAAAGGACGGCTGCATTAGTCACTACACTGTAAAACAGTGTTAACTTTACATTTCAAATGGCGCTGGGGTGGCGCAGTAGGTACAGTAGCTGCCCACCACATTGAGGGTTCGAATCCACTGTGGTGCATTCCGGCTTTGTCGAGCGTCTATACCAGGGGTCGGCAACAGGCGGCCCGCGGGCCGAAATTGGCCCCCCAGAAATAATATCTGGCCCGTGAGATAATTTTGAGAAAAAAATTTTTTTGAAAAAAAAATTTTTTTTTTTTTAGAAAAATATTTTTTGATTTTGAACCCACTTTTGAAATCATGCACTCATAAACACGATGCATTTTAAAGGATTTATAACATTTTATAGCTAGATTAGAGGAAAATGGAGAAGAAAAAAAAATCACCAGAAAAATCGCCTGTGCTGATATTTAAACCGGAAAAAATGTTGATTTATATTGGTCAAACAGAACCGAATTAGACCCAAATTAGACCCGAATTAGACCGAGTTAGACCCGAATTAGACCCGAAAAATTTTGCGCGCGTGCACGCAGGCCCGGCCCGCGATGGAATGTCTGGGAGTGATATTGGCCCTAGGCTTATCTCAGTTGCCTACCCCTGGTCTATACTAACACAATTGGCCCATGTTGGGCGGGAGGAGTAGGACGAAGGCTCTACGTCCTCCCGGTGGGGGCTCCTCACTGGCAGGTGAGTCAGTATTATAGGATACAACAGCAGTGACAACACACAGTGATCGCATAACGACTAAATTGGGGAGAGAAATTGGTAAAAAGCACAAAAAAACACTTTAAAGTGTACAAATGTAATATTTGGTCGCTCTCTAGAGTTACAAAAGGATAAATGAACACTGAATATTTTACTGTGTAGTGACTGGTTATGGAAACTGTTGCATGGTGATTTGTTGTTGTGAGCTTGTACCTAATATTTATTATTTATATTTATTAATTTTATAACTGCTAATATTTGCCATAGAATAGGGATCCTGCTGGGGTTCATGTGGTTAAGTATGCAATCTCTGGTATTGATATAACAAATGAATAAATAAAGGTCATGGGGATGTGAAACAACTTGGTCCTCACACCTGACAGTTCAACTACACTAGCCTCATTGGGAGAGCCTGAGCCCGGTTCATGACCTGCATCCCGTGACGCAAGGACGTGACTTTCTTCTCTGTCTTTCTTGTCCTTCATTGTGCCGTCCCAATAAAGCCAAAACTACCCCTAAAAACAAAAGAGACGGCTGGTTTTCAACTGCAAGAAGCTAACGTGCATCACGTTTTTGCCTGTGGAACGACCCCTTGACCTGTGACTATAGGGACAGAAAGGCCGATGTCCTGAATTATGCGCATGATGTCAGCCCGCCCCGGAGATTTGACTGAGGAACAGATCTATTGTGGTGACTCTAGAAAAACAACATGCTGTATCCAGATGACCTGTCCGTCTGGTTATTATCATTACCCTCCATGAGTGACATACCAACAAAGAAAAACAACAAAAAAAAGATTATACTCCCCCCCTGATTCTGCACACTCCCCATTGCACATTCCACATAGCTGCTATGAGGGTATTAAAGAGGGTTAGAGAGTGCGTCTTCAACTATTCTTATTTTATCTTATTTGTATATAATCTTATTATTTTTCCAAATCACACCAACATTCTGCTGCTTGTACCTGTATTTGTGAGTGACAAATAAACGGCTCTGAAAAACAAACATTAAAATTGGGGAGCGGCAGAAGACAGAGAGAGAGAGAGAGACGGAGAGCAATAAAGAGATGGAGAGACAGAGGAAGAGGAAAAGACAAAAGGCTTTGGCCTGGACTTAAAAGAAAGTGACGTAGCGCTTTAGCCGCGCGGCCAATCAACATTGCGGGCATTCTGTTCGGCGGTGTTGATTGACGGATGAGAGGTGTGAATGAGATCATCGCGCACGTGTCCCTCTCTCACTTCCGCCGCTGTGTGGAAGTGAGAGAGGGACCACGTCATCGAGGATATAAAAATAATACAAATCAGCAGTGGTGGAAAAAGAACTCAAATTCCTTACTTAAGTAAAAGTACCAATACTGCAATATAGAAATGCTCTGTTACTTAAGTAGAAGTCCAGAACTCAAAATTCAAAATGGCATCAAAATGTACTTAAAGTACCAAAAGTAAAAGTACTAAAATGTTTGAAAATAGCAGATCTACAAGCTCACAACGTGTCGCATCGCGACGCGTTGTGAGCTTGTAGATCTGCTATTTTCAAATATCCTATGTATAAAATAGGGCTAAAGTGGTTAATGTACGTTAACCACTTTAACCACTATAATATCATAATTTATATCTGCAAAGTAACTACTAAAGTTTTCAAATAATTCTAGTGGAGTAAAAGTACAATATTTGCCTCTGAGACCTAGTGGAGTAGAAGTAAAAGTATAGAAAATGGGAAATACTCCAGTAAAGTAAAAAATCCTCAAAAGTGTACTGAAGTACAGTACTTGAGTAAATGTACTTAGTTACTTTACACCACTGCAAATCAGAAATAGAGAAAATAACGTTTACAAGGACTGCAAGGTATCCGAGTGAATGTTGAGAATATTAAACAAAATATCAAAATGAGTTTATAGAGAGAGCATATCGTTATCCTGTGATAATGGATGTGGTCTGAACTGTTCTGAACTCTTCAGAAGATACACAGAGCTTTTGCCAGCTGCTATATTTGGGAGAGTAGAGAGAAAGACTTGTGGAACCCAATTAGGAGCAGAAGCCTGTTTCATGGCTGTTGTTCCAACACACACACACACACACACACACACACACACACACACACACACACACACACACACACACACACACACACACACACACACACACACACACACACACACACACACACACACACACACACACACACACACACACACACACACACACTTTTGGCACAAAAGGCGGTTCAGCCCTCTAATTACAGCTGTTTTTCCAAAGGATTTCACATGGTGTCAGGGGCCTCAGAGCTGGTTCTTTGTCTTTCTTCCACACTTGACAATGCTTTCTCTCTCTCTCTCTTCTCTCACCCCTCACCCTCCACTCCTCCCTCACTCTCTTTCTCAAGGGTCAGAAACACTTAGTGGGAAAACACAGTTCAATCAGAACTCCTCATTCCATGGCCTTTCAGAAAGGGAGGGAGAGTTTGAGAGAGAGAGACAGACAGAGAGAGAGAGAGATTGCGAGAGAAAGGGAAACTCGTGGGATTGCGAAGGGATAGACAGAGTGGACAGTAGGGCTGTGAATCTTCTGCTATCTCACGATTCGATTCCGATTCTTGGGGTCACAATTCCGATTTTTTAAAAACAAACGATTCTCGATTCAAAAAAACAAAAAATCCGATTCTAAAACCTTTTTTTCTGATTCAAACGATTCTCCATTCAAACGATTCTCGATTCAAAACGATTCTTGATTCAAAACATAGGATTTCAGGATCTACTCCAGTCTGCTGGCATGAGAGCAGAGTACATGTATGTAGCTTTTATAATTGTAAAGGTTTTATCAACTGATAATAATGTAAACACACAAAGGTAAATCCAAGATCCCCCCCAAAAAAATCTATTCTGAATTGCCCAACAGTAGAATAGCGATTCGTATTCGAATTGATTTTTTCCCACACCCCTAATAGACAGAGTGGACAGTAAGGTTACAGAGAGGGAGATAACAAGCAAAACGGAACCATACATTCTCAGTTTAACTAACATAGATCATTTTGCAGTGTAGAGTGGGGAGTGGAGGAATTCAAATTCTGACCTCTTAAGAGGAGGAGAGCAAACGAAAAGTCTGCATACAAGCTGCTGCTGGACAGACGGACGGACGGATGGAGGAAGGGAGAAAGGAGAGGAAGAGGAGAGTCTCGGCCTAAAGAAGGGTTTTGGTTTGACCCCAGAACAAAGAACCAACAGACAGACAGACAGACAGACAGACAGTCTAGCGGCTTTATTCCCATAAAAAGAGGTAAGGTGGAATGGAGGAAGGGGCGAGAGAGATAAAGAGAAAGCTGGGGTGGCCAGAGGATAACAAACAGGGGTGCGTTAATGGAAAAGATCTTTTCTTTGAGTAGACTTAAGTTAGCGTTTGCTCATCAGGTCGAACACAGCCTTTGAGGAACTGACCACACACACACACACACACACACACACACACACACACACACACACACACACACACACACACACACACACACACACAAGCCTTTCCACCGCCTTGCTTTACATAATTCCCAACTCTGCAATCTGTGTGTGTGTGTGTGTGTGTGTGTGTGTGTGTGTGTGTGTGTGTGTGTGTGTGTGTGTGTGTGTGTGTGTGTGTGTGTGTGTGTGTGTGTGTGTGTGTGTGTGTGTGTGTGTTCCTCCACCCTGCAGTAGCAGAACATGTGTCAGTAGAACATACAGTACATTAAACAGTAGTGGGCGAGAGATACTGTATACATACAAAGTACTGAACTCAACAACACCCAGAATCTCTACTGAGAGCAGAATGTAGACTGTGTTCTGAGCCCAGTCTATACTGTCCACTCTGCTGTATAAAAAAGGAGAAAGAAATAGGCCAAGTTAAAAAAAGAAAAAGAAGAAACTGGACAAAGTGATGAAAGCAGAGAGATTGCATCCTTGTGTCACATTTCTCCAGGGGCCTCTTGTCTCACTGCACAGACCCAAAGACACAGAGACAAAAATATCAGACATTTTCTGTGGTCGAAAGCATCCGAGGTGTTACATCACACACTGCTGTCATAAACCTGGGGGAGAGAGAGAGAGGGGGGGGGGGGGGGGGAGAAAGGGGGATGAGAGGAAAGAGTGACAACAGAGGGAGATGGAAAGAACAGGGGGAAAGAGAGAGATGGGGAGTGATAGATGAGTGAAGGAGGGAGGGAGCGAGCAAGGGGGCATGAAGAGAGAGAGAGAGAGAGAGAGAGAGGGGTGGGAGTGAGAAAGAAAGAGGGGTTATAAAAGAGGGAAGAAAAGAGGCCGACGGGAAAGAGTGAGGTTCGAGGGCAACAAAAAGGATGGAGTGGAGAGATAGAGAGAGTGAGAGAGAGAGAGAGAAACAGAGACAGAGAGAGAGAGAGAGAGAGAGAGAGAGAGAGAGAGAAACAGAGACAGAAACAGAGACAGAGACAGAGAGAGAGAGAAAGAAACAGAGACAGAGAGAGAGAGAGAGAGAGAAATCGAAAGGCTGAGAAGGAGTTAGAGAGCGAGGAGAAATGAAGAGAGGGGGAACGATGGAAGAAAAAGCGAGAAAGGGAGGGATGGAGGGATATGGGAAAACACAGACCCTGACAGGAAGACAGATACGTATGTACACACGCGCGTACTCACACTTAAAAGTACACAGTAAAATCCTCAGTGTTCATGTATCCATGCGTCGCTCAGAGCGAGTACAAATGGGTCCATTTGGTTTACATTTTGTACCCTCTCTCAGAGTTAACCCATTTAGACCTCATTCTACAAATGTCTTCTAAATCCTAACAGTTTTCTGAAAACCTATTGTTGCTATCAGTGGCACTCAAACCCTTTCATGCAAGGACCCCCAAAATTAGGCCTATATGTATTTGGCCACCGACCCCCCCCCCCCCCCCCCATCTCAAAATATTTTGTAATAGGGTCCCCCAGAAGCAAAGACTTGAGTAAAAAATGTTCCCTTAAAAAGAATATATATATATATATATTCAAATATTTGCACAAATGTTCAATATCTTATTATTTTTTTGCAGATCTACAAGCTCTGGGTTTGTATATCTGCTACTTTTGAATAGCCAAAGTATGAAATATGGATAAAGTGGTTACACAGATGCGTTCCCGGATTGAATGGGCTAAACGAACACTGAGGATTTGTCTGTGCGGCTGCACATACCAGCCATACTGTAGTGTAAGTGTCACAGAGAGACAGTCAACAGGCTGCTGTCCAGAGAGCAGAGCCACTTCAAAAGCACTTTGACCGTCTCACTCACACAGTCCACACACACACACTGTGAGAACCTGGCATCCCAGAGAGGCCTCATCATGGACACAAGAGCTTAAGCATATGAACCCTAGCATCCCTGGCATTCTGAGAGGGGGGGGGGGGGGGGGCGAACAGTCGGAGAAAAAGTCAAAATGTGACCCTCACAGACGGTCTTTATGGTCGGGCCACGGACGTATAGATAACACAAACGGATAACTAACATGCCAAGAACAGTGTTTTTCTTTTGTATTATCTACACTAATTATAATTATATTCTTGTACACTTGAACAGAGATCCCTCCAGGGTGCAGTAGTGTTACACCACGGACCCCCATTTGATAGGATTTCTATCTCTCAATGTACTTAGTTACTTTCCACTACCGACTCTGAGAGTGTCCAAATGGAACCAAATGGGCTCATAAGGGTCTGCTTGGTAACTCAGCGAGTTACAGAACCATAAGGGTCCATTTGGTTCCCAACTATCAATCATTCACTGTAGCTGCGGTGAGTGCGGTGCGGCCCCCCCCCTCCGGAACCCCCTCAGGCGGACCCCACGTTGAGGACCAGTGGCCAAGTTCACATGCTGTATTTTGGCTTTGGCTTCACCGCTGTACAACAAACAAGGACAAACAGACAAGACGCAATAAACAGAACGACACAAACACCACCGCACTGAGTTTGACAAATGCTACAGCTTGGAGCGTCACTCCAAGCCTTTCCCACTGTGGCAGCGGGCAGAGGTTGCTCTGCATGGTCTCTGCCGCCTAGGGCTGCAACCAGCCATGATTTTCTTAGGGATTGCTCTATCGATTACCTTTTCCATTAATCGAATAATCTAAAAGAGAGTTTCTTTTACAAAAATCCTACACCCACAGGATTGATGACTCGTTAATTAATCACCTTGTTCTGTCCAGTTAGGGTGCCTGATACCACAAACTTGACAGTAGCCAAACTCCCTTTTTCACAAGGGTCAGGATTAGCCTCTTGCTCCTTTTATTTTTACGTGTGAAAGTGGAGTGAAAACTGGAACGATACAAATACACAGTACAAACAATCACTGCATGATATGCTCATAAAATTGTGTAAATATGCCTATTTAAACATACAATTCCAGACATACTGTAACATACTACACAAGCATAAATCTTACTTACAGCATTGCATCGAAGGGACTCATCAAATGAAGAAAGTAAAAATCACATCAGGTGACAAACAAACCATGTCTGCACTCTACAAGCAAACTGCACTTTCTGCCCAGTCTCTGCTAATTAGCAAAGTAACAACACCTGCTTGATTAGTGTGTTAGCTGCACCTGCTTTAGGTTAAGTAAGGAGTGCTACAATAAACCTGCCAATAGAGGTCACTGTTTTACTTGTTTAAATAATAAATCTGCCCTGGGGCAGAACACTCCCCGTCTGGCGTCCTTGACGCCACTTAAATCAATAGACATACTGTATACACAAAGTTTCTTTCACTTGCGCCGTCCCTGATGCTTCAGCATGGAGATGTGGCGATTCTTCGGCAGGATGGAGAGGATTTTTGTCTTTGCTTTCCAGCTGAGCATTCTTCAGCCGGCCTCCACCTCTGATGGGACCCGCTTTGTCAATCTCCGGTTTGAGCTTAACGAAAGCACTAGTCTTAGGGATGGGCTTCCCTGCTGTGAGTGCGGCAATCTCCTCTGAGAAGGCCTCAGCTTGTGTTGACTTGATGACGTTTGTGGCTTGTGACATCCCTTCCTTGTGGCTGAGAGAGGTGAGAAGCACTGCAGTCTGCTCCCGGTTGTTGGGAAGTCTTGGCCTGGGTGCTCTAAATGGCAGCGGAGCAACCCAGCTGTTGTCTTTGTCTCTGAAGACTTGACGGTCCATAGTCTTTAAGAAGACTGTATCTTCATACGATGGGGCTAACTTGCTGTCGTTGACTGTCTGATTGACCACGTTCTTCCCTATGGTGTGGTCAGCAGATCTTTTCCCATTTGAGATGCAGCTATGCGATTTCTCCCCGCCATAGCGCACTCTCTCTTGCAACTGTAGGGACCCATTACATGATGACAGATGAGATGGTCGTCCGTTTGGCAGCACAGTGGTCTTGACTGAGGTTACATTGGGCTTGAGCACGCCTTGAAGACCTATCTCTCCCACTATGACCCAGCCCAGGTCGAGTCTCTGAGCGAAGGGAGCGTTTTGTGGGCCGTCAATCTGCTGTCTGACCTTGTGTGCTTGAATGACATCTCTCCCCAGCAACAGGAGGATATCTACATTCGGATCAATGTCAGGAATGTGTTTTGCAATGGCTGCAAGATGAGGATGGTGGAGAGCCACGTCAGGTGTAGGTATCTCATACCTGTTGTTGGGTATCTGATCGCATTCGATCAGCGCTGGTAGTGCAATACGCACTCCTCCATTCACTGGTTCGATGTGAAGCCCCTCTGCTTTGCGTCCAGACATGGCAGAGAGCCCGGAGCAGGTTCTCAGTGAATATGGGTAAGGTTGACTCTGGATGTTGAATAAGTCGAACAGCTGTGACCTGGCAAGGGAGCGGTTGCTCTGGTCGTCGATCACAGCATACACCTTGATCGCTTTGTCTCTTTGGTCCTGAGGAAACACTCTGACGAGACATATTTTGGCACAGGACTTTGGTGCCTGGCTTTCACCACAAACCTCTGTGCAGTGACTGCTCACTTCAGGCGGATTGAGGTGGACTTCATCTCCCTCCTCGCTGCCCTCCGGCGAATGGGTGGGAGACTCTGACTCTTGGGGGGCTGGACCAGGGTGCAATGCGGCGATATGGCGATCGCTGTCGCACTCAGAGCATTTGACAATGATTTTACAATCCCTTGCTAGGTGAGAAGAGGATGCACAGCATTTGTAGCAAATCCCACTGTCCTTCAAGAAGGCCTTTCTCTCTTCCAGTGTCTTAATTCTAAATGCTCTGCACTTCTTCAAAGGATGGGGTTTATTGTGAATGGGGCATCTCTTGCTTGGGTTGTCCTCCTGTTCTGACTGGGTGTCGCTAGAAGAGTCAATTTCTTTTTTGACGTCTGTCTTGTGGACTGCAACAGGAAACCTTGTGGCTGGACGCTGACTGAATGCCTTCTCTTTAATTGGAGCACTGCTGTTATTGTTAAGAGCGAAGCTGGGGTCATTTCTGGTTCGTGCCTCATCGAACACGAAGGTAGCAAAATAGGAGAAAGGGGGGAAGAGGCCGTGGTGTTCCTCTTTAAACCTGGAGCCATTTCTTATCCATCTCTCCTGTAGTGCATACGGAAGCTTCTCCGCAATGGGATTGACTCCACGAGGGGTGTCTAGGAAGCTTAACCCAGGAAGGTAGCCATCTTCTTTGGCTGACAGTACTTCCATCAAAAGGTCCCCAAACTCTCTCAATTTAACATAGTCCTTGCTGGCCACTCGAGGAAAGGCATCTAACTTGTTAAATAGTGCACTTTCAATAACTTCAGGTGCAGCATAACACTGATAGAGCCTATCCCAGGCCTTTCTGAGAGCTGCTTCTGGCTCGTTAACATGCACTAGACGCATCCTTCTAACATGCTCAGCCGAATCCTTACCTAGCCATTTCATGAGAAGATCCAATTCTTCCCCAGCTGATAGGTCCAGGCCACTGATGGCGTTGATGAAGGAAGATCTCCACGCTCTGAAGCTCTCTGGTTGATCATCAAATGTGTTGAGTCCTGTGTTTACCAGCTCACGTCGTGCTAGGTACTTTGCAAAGTCCATCATTGGGTGCGCTTGATCATGGCCGGATGACTTGGCGGCATGTGATGGCGTATAAGACTGAGCTGCTGGGTTTAGAGAGACACGATGCCTTGGGATGCCAGTATTGCGACCAGTGTGCGTAGTTGCTGGGTAGACACTGGTTGTGGGAAGTGGCGTGTAAGGCTTTGAGGGTGTCTTGAAGTGATCAGTCTGTCCTTTTCCCTCTCCTTTTGCGGGTGACTGATGCACGTATGGGGTTCCTAATGTGTGAAAGCTGTCATTAGGGCCCGGCGTGTTGGTCACAGCAGCTTGATTTAGTGAGTCAACATGTAGCCTTGCTTGTTCTTGCACGTATTCGTGTGTTCGCTGAACAGGATCTACTGTATTTCGATCACCTTCTTCCCTGAGAGGTTGCTGGCCATCATGTCCTTCTGCTGCTTCCAATATTTCCGCTTCTGCATCAGCGGCTGCTGCCTCTCTTTGTAAATTCAGAATTTGTAGCTCTGCTTCTAAGTTGACTTTTTGTAGTTTTAGCTCTTTCTCTTTTTCTGTGTAGGTTGCACGTGTACGCGCTGCTTCTGCCTTACCACGGGCTATGGCAGCCCTGCTGCTGACTCGAGATGCAGATGATCCTCCTAAACTGCTTGTGCTCTGTGAGTTATTTGAGCCAGCCTGAGAAACTTTGTCCTTCTCCATGATGCAGATGGAGTTCCAGCTGAATCTTCTGCTTTTTCACTGTTCTGTCCAGTTAGGGTGCCTGATACCACAAACTTGACAGTAGCCAAACTCCCTTTTTCACAAGGGTCAGGATTAGCCTCTTGCTCCTTTTATTTTTACGTGTGAAAGTGGAGTGAAAACTGGAACGATACAAATACACAGTACAAACAATCACTGCATGATATGCTCATAAAATTGTGTAAATATGCCTATTTAAACATACAATTCCAGACATACTGTAACATACTACACAAGCATAAATCTTACTTACAGCATTGCATCGAAGGGACTCATCAAATGAAGAAAGTAAAAATCACATCAGGTGACAAACAAACCATGTCTGCACTCTACAAGCAAACTGCACTTTCTGCCCAGTCTCTGCTAATTAGCAAAGTAACAACACCTGCTTGATTAGTGTGTTAGCTGCACCTGCTTTAGGTTAAGTAAGGAGTGCTACAATAAACCTGCCAATAGAGGTCACTGTTTTACTTGTTTAAATAATAAATCTGCCCTGGGGCAGAACACACCTGATGTATGCAGATGATTTGGTCATCTTTAGTGCTGGTCTCAGCTTCAGAGGATATGCTCATTGCTCACAGTATGGTTTTGATTTGAATATAAAATACAACGCTAAAAAGAGTAAGATCATGATTGTCCGAAGTACGGAAGGCAGACAATCAACCTTTCCTGACTCCTATCTGGCTGGCACTGCCCTTAGTGTGTGCAGTGAGATTACTTATTTGGGCCATATTATCTCCAATGACAAGGACCTCTAGAAAGCGGCAGAAGCTGTATGCCCAAGCGAACATGCTGAGTCGCAAATTTAGCATGTGCTCGGTACCTGTGAAGGTACACCACTGTATACTGCCCACCTTTGGAGTCGCAACAGACAAGGCAGCATCAGACGACTCACAGTGGCTTATAATGACTGTATGAGGCTGCTGCTGAGCAGTGTTGATTTTGACAACACATTTTTAATTAGTTTTAGTCTCTCTTCTTTTTAATAAAATTCTGTTTAGTTTTAGTCATATTTTAGTCATCTGAAATGTTTTACTTTTAGTCTAGTTTTAGCTGACTAAATATCATAAGATTTTAGTCGACTAAATCTACAGTTGATTTAGTCGACTAAAATATTTTTTTGGTGGGCCGTGATGGCATTGAAATGATTTTCACTTGGCTGCCGAAAATAGCCGATCTACAAACTCGGCTATTTTTGGATCAACGATTTTCGGTCTGTGACACCCGTGCGCGCCCATGATGACTTGTCTTAGTTCTACTGGATCTCTTCTCCACCAGTCCCTCCCAAACGTTTTAGTCTAGTTTTTATTCGTTGACGAAATTGTCAGAATATTTCATTTCTTTGTCATAGTTTTAGTCATCGTAGCTTAGTTTTTATTTCGTTTTTATTTAGTTTTCGTAAGTGAAAAAAGGTAGTAGACAGACATTTTTCGTCATAGTTTTAGTCGACAAAATCAACACTGCTGCTGAGAGCCCCAAGAAGCTCCAGTGCAAGCCAGATGTTTGTTAGTGTCGGGGTACGCACCTGCTCTGCTGTGCTACGTAACCTTATGTACAGGTTTATGTGTAGGGCATCCCAGTCAGTAAATGACATCATCGCTGTCATAACGGACCCTACACGCAGTTCTGTCAGGTTCTCCTCTAGACTGTGGAACCACTGGCGCACATGTTTGTCAGAAACTGAACAATGTGGGCTATTTGCATTTTTCCCCCTGTTATTTTGTTGTGTGTTGTGTTGTGTTGTGTAATTGTGATATGGATCTCCCTGGGTCTGAAATAATGATTGAATTGAATTTTAGAAAATATCGTATTTGTATTTTTTATGTAGACAAATCGATTAACAACGATAACAATGTTATTTTATACTTTGTCACAGGCACAAGGGTGTGTGGCAAATAGTGAAAATAGCAGACCTACAGTATAGTTAGCTTGTAGGTCTGCTATTATCACAATTTTGGAATGTTTTGGATCGATTAAATCGATAAATTAACTGTTGCACCTCTGCTGCGGTCCCATCCCAGTCAGCGAGTAAAAGGCTGTGTGCTGCTGGGAAACAGAGCTTGGCAGGCCGACACACAGGGGGTGCAGCCTGAAGGAAAACATGTTTGTGCCAAGGCAAGCGCACTGACTTCATCCTGGGTCACCTCGCTCTGAGGAACACCAAGGACCACAAGGACCTATATGAGGCCCCAGATGAAGGAGAGGGGGGGGGGGGGGGAGAGAGAGAGAGGGGGAGGGATGGAGAGGAGACAGGACTTGAAATGACAGACGGTCAGAGAAGCAAGAGATGGGTTCTTGTTTGTGTGTGTGTGTGTGTGTGTGTGTGTGTGTGTGTGCGTGTGCGTGTGCGTGTGTGTTTGTTTAACTTTTATTACATATACCCTGTATGTGCGATTGTGCGTGCAATTAAGTATGTGTGTGTGTGTGCGTGTGTGTGTGTGTGCGTGTGTGGGTACATGTGTGTGTTTACTGGGTCCAGTTGGAGAGCAGAGGAGGGTATTTGGAGCCCGTCCCGCTCCCTGTGGAGAGGAGTGCGCCAGCGAGACGGGGCCCGGGGCCCCAGCAGCTGCTTTAAACACATACACACACACATACACTCAGTCACACGCACACACGTAGACACACACGCATGCACACTCACTCACTCACATGCACACAGAACCTGTTGTCATACAATGAGCGTTTCACATCTCTGTCTATCTTTCTCTCTCTTCCGTGCGCACACACGCACGCACGCACGCACGCACGCACGCACGCACACACACACACACACACACACACACACACACACACACACACACACACACACACACACACACACACACACACACACACACACACACACACACACACACACACACACACACACACACACACACACACACACACACACTTCATTAGTCTTCTTCAAAGCTCAGGCTGCATGTGTTCAGCGCTAGGTAATAACATCAACATACAGTCCCAGGCTGAAGCAGGGCAGTACATTAACAGTAACCCTCCCTGCAGTGAATGATGACCGGCAGCCAGAAACACCACTTAGTACTTTCTCTCTCTCTGTCTTTCCCCCATTGCAATTTCTATATTGTCGCTGTCCGGCGGAAACCTTGTATGTCCAAAACTGTTACTTTTCAGGGAATGGGATCCAATTAGGAGCGATTCATGTAAAAATCACGATTCTCATTATCAACGTTTACAGGTTACAGGAGTTTTTACTCTCTGGTGTTTGTGATGTAAAATGTAAGCTTACCATAATCACAGAAAACATTATCATGTCTTCAGTGACTTTCAAGGACTTTTTTTTAAACTAACTGCAGTCACTTTCAGTTCAGCACAACTGAGGTGTGTGTCACTGTCCGGCTGACGCTCGTTGACACTCGTTAATGTTATTTGCATCGAGGCAATTATGTTTTATTTCTGCATCACATAGAACTACACCTAATCTAAGATTCCATCAAAGCCAAGAAGTTTTACAGGACCCTCTCTGGTATTATATCATTTTTTGTTTGAGCTGAACTGATTGGGAATCAATTTTTAATCAAATCGTGACCCAAATAATCGTAATCGAATGGTGAGATAGCAGAAGATTCACAGCCCTAGCCTAGATGCAACGAAGTTATTTAGTCCACAAGCTCTTGTAAATAGCTTTCATTGGTTCAATATTTATAAAACCCAGAGACAGACTTAACCATTTTCACTTAAAAAAAAATTGTAGATCTCCAAGCTCACAACGAGAGGCGGCAGGGATAAAGTGGAAGGTAGAGCGGCCGGATGGCAACTGCGAGGTTCCCAGTTCCATGGCTCCCGGGCTCCCCCAGAGTCGAAGTGTCCTTGAGCAAGAACGCTGAACCCCTAATTGCTCCCGATGAGCAGGTTGGTGCTTTACATGGTTTCCTCCACCATCGGTGTGTGAGAATGTGTGTGTGAATGGGCAAATGTAAAGCACTTTGGATAAAAGCGCTATATAAATGCACCATTTAACGTGCCGTGACGTGATAGTATGACGAAGTGGGACATTAATTTACGGAAGGAAAAAAAAAACATTAAAAGTTGAAATATGGACATAAGAGGTTTCTGCCCACCAGCAACAAATCTTTCTCTGGTTGTTGGCATCTCACCAACCATAGCCTGGTACAAGCTTTTAAAAGGTGGGGGTGTGAGAGACAGGCACCGCGGTGACGAAAGCATGTCTAATTATGTTTTTACAGGCGCTGGATGACAGATTCCCCGATCGGCTTTGTTACATGACTATTGGCCGGCTGTAGCCAGAGATAAAGGTTACTTGGCGCTCCGTCCCGATGAAGAAACAATGTGTCACAGGTGCTGGTATCAAGTGGATTTGAGCGAGTGCGAGCCAGAAGCTGATGGCATGAAAGTATCCTTTCCCCCCTTTTTAATGGCCTCTCTCTCTCTCTCTCTCTCTCTCTCTCTCTCTCTCTCTCTCTCTCTCTCTCTCTCTCTCTCTCTCTCTCTCTCTCTCTCTCTCTCTCTCTCTCTCTCTCTCTCTCTCTCTCTCTCTCTCTCTCTCTCTCTCTCTCTCTCTCTCTCTCTCTCTCTCTCTCTCTCTCTCTCTCTCTCTCTCTCTCTCTCTCTCTCTCTCTCTCTCTCTCTCTCCCTCTCTCTCTCTCTCTCGTGTCCATGCCATATGCCGTTTGGCTAACACAGAGGGCGATGGCAATGATATGCTGGCAACACCGCATGCAGCAGAATGGAGGACTTCAACGTGGCTAACGCAGAATAAGGAACAGAAACACAATGAAACACTGTTTCATAGCAGTTTTCCTAGCATAAAAATGTTCTTTTTGTCTGCTGCTCATAATGACCTCTCATAATCGCCCGTGCCAATGTGTACTTTGGCGAAACACGGACACAGGCAACGGAGATGTGCAATGTTACCAGCAGTTCAAAATCAATACTTAAGGGGAACAGAAGTACTACAAAATACTGTTTGTCGCGGTCGTTGGCCGCAGCAACTTGGCATTAAACATGTACTGAAACAGAGTATCAATTGTTAACAGGGCCAGGTGTGTCAAGAGTTCTGGTTGGACGACGTCACTAATCCCACAATGCACCAGCCCCCAAATGTCTCGTCTCTCATTGGGTAGGAGCTGTATGATGACCAATCAGGTGCCACTGTGCCATTTCTTATGCTTCGTGTCCAAATGTGTACAAACATACAGTAAGCCGATACATGAATGGCCACATTAATGGACCACTATTATAAACCATCTGGGCCAGTAGCAGAACGGATACAATACGACATTCTTAGGCATTTCAGCCCTCATCCAGAGTAACTACGATTGAGTGAGCAGGTCACCTCATCACTGTACATGTACGTGCTCTGTGGCCATCATGGTCATCTACAAGTGTGTACGTACATGTAGGTATACATGCGATACGCATGTATGTGTCTCACTGTGTGTGTGTGTGTGTGTGTGTGTGTGCACGTGTGAGGTCAGGTGTTCAGTGTCTTGCAGAGTACCAGCAGAGTGTAACACAGACCTGGTGGGAAAGCAGTGGGGCTGACAGCAGCGGGCACCATGATGGATGTCTGCTTTGACAAATGGATCCTACAAGTATTCTCATGAATGCACTGATGTCTGTCACACACACACACACACACACACACACACACACACACACACACACACACACACACACACACACACACACACACACACACACACACACACACACACACACACACACACACACACACACACACACACACACACACACACACACACACACAGGCAAGCTGTTGATAATGATAGCTCACATATGCACAGACCCACGTACACACACAAATGCACATGAATGTGAGAACGAAGGAAAAGAGTTATATTTCTTACATAGATCAGACAGACAGACTGTGTAGACGGAGAATGAGACAGCAAAACGAGATGTGATGGAGAGGTTGAGGGAAATGAGAAAATAAGCTATCTCTCTCTGTGTGTGTGTGTGTGTGTGTGTGTGTGTGTGTGTGTGTGTGTGTGTGTGTGTGTGTGTGTGTGTGTGTGTGTGTGTGTCTGTGTGTGGCCATCCGTGCTTCCTATAAACATACGGTAGGAGATCAGAGAGATCATCCGAGTGTCTTACATAAATAATGGTGGTGTGTGTTTGTCCACATCTG